>NC_056740.1:109610117-109967617 GCF_019279795.1 Protopterus annectens | reverse complement strand
GCCAGTGTAACATGACAGATGACAGGCACAGATCATGGAAAGAGGTGTGCCACTAGATAAGTCATGGAAAGTCAAGAAATGTAAGGTGTACACTGTTACTTACACCAAAGTTTCCTGCTGAGCGTGCATGCGCACGTGTGCGTGCCATGAAGAGCGAGTAGGACAGTGTGCACACGTGTAAGGCAGTCTGAGCATGTGGGAGCATGTTGGGAGATGTTTAACACTGTTTGCGCAGATGTGCGTGCGTGTAGGGCAGGCTGAGTATGTTGCAGGCTGTTGGCAGATGTGTAACAGTGTTTGCGTGGGTGTACGCGCGTTTTAACCGGAATAAGTAGATTCTGAACCGTGTAAGCACGTGTGCGAGCATGTAAGCCACTGTGAGCGTGTTTCTGATAGTATGCACATTGCTCCCCCCAGAGGAAACAGAGAGGAAAAAGGAAGCAACAGAAGTAATAGGAAGCTAGCAGGGATAACTGCTGAAGCTAGCAGGTGAAAACAATTAGAAGCAGGCAATTACACAGGCAGAATAGTAGCCCAGCCCAGCACTTAAAACTCTGCAAACAGTAGTGCAGGATGTTTCCCTTAAGAGACACTGCAAGACAGGAGTAAGCTTATAGAAGTGAAAACTGAAAAAGCTTCACTCAGAGCAGAAATGTTAGGGGCTGCCATAGCTGTCATAATGAGACATAGGCGACTTGCTGAGGGTGGTGACAATGCAGATGGTGCCAGACAACCCACAGTGAGGAGACGGAGAAGAGTGTACAGGCCCAGGGTCACCTACCACGGGTTACATGAGCTGGAGATAGTAGAGTGCTATAGAGTGGACAGAGAGCTCCTGCAGCAAATTGTTGAGCCATGCAGGCCACGCCTCACACACAGAACCAACAGAGGGGAACCCATCCCAGTGGAAACCAAGGTATGTGTTGGCCTAAGAATACTAGCAACAGGTACCTTCCAGAGACCAACTGGCAATATGATGGGGATATCACAGGCATCAGCCTCCAGGGTACTGCACCAGTTCCTGGATGCCATGTCAGCACATGTCGGTGATCATGTATATTTCCCCAATGCCCGTGAGGTATTGGCCAGCAATATGCGTCTTCCAGCAAATAGCGGAATACCCTGAGGTACTGGGTGCAATAGACTGCACGCACATATGCATCAAAGCACCAGCCGGTGAGCGGGGTAGGGCCTACATTAACCGCAAGGGCTTCCCCTCCATCAACTGCCAGGTCATGTGTGATGCCCAGGGCATAATAATGAATGTGTGTGCTGGCTGCCCTGGGAGTTACCACGATTCCCACATCTGGCATTTGACGCAGCTGTACCAGACATTTGCCAATGCGGACATCCCACACGGACACCTAGTGGGGGATGCAGGTTATGCACTGGAGCCGTGGCTGATGACACCCATCAGAAACGCACACACACCTGAACAGGAATGCCATAATGAAGCACACGCACAAACACGTAATGTAATAGAGCATGTGTTTGGGCTGCTCAAGTCACGGTTCCAGTGTCTGGACACATCTGGTGGAGCCTTGCAGTACACACCAACTACATGTACCCAAATTGTCATGGTATGTGCTATGCTACATAATATGATCTTGCGAAAACAGCTGCAGCAGGACCAGCATAGGGCTGGGCCAAACAGCCCCCCACCATTGCCAAGGCTATCACAGGCAGAGCGTGACTCGGAGGAGGAACAACCTGAGCCTGCCCCAGTAGGCAGAAGGAGGCGTGCCCAGTATGCTCTGGCCTTGGCAAAGAGGCAACACATAGCACATACACTGGCTCAGTAGGAACCCTGGGAATGATACCCCCTCTGACTCACTCAAATAATAACATGGATGCCTAAAATGACATGACCTACTCACAAACATGTACAGGGAAGTGTAATATGCGCATGTGACAGAGGCAGCCCTGCAGCACCACCTGAGGCATGAATGCTATGTGTTAAGTAATGTAACACCATGTACTATATGCACACCTGAGCACCCTGACTAACATCCACCCTCACCAAGCATGAAGCCACAAAATGACGATGGGATGATCAAGTGCAATAACTGGCTGAAGTAATGCAGTTAGTCAAAGGGGAGCCAATGTGTTTCAGGCTGGGAAGACATGTGGAGCTTGACATGATGCACCACCTGCTAGGGGTGGCGTGCACCTATCATGCCATGCCCCATGGATACCGGCAAAGGCTGTCAGTACCCACAGCATGCCCTGAATAGGTAAGTCTCAAAACACAAACCCACCTTCATAGGTTCTACAAGGGATAGGAACCTAGATGTAATGCTACCCAATGACAGATGTATAAACAGCAAGATGTGTGCAGTGTAAACGCACACAGTATGGAGAATGTAGATACCAGTCCAGCCACAACAAGTAGAATCATGAATCCAGAGGCAATGTGACACCAGTACCAAGTACACAGACAACCACAACACCCTCCAATAAATACAAATATATGTGATAGATGCATCCATGTATCCAAACCAGAGGTTGAGCTCCACCAACTCAGTACTGTCAGAACTAGTCAGGAGGAGAAGGTAACCACATACACCACAAACCCAGTCCCACATAGACCTACCACAACTGTAAACCAAACACATAAACACAGACAAATATTCCCGGAGGCCTTAATTACAAACACACCACACCAACAGAAGCCTCCAAAGTAGATCACAAGCAACCACAACCTTCAAACATAGCACATGCAATGAATAGTACGCAAAGCTGGTGTGCCAAGCAGTCACAGGCCAGAAGGAGAAACAACATGCCTGATACAGTCGTAATAGGTGTCTGTATAGGCAGACACACTGCTGTCCCACTCACCAGACTGAACAAAGGAAAGGGTAGAGTAAGCTGCTTGTAGGCTGCCACAAAATGCCACATAACACAAGTACGCAGGTCACCCCAAAGCAAGCAGAAATATGATGCACTCAATGTCCATGCTGGTGTGAATTACCTGAGATGTACCTCCCTGGTCAACATCAAAAGAGACATGGATGGTCCATCTGAGTATGTACCCCAGGGCGGGATGACACTGGTTGTGTGCAGCATCCAACCCTCACCAAGAATGATGCCACAGTACAAACACAGAATGCTCATGTTTAACAGCTGGCACAGTTACAGCTGTCAGTCCAAGAGGGTCTAATGTGTGTCTGCTTGAGATGTCAAGCATGACAAGCCATGCTGCTGTTCCAGGGATGGCTTTCAGCTGTTACCCATGTGCGTCTGGATACTGGATAAGGCCTTTGCCGCCTCCATAGAGCCGTATGTAGGCAAGGCCAAAAAGACTACCCACCACCCTAGAAAACATAAGTGGTAGGAAACATAAGGATAATGCTGACCAATGCCAGATGTGTAAACTGCAATATGCATGCCCTGAGGCACTTCCTATTATGGAGAACATTGATGTCTGTGCATTGACAGAAGCCTGCTGCAAGCCTAGTGATAGCACACCAGCACTACTAGGTTATACCACATATCATGTGTTATGGCCCCAACACCTGCACCAAAACATCAAAGGAGGGGGAGTATCCATATGCAGCACAGACACCCATATTGCCAGGTAACTGACAATGCACAAAGCAGTGGACACCACCCATGTGCACATAACTGTAGTCAAAACTGCTGTACAGTCTGTAGCATGCGACAGACCACACTATCACACACAAGAACTCCACCCAGACATCCGAAGACACTGGACAGTATGAATGTCCCACCAAATACCAGACAAGGTACACACAAATTACCACATAGGTGTCAAACCATTATGTATGCAAGGAGTAATCAGGGACCTCGGGACACAGGTCGACATTAATCTGTCATGTGACACCCACAATGCCAATGTGGCTATGAAGACTGTCGATACTGGACACCGTATCATGAAAGGATTCACATCATCAACAGAGGTCACTGTGCCGCTGTACTGTTCCCTTATCAGACCCATAATCTAGTACAATGACTCATATGGGATGTACCGTACGTGACACCTGCAGCGGTTCGGAAGACCTCATAGTTACCCCACCAACAGGATAAAGGGTGTGAAATATATGTCATATGCTGCCTGGCTGTAGACACCCCAGCTGACTGCAGTCACACACTGCCTACACAGAGGCATTGTATGTCTGTTGTACAAGGCCATGTCCAACACAGGAGTAATGGGCATGCTACACCACAGGAAATCAAAGCCATTGGAGCTGTGAGAGTCACAGATGTCAGCCTCAACACATAATGAAATAAGATGTGCTGGAGGGACAGATACATAACCCATAGGCTCCCCACACCCAGAAACAGGATCCCAATCCATGGTAGGCAGAGCCCCTCACTGACACCCCTCAACAGGAATATTGCCAAGTGGATGGATGACCGTACATGTATACGGGGGGTCCTCACTGTGTCACGACCAGACAGAGGCACAGTGAAGAACCTTATAAATGGCCATAATTGAACATAGCAAGGGGTGGCGAAAGACACACACACTCTGGCTAGGCTTACTAATGGCCTAGGGTGTCTAGCCTAGTATGAACCCATGAACCTATGAAGATACAAAACGTACAGGACACTAAGGATAATCACAAGGCTTACCCAAGTGATGGTAGGAACCATGTTGGGCATCCACAGATATGCTCCGAATCACACAGATATTAACATACCAAACACACACACATATTGCTAACATACAACCTGTCAGGTGTAGTGCAAACACCCCCCCCCCACGAGTGCAGAATACTTATCCCAGCAGACTGTTGGTCCCCTGACATTGCAGATGCTGAGGTAACAGCCATCATCTGCAAAGCAGAACACACAGCAGCAAAGGTATGTGATGGTGTCCTGTGCTGAGGCCAACATGGACTCCAAGAATAATGGAATGCCAAATCACACTACTGCCCAATGTCAGCCTTACCACAGGATATGTACCCAAAGAGCAGTGTACAACAACAGTGGTCCATCACAACAAAGGTGTTGCCTGAATCGATACTCCAAACTACCACCCCAGGATCCTGACAAGCTTGTTCTGCACAGCTATGGAAAGGATCAGTATGTACCGCAGACAGAAGGCTATATTGTGGACCTACTGATACTGGACCCTACACAGTGTGGCTGTTGTAACTGCAGAACCTGCCCCTAAACATGTCTGACCCATTTGAAGCAGTCATTAAGGTCATTGATGAGGGCAATGTGGTCCACACAGCTTAGCTGGACCGTGCACATGCTTCTAGACAATACCGTACGAGTTCAGTATGGATATGTTCACCAGCTTAAATATGCACCCCTATGTCAGTAGAGGGGTTGCAAACCAGACCAATGACAGAACTGACATGGTCAGACATGCCGCATCCACTACAAGCGGATATGAGTGGCATCCCACAAGGCCTGGTCTTGGCACCCCCCACCCCCGTTCTGTATATATGTCCCATAGGTATAGGCCAACATGGAAGGACTGTGACTGAGCTTGTATGCAGAGGAGTACAAACAGCCCACCATATCCGACCTCCAGCTGACACAAGCAACCCACAAAAGGGCCACCTACAAACAGACAACTGTAGCCATAGCCATGTCAGCAAGCTAATTGCAGAACCGTGTATAGACAACCACCGTGGATATACAGTAAGTGCCCACAAATTACCACACAGGTGTTAACCCATGAGGTACCTAACATGTAATGTGAGACCTGGGTACAAAAGGTGATAAATATCCTGCACTGGACAAACATGTGGCTGTAGTGTTCACAGAAACATGTACCATATACCCACCCAAACATGAAGGTTGGCAGATGTAGATAAGGGGAACTCAGTGTGGCTCTGCAGCCATCCTCCATCAGCATCACAACTGACTACAATAGCCCCTGTGGGATATACCACAGCAGACACCTCCATCAACTGTAAAGTCCACAACAGTACCCACCAGGGTAGCAAAGAGCATGAACAGATGCCATGTGTTGCCTGAGTAAACAAACTGCAGCCCCACACACCGCCATCCTTCCCAGCTACAGGAAAGCTGTGCCTGATGTAAGCCATGTCCAACCTGGAATGAATGAACATGTTGCACCTTGTACAATCTGAATGGCAGTGAGCTATGCACATGAGAGACCTGAACCCCAGCACTGACATACATAGGACAAGCTGTACAGAATGATCCATAACACAGAAGGCACCCCACACTTCAGTAAACTCCTGGTACAGGTCAGCCAGAGAGCCACATATCGACACCCCTCAAGAGGCATCCTGATGAGTGTATGGGAGATGGTAGGCTAACCCTGGGTATCACTGTTATGTCAGAGGTAGACGGAGGCACAGTATACTAACCATGACATATGTCATGGCAAACTCCAGTTACAATGTGTGTCGAAGGACAAACACACCCTGTGACTAGCATCAGAAATGGCCTAGGGAACATCGCTAGTGTTTGCCAATGTCCACCCATGTTGTGGAATACACTAGCAATGTTGGACGAGCCTGGTGTAGATAGTCCATATCTGAACATATTGCAACATGGTCATATGTGCACAACTGGCCCCTACACAGTCTGTTGTGCTCACTATGAAGATGTCAAGCAGTCATAGGACTAAAGCCCAGGATACTGTCCACCACAGTGAAAGTACCGAACCAGTACACTATACGGTACTACAGTGTCAGGACATTATGAAAGTATGTTGAGAACTGTCTGCAAAGTATCCCATACAATCCCTGCAGGCACAGTATAATCCCTGTTGTGGCAGACATGAAGCAGTTGGCCAGTTAGTACACAACATGACACCCAACACACAACCATAAACGTGCGATATTGTCGAAGTTCACACACACCCAAATATGTGGTGGACTTCAGAGTGCAACATATGGAAAGCTCACACTGCATGCTCGCACACTTTGATAAATGAGGCATATGTCAGACAACATGCCGTGGAAAGGCTGAACTGGGCATGCTCACACACTTAGGCCATATCTCCGTTTAGCAGTTGGCCACACATATCTGGTATTTGCACGTGTCAGTCCAGGAACCAATCACAACACAGCAATCAGCCTAGTGCACACAGTAAATGACCACAGAGACATAAGTGATATAGTGGATCGCCATCATATGCAAACATCTTCCACAGATACACAAGTTGGTCATAGGAACAGGGAATGCTATGGCAATAAAGACCTGCAAACAGTAGAACAGCACAACAAATATTGTGCATCCGACAATTGAACATATGGGTGTAGAGGTCAATACTAGGCTTCTTGCCCTAGGGAATGACAGCTCAGCCAGAGTGTGCTTGGCATCTGCATCCCCAGGATAGTAGGCTACTGTGCCACTGTAAAGTAGGTCACAGAAGGCAACATGTGAGGCTAGTGAGCTGTGCCTCTGTCAAGCAGGGGCACCATGGAGGTCTCAGGGATTGAATGTGCTAAGCCACAGCCATGTTGTCGGTGTATGCTGTGAAAGGGTTGCTGAGGATCTCTGACAGTAGGTGTCCGTCAATAACAGACTGAGGGGAGCCCTATCTGCATTCTCTGGACGATTCCACTGTCAACACTGTGTTGTAATGAGTATGTGTGAATGAAGTGCCGTGCTGGAACTGTCCACAGATGTCCTCCCTCTGTGGGCTACAGCTCTGCAATGTATTAGGTCACTCTGTCTGTTGTATGGCGCATATATGGCTGGTGTACAGCTGACAGGTGTCTTGTTGTGGAACAGTCATGGGTATATATGGGATAGCATGAATAATGCAAACTGTACACATGCTCATAGAATGCAATTGTCAAGGATTATGCTGAGTGGCCAGTAAAGTCCTCCAGCATGGGTCCTCTGAAGTCATCCACCCCAGTCTACACAAGTGTAGAGTATGATTGTGCTAAACACAGTTTGTGTGCAGTGATAACCTTGCCTGGGGGTGGAGATGGGATATGGATGTGCAGGGAAAGGTGGGTATGGTCAGATATCAACAATGGTGGTCTACCTCTGGTGTGGAACAGTGAGTACCCACGTTGCAGATGGACAGGTGCAATATGTATTCACCCATGTGGCTGTGGTGTGTGGTTCTGCCATAGCACATGGGCCCACAAATTGTAGTGGCTGTAGGGTAAAGTGATAGAGGCCTGAGTAGTTCTCTCACACAATATGCCTGTACCTGATGTTAACAACTGGAATGGTGTATGTGAACACCTGCATATCCTGGCACTGTTCCCAGGGAAGCTAAGTGTGTGTCCTGGATGTGGGTGTGGTGTTCTGTACTGGTTGTGTTGTGTGTTACAGGTCCTGTGGTCCCAAAGCATGGTATAGAACATAACCTGCCAGTGCGATGTGCATATCTGACCCTGACGTAGGTGGCTGCAAATGCATATATATGCTATCCCCCACCTGATAGGTAGTACTACATCTACATGCCTCTGTAGAAATAAAGATGTCAGCACTCTATAAATACTACAGGTGCAGAACAGATGCCCAGTAATTCGGATAGTGCATTCTGCTAATGCGTCTCCCTCAAATGTCATAATATAGTTAGGTAGGGGTTTGAATCCTGCAAATGCTCAGTGTGCGTGTGTATATGGGTGAGTGGGGTTTGTGTGTGTGAAAGGCTGTGAGAGGGAAATGTCCCTTTTGGCAACTGGGAAAACACACTACAGGATGCACATTCCCCTTTCTAAACACTGATGATGTCAGCACCCTATAAGTACAGCAGGTGAAGGGAAGCCACCCAGTAATGCAAATAGCGCACTCCGCTAATGCGTCCGTCTTGAGTGTCATAACATAGTGAGGTAGGGGTTTGAATCCTGTACATGCTCAGTGTGTGTGGAGGGAGTTAGTGTTTGTTCAAGACTGTTTGAAAGAAGTATCCCTTTTGGCAACTAGGAGAATACACTACAGGATGCACATTCCCCTTTCTAAACACAGATGATGTCAGCACCCTATAAGTACAGCAGGAGAAGGGAAGCCTCCTAGTAATGCGAATAGCGCGCTCTGCTAATGTGTTCATCTCGAGTGTCATAACATAGTCAGGTAGTGATTTGAATCCTGCAAGTGTGTGTGTGTGTTTGGATGAGGGGGGTTAGTGTGTGTGCAATTATGTGTGAGGGAAATGTCCCTTTTGGCAACTGGGAGAACACACTACAGGATGCACACTCCCCTTTCTAAACACAGATGATGTCAGCACCCTATAAGTACAGCAGGAGAAGAGAAGCCTCTCAGTAATGCGAATAGCGCGCTCCGCTAATGCGTCCGTCTCAAGTGTCATAACATAGTTAGGTAGTGGTTTGAATCCTGCAAATAGCAAGTGTGTGTGTTTGGATGAGGGGGGTTAGTGTGTGTGCAGTTTTGTGTGAGGGAAATGTCCCTTTTGGTAACTGGGAGAACACACTACAGGATGCACACTCCCCTTTCTAAACACAGATGATGTCAGCACCCTATAAGTACAGCAGGAGAAGGGAAGCCTCCAAGTAATGCTAATAGCGCACTTTGCTAATGCATCCATCTCGAGTGTCATAACATAGTTAGGTAGTGGTTTGAATCCTCCAAGTGTGTGTGTTTGGATGAGAGGGGTTAGTGTGTGTGCAATTCTGTGTGAGGAAATTGTCCCTTTTTGCAACTGGGAGAACACACTACAGGATGCACTAAACACAGATGATGTCAGCACCCTATAAGTACAGCAGGAGAAGGGAAGCCTCCCAGTAATGCGAATAGCACGCTCTGCTAATGCGTCCGTCTCGAGTGTCATAACATAGGTAGTGATTTGAATCCTGCAAATGGCAAGTGTGTGTGTTTGGATGAGGGGGATTAGTGTGTGTGCAATTTTGTGTGAGGGAAATGTCCCTTTTGGCAACTGGGAGAACACACTACAGGATGCACACTCCCCTTTCTAAACACAGATGATGTCAGCACCCTATAAGTACAGCAGGATAAGGGAAGCCTCCCAGTAATGCGAATAGCGTGCTCTGCTAATGCATCCGTCTCGAGTGTCATAACATAATTAGGTAGTGGTTTGAATCCTGCAAATTGCAAGTGTGTGTGTTTGGATAAGGGGGGTTAGTGTGTGTGCAATTTTGTGTGTGGGAAATGTCCCTTTTGGCAACTGGGAGAACACACTACAGGATGCACACTCCCCTTTCTAAACACAGATGATGTCAGCACCCTATAAGTACAGCAGGAGAAGGAAAGCCTCCCAGTAATGCGAATAGCACGCTCCGCTAATGCGTCCATCTCCAGTGTCATAACATAGTTAGGTAATGGTTTGAATCCTGCACGTGTGTGTGTTTGGATGAGGGGGGTTAGTGTGTGTGCAATTTTGTGTGAGGGAAATGTCCCTTTTGGCAACTGGGAGAACACACTACAGGATGCACACTCCCCTTTCTAAACACAGATGATGTCAGCACCCTATAAGTACAGCAGGAGAAGGGAAGCCTTCCAGTAATGCGGATAGCGCACTCTGCTAATGCGTCTCTCCCGAGTATCGTAATGTAGTTAGGTAAGAGTTTGAAACCTGTAAATGGCATGTGTGTGTGTTTGGATGTGGGGAGTTTGTGTGTGTGCATTTCCGTTTAGATCACACTACCTGATGCACATTACCCTTTCAAAATACTGATGTTGTCAGCACTCTATAAGTACAGCCAGAGAAGAGGAACTATCTAGTAAACCGAATAGTGCACTTTGCTTATGCGTCTCTCTCACGTGTCATGACTTAGGTAGAGGAATGAATCCTGCAAATGGCAAGTGTGCGTGTGTGTGGGGGTAGTAGCGTGTGTGTAAATGCAAGTGTGAGAGAACAGATCCTTTTGGCAAATACTACAATTCACCAGATGCTGCATACTCCCCCAGTAAACACAGGGGATGTCACCACACTATCAGCACAGCCAAACAGGGCTAGTTGGCTAGTAATGCCAATAGTTCGCTCTGCTACTGTGTCTATTACCATTGTCAGGGTACAGATAGGTATGTTTTGGTAAACCACAACTGCCACGTGTGGTTGTGTCACACAGTATGACCTTGTGTGGGTCTCTGTACATAACAATGCATGCCATTGCCTAAACCAGCAAAGGCATTGCACACATGATGTATGTGCGTGACACATACACATAAATACCTGTGACCTGCAGTAGTACCATGTCTGACACATGCCTCGAGTGGATAAATGGTATTTGCAATGTATACCAATATGACTGTGTCTTACTGTGCAGGATCTGCACGTGGTATGTCTCTATACAGTGTGGGTGTATATGGTGAAATACCTACAGCAGGGGATACACATCTGGTCTGGGCCATATAGTGTACATGTAGTCGATGTACAGGTGCTGCATGTTCCCACCTGTTGTGGTAGTGGTAACATGTCATTCCACTGCAATTCAGTGACCACATGCTGTGAACCCTTCAACTAGTGTGTTGTAGCTACAGTAATGCTCACACACAATGTTTGGCTGGATGCAGTCCAGCCATATAAACACAGTTCTTGAGACTGTCATATTGCCAGTGTTGTTATGGAGGATAGGTGGTCTTCCTGTGTATGGGAGGGTTGTGTGTGCCAGGCTATGAACCAGATGGCAGTCTGACACACTGTTAGCTGCACATGATTAGGCCCTGATGCTTTGTGCTGTGCCAACAACCTGGAGGTGTGTGTATCTGTGGTACCTTGGGATACCACCCCCCTGTCCATGTGTGTTAAATGTGTAGGGGACGACAGGCATGGTATGGGGCATAACCTGTCAGTGATGGGTAACACCTGTGAGCCATGAATCATGAATCTGGTACTGCACAGACATTGCAGTTCACCGTGCTGAGGACAGTGTCTGGTGCATGCATCTTCCGGTGTACACTGCTGTTGTTGTGTAGCAGCACTGTTAGTGTCCTAACCTGTGTGATACCCATGGAGGTGGCTATGTAAACCATGTCCTGCAGCATAAGGCAGTATGTGTGTACCAAGAGCTTTGCCATTATACATCGGGCCATGGGTGTCACGTGCAAGATGACCCTTGCACATCATTGTGGCTTCCCTAGCATGTAAGCACACGTTGACAGCCAGCGGATACCCTATGAATGACAGTGGAGACTGAGCATAATGTAGACATACAACACCCTTCCCACATATAGTGGTAGCATACCTGGTGAGGGTATGTTGGCAACCAAGATCAGGCTCATACTGGCCTGTGCCACATGCTGAGAGATCCATTCTATGTTCCCTATCATGTAGTCCAGGGAGGTATGTCTCAGGCAGCCATACTGGCATGGTCAATGAGTGAGTCATATGTGTCCATGCCTCTGACTGACCTGTATGCATGTGTTCTGTGGTGGACCATAGTGCCCCTGAGGCATATCACTGTGACCTTCACCAGATGCAGCCTGTTGAGTGGGACCCCAGTGCAGCACACAAGACAGGTACCTGACATGTCTGTAGCAGGTGTGTTGTGTAGCCCTACAGGCCATGAGTGTGTGGCACAGGGGATGTGTGTGCCATGTGTGGCATGTGCTCTGTTCCGATGGAACATATGCCTGTGTGCCAGCTGCGGAGGTGTGTGATGCTCAGGCAGGATGCTATTCTGAGTCCCCACGTATGCCCCAGTGTGTTCAGCATGCTGTCAGTGCGTGTCAATGTCTGACTTGTATTGTAGTCACTGTAATATATTTTATTTATTTATTTATTTATCCTACATTTGTTGACCGGGATAGTCTGACTGGATGCATGTCCATTTCCAGAGGAGGCCCGGGGAGAAAAGCTACGAGGGTAAGCAGATACAGCATTACATAATACCAGCATTACATATTACGAACAGATTATTTACAGAGATTACATAAGTAAGCAAGTTAAACATGTTCCACAGGTTAATGTTAGTCCTGAGCACAAGTCAGGATTAAATTAAATTACACAGTAAACTGGTTCACAGATTTTACACATTCGAGTTAGCCAGGCTTGATACATTGACATAGCCAGTTAAGTGACAAATGTTGTTTGAGTCTAGCGTTAAATTGACCTAAGGTGGAAAGTAGGGTAATATCAGCTGGAAGTGAGTTCCAGGATCTACTTACAGAGTTTGCAAAGAGAGAATCACCGGCTGTGTTATTAAATTTGCTAGTCTGAATTAGTAGTTTGTTAGAGGATCAAAGCGGTCTAGGATTGTTATAGGGGGTGATAATATTTGAAGTGCAGGAGTATTGTCTGGATTATAGAGGATTTTATAGGCCATAATCAGTTGGTTATACTGTATTAGGCTGGGTATTGCTGCCAACCAAGCTGATTCAGATTGATGCAATGATGTGTCCTAAAAGGCAGCCCAGTGGCAAACCTGGCAATGTGGTTGTAGCAAATTGAGTGTTTGTTAAGGACAGTCTTGTTCATATTCGAGAGTAGAGCGGATGCATACAGAAGGGTTGAAACAAGGTGTGAGCGAGCTATGGCACCTTTAGCTGGAGGGGCTAGGAAGGCTTTAATTCTGTAAAGTGACCCTAGTTTTCCATTGATGGCTTTGATAATTTGGTTAACATGTAGGTCACATTTGAGATTATTGTCTATGATGACACCTAATAGTTTAGTAGATGGGTCAAGGGAGATTATTGTGCCATCAGTTGATGTTATGGTAACGGTGAAAGCGGTAGACCTACGTGTTGGTGAAATAACAGCAGTTTAGTTTATTTGGGATTTAGGAACAGGCGATGTTCAGAAAGCCAGTTTTCTATTGTATTAAAGGTGGTCTGGGTAGCTGACCATAACTCTACTGGAGATGTGGCTGAGCAGATCAGAGTAGAGTCTTCAGCATATTGGATACAGCTGACTTTTGGGATGACAGTATAAAGGTCGTTAATGAAGATGGAGAACAGCAAGGGCCCTAGTATAGAGCCTTGTGGTACTCTGAGGGTGTTAGGTAGAAGGTTAGAGAGTTTGTTCTGCCAGAGCCCAGCCTGCTGTCGACCATGCAGGTAGGATTGAAACCATTGGAAGGCTCCAGTATCTAGACAGAATGTTTGCAGGGTGTGGATTACAAGTTGGTGATCAACCATATCGTATGCCTTGGAAAGATCCAAAAAGAGGGTTGAGGATATATAATTAGTGTTGCAAGTATGGTTTATGGTGTTAGTAAAGGCTAGGAGGCCTGAAGTAGTGCTGTGATGAGGACGGAAGCCATGCTGAGTGTCTGCCATAAGGCAATTTTGGATTAGGTGGTGCATGAATTGTCTATGACTAAAGTTTCCATAATCTTTGCAAGTGGAGAGAATATAGCTATTGGGCTATAACTGGAGAATTCAGTATAGCTGCCTCCTTTGTGAAGTGGGATTACATATGACATTTTCCAGATGGTGGGAAATTTAGATTCTACCATGGTTTGTTTGATTACCTTTGAGACGGGGTAAGCAATAGCATCATCTGATTTTGATAGGTACTCAGCAGGGAGTTGATCAGCAGAAAGTGTAGTGGGTTTCACTGTTTCAATCAAGGTACGGAGAAGTGAAGTGGCGACTGGTTGGCAGCTAAACGCAAGTAGGTTTCTAGGGGTGCTACTTTCAGGACCAGGGGAGCTAGGAGGTAGATGGCTAGCTAGGGCATGAAATGTCTCAGTAAAGAATTGGTCAAAACTATCAGGAACATCTTCAGGGGTATTATCAATAGTAGCAGCAGGGATTGGGGTTGACATTTGTCCAGGATGTAGTATATATGACATGCCACCTGAGAGGGTATGGCATTACTGGGTTCAGAGAGCCCAGTCCCCAGATTGGCTGTGTGGTGGCATCCCACACATGTGTTGTACGTTCCTGGCCAAAGGTGATGGCTGACTGCATACATGTGGCAGCTGTGACATTGACACATGACTCACATAAACCACAACTGGACCATAGAGGTGATTCACAGGTTACCTTTGCACATGCTACCCTAGTAGTGTGATTGCCATGGTGAGTACCAACACATAGGGCCAATGGGGAACAACATACTGAAGGTGTGTATGTGTGGGTGTACCGCTACTGTTTCATAGCACTGACATATATAGCCAGAAAAAATTCATTCTGATGAAGTTTTTTATGAAAGCGGATAATAAATTGATATACGCTATTTTTGTGGTGGTGTCGTTTTGCCTTCTCCGTGGGTTTTTGGATTTACTGGTTTGCACTGACATATATGACTGCACACGTGGGTAAATGCCAGGTAAGACATGTGCAATGTGTCACAGGCAACGTACATGCATACAGGACAGACAGTAAAGTTCTGTCATGTGGAAAGTTGACATATGTATCGTACGCTATGCAGATGTCACTAGGAGTCTACAGAAGCACTGTAACTCTGCATTGCAGGTGTAAGCAGTGTTCCAGGGAACCCCAAGCGAACATGCATGCAAACAAAGCTACAGTAAACAGGGCTGGAAGTAGTGCATTGTACAACAAAGAAGGGGTAACAATAACAGTAAGTAAAAATGCAAATATGTAGGCACTATCAACATGTACCCAGGAATACACAGCGCAGATGCCCATGGTAGAACTGATATTATGTCTTAGTTATTTGTGATTTGGATTACATTGGTACTGCACACATATCTACATGCGTGAACATCCACATGGCATAGTCGTTGTGGGCAACTTGGCACCATTACTGTACATGTCCACCATTGCATATCACTACTTGCGTTAGCTTTCCCCCTGTGCTACCCATGTATGCGGCTATCTGTTGACAACCTTACCACCGGCATGCAATTATGTGCAGCTGTTATACTTTGGTATGTACTATGGGTGCAGATAACAATTCAGGACATTCATACAGTTACTGCAGCAAGCATGCTGGGATAAACACACAGTCATAGCAGCACACTGTACTGTTACCAACATGATACTACTAATACACTTCTATGTAGTCACCCTGTGCATCAGCAATGTGTTTACCTGTTCCCGCAATGATGTTGGAGATTGCAGGAGGTGGCACAGTGTCATCATATGCACAGGGTGTGGATTAGGTATGCCTGAGTCAGCCACTGATACCACCAATTGACATGTGTGTGTATGTGTGTTGGTGAGGGACAGCAGTACAGGGTGGGGCAGTGTTGGTGCAGTGTGTGCATGTATGTGGTCGCCCTAGGTGTTAACATTTCGCATGTGTGTATGCACGCACACAGTTCCACCTCATGGCTGCCATATACAGGGGTTTGTGGACAGCCACAGACTGCACCTGGCAGGTCATACAGATCAGTGTCTGTGTGCACGGACACGGTACCTGTGCCTGGCAGGGGTGCTACGGACCGTATCCAGTACTAAGCCAGACTGGGTACTGTCATCAGAAGCGGGAGTGTGTTGACTGGACACAGGGCCCTGTTGGGACTGTCCAGAGCCACGTGCACGTGGTCTCCTGGGGTGTTCCGATGACAGCACAGACCCAGCATTGCTGGGGCTGCTGCTGTCACTATGGGGGCATGCGCGAGCCTGTTGTCGTCCGCGCCGACTGCCAGCTGCTGCTGTTGCCGGCAAACGGCCACGTCGATGCCGCAAATGCCCACCATTGCCCTGGCTCATGGACATCTGGTTGTGGAACTGCTGTAATATGTCCCCACAACGTCTGTCTATGACATCGGTGAAGTTACAGATAGCATCCGCAATGTCACGCATACTGTCTGTCATGGCTGTGTGACATGCTCTCAGCTCCCTCAGACCCTGTCTGGTGTACCTTTCCATACGCGACTGTGCCTGCATGACAGTCCGAAACATAGCTGAGGTTGACAGACCTCTTTGGGCACGTCGGCCAGAGGCAGTACGCCCATAGATGCTCCCACGAGAACCCATGGGCAACTGTCTGTGTGGTACCATCGGAGGACCCTGCCCATGGCTGCTGTGTGGGGACGCATGTGCCACAGGTACCACATTACCCTGGTCTATGCCCACTGTATCCTGTCCATCACCTAGGGACAATGGTGACAAAGGATGTACAGGCAGGATGACTGTGCGCAATGATGGGGTTGACAGCTGTGTACTGTCAATTGGCTGACCAATGGTGGACCCTGACACACCTTCCTGTACCATTACACAAATATCATCATTACCAGTACCCGTGGCACAGGATTCAGGTTCCCTGCTGCAGGTCACCAGAGCAGCCCCAGAACCTTTGGGAGGAAGACAAGAAACACAGTTTACAGTCTCCAGACATTGTTACCAGTGATGCACTTCTACACACATGCACACATGCACACATGGACACATGGACACATGCACACATGGACACAGGCACACATGCACACATGGACACAGGCACACATGCAGACATGCACACGTGGACACATGCACACAGGCACACATGCACACATGCACACAGGCACACAGGCACACATGCACACATGCACACATGCACACATGTACACGTGGACGTGGTCACATGCACACGTGGACACATGCACATGTGGACACATGCACACATGCACACATGCAAACGTGGTCACATGCACACATGGGCACATGCACACATGCACACATGGTCATGTGTACACATGCACACATGCACACGTGGACACAGGCACACATGCACACAGGCACACATGCACACATGCACACATGTACACGTGGACGTGGACACATGCACACGTGGACACATGCACACATGCACATGTGGACACATGCACACATGCACACATGCAAACGTGGTCACATGCACACATGGGCACATGCACACATGCACACATGGTCATGTGCACATGCACACATGCATACGTGGACACATGCACACATGCACACGTGGACACAGGCACACATGCACACATGCACACGTGGACACAGGCACACCTGCACACATACACACATGCACACATGGGCACAGGCACACCTGCACACATGCACACATGCACACCCCACAGTATACACACAGAGCACTACTGAGTTACATTACTGTTACTAGCATTATCAGGACTATTATAGGTTATGTTAAACACACTCACCAGCATGGATGGCCTGCCTTGCTGTAACCCTGGAGGGACCTGCAGAAATGATGAGATTAATGTTAGTGGGCACAACTGTGCCATTGATATTGCATATGATACAGTGTACAGAACAGTCAAGTGTACATATGGCATATTACCTGCACGCTCCATGTCGTGCTGCTGTGTGGAACCAGCCTCCATCATAATGCAGGTGTACTGCTGCTGGTGTTCCGGGGCTGGAGCCACAACACTTAGGAGTAGCCCCTCCAGTCTGGTGAGGGGGATGTGTGGCCACCCCACCTCCTGTGGCAACCTGTTGCCTGTGGATATCTGATGCACGCTGATGGACACCGGATTAAATCACTGCAGTGATGTCGTACCTGCTCATATGTCCTGTTATGCGTGCCAATATCATTTACCCTACGGACAAGGTCTTGCCACAGTGCAGCCCTCTCCTGCTGATTCTGACTGGTGTGGGAAAACAGGATGTCATACTCCCGCACCAGGCTCTGGTGGATCTCCTCGTCTTCCGCTACAGAGTAGGCGGGGTTACGCTGACGCACCATCTCCCTGGAAGAGAACACAAACAGGATATCAGCAGACCATGTCAGCAATATATGGCACACATACTATACATGATACTCATGTGTAGTGATATACTACTACTCCCATATGTTGCATGTGTGTGTGTCGTGGTGGATACACAGGTACATGGCCAGATATCAGTGCTCAGCCAACACCTGTGCAACAATACCTGCCACATTCCACACAACATAGTAGCATGCCCCATCGGTCAGCACACACTGACAGGTGCAATGCACAACCTCACTCTGGGGGTTCATCCCAAGGTACTGTATGTGGGACGCCATCCACTATTGTGATGTGGACAGAAGTTAATCGGCCTGGATATACATATCCCACCACCACCACCAGCACAGTAGACTACTTTGATATGTATGTGATTAGACAGTATTCACTTGCTGGGACTGAGATGGTATCCATGCAGCACACTGGGCCAGTGGAAGCCACAAGCCACACTGCTGACCCATTTGCAAATGCTTACCATGGACATGCCACAGATTGCATGGAACTTGCACACACATTTCTAACCCAGACCCTATGCACAAAGGTTAGGCATCCTGTCCGGTGGACCCCAGACAGAGGCAGATTGTATAACAATAGCAGGAGGCTACTGCAGGACAGAGCACATTCACATTAAGGGAAGGCATCTGTGGTCAGCACTGGTACTAGGCTATGGTCCGTCATAACAATGGCCACGGCCTACTCTGGGAGGGAAATGGCCACAAACACTATGGATGACCACAAGGCCTTCTTCAGTTATGTTACACATATGGACCACATGCCTCAGATATGCTCTGTGTTAATACACACCTACTTAACATTCACCAAACACACGGATATTGGCAACAGTCTTGCAGACATGTTCGGTGCACGTATCCCCCCTCCTTCTCCCCCACCAGTTGAAATATTTATCACAGCTGTATGTAACCTTCCTATCATCTCACATGTCCAGGTGAGGGCCGCCTTCAGCAGAGCAGAACACACAGCATCACTGTGACCTCATGGTATCCCTGGATGTGGGCTATCTGCACTCTGAGAGGACATACAACCGCATATAACACTGATAATTTATCTTGGCCATAATACAGACTATGTACCTGGACAGTGGCATACAGCGACAGTGGTCCCACACCAGTAAGGAGGCACCTCGACTGACCCTGGGAACTACCACATCATATGCATAACCGGCCTGGTCTGCTAAGCTATGGAATTATGCAGTATGGGATGCATATGCAGTGATATTGGGTACCTGCAGACACTTGTTCCCAGCCAGTGTGCCTTTGTGATGGGCTGATCCTGCCTTTTAAACCTGGCTGACCTTTCAAAGCAGTCACTACAGCCATTGCTGGGGGTAACGCACAGACAACTGCTGCCAGGATCATGGCCTAAGACTGATTGACATGTAATGTATGGTCATCCCCTTTTGGCGGAACTACGTACACACAACATATCACATGGACATACCTAAAGATACAGACCTATGACACATTTGGAGGGTTCACAGTATGCACACTATTAACCTGCTACTTTGCATTACCTGTGTTTGTCGCAGCTGGTTGCGTTACCACTGCTTCTGCTTGCTGCTGCTACTGTCACTGCTGACAGGTTCGGGTGACAGAGTCACAGTGTATAATTTTTTTTTTTGTTCTCTCTCTCTCTCTCTCACTTTTCTCTCTCCCTCTGTCTGCTTCCAGACAGTGCAATGAATGTATTGCATGTGTGGAGTGTTAGTACTGGATGCTTTTGTAGGTATCTGCATAGGTCCATGTGATGGCCTCTGCACCAATTGTAAGCCAGCATTTGCTAATTGCATACAGCCAGTTGTGTACTGATTGCAGTTCTCACTGTGATTTCAGGTCAGTGCTATAAAAGGGTATGTGGGATAGGCGTTGCCCTTTCAGATTGTGAGGGCGGGGACCATGGTGGTATGCTGTGGACAGTGTTCTGTGAGTGTAAAGGTTAGTATCTCTCAAATGATTCAGGCTGTGTTGTCGATTCACATTTCTCCATTCCTCTCTCATGTTCCCTGTAGTAAGTGTGTATGCACAATGACTCCTACAACTATATATAGATATATATTTATATATATATATGTACATATACATACATTTATATATGTACTTTAACTGACATTATTATCTACAAGCTACCAACTAGCATGGCTGTTTGTCTTCACACAGTACTATTGTGGGAATCCAGTAGTTTTGACAGTAATTCTACATGACATGCTTTGGGTACTACACATCCTATATTCCCTTTACATTCATCCCTACTATTACATGTTATATTTATTTTAGCACAATGTTCTTGTATAAGAGTCATGGCTTAGTGGTAGGTCATACAGACTAGTGTTTCGAAGGTCCTGGGTTCGGGACTGACAGTGGGATTTTATTTTGCTTTTGAACTGAGTACAGGACCTGTCAATCAAAGTGACTAAGGCACTTTTAAGCAGTTGTAACCGGGTTAGCGCTGGTTTGCTGAAGCTCACGCGTACTGGCGGTTAGCTCCGCGCACCTGGCACACCCGCTTACAACCACTTAACGGTGCTTACTCTGGCGCACACCTGCGCTATTTTCTTTGAAAGAAAAGAAAATGGGGAGACAGGAAAGTGGTGAAAAAGGGGTCACGAAGAGGGTAAGACAGTAGGGAAACAAGCTTGGGATTTGCAGGAGGGATGTAGGTAAGGCCCATAGCTGCCCATTTCTTCATCAGCAACAGCTGTGCATATGTATGTAATTTGGTGTGACATTTGAAACCTTCCACCCCTGAGAGAGGTGTCAGGACAACAATAATACTTGTTGTACAGCCAATTGTAATTGATAGATTCCATGTCCAGCAGACATGTGTGCGGAATGGGCAGCTATGTATGGGGCGTAATTTTTTTGTGGGTACAGAGTGCCTTTTTTTTCAGGTGAGAGTGGTATGTCAGGTGAAGGAAGTCGGTACAGCTGGGGAGGTAGGTTGGGTAGGTAAACAGACAAGACAAACAAGACGCATACAGGGGCGGTGTATGACACGTGTGGGGGGGTTAGACAATTGACGGGGATGGAGGTTTGGATATCCAGAGCCCATGAGCCCACAGATGGCAACAGTGGAACTGATATCCCCACCCATAGGCAGTTGCCACTGTTCCTTCACTGCCCAGGATTGGGCTGTGCTGGGGGCTGTGTAGGCAGGGCAACAGGCATGCCCATTAGTTGCACCACCCATGCCTCAAGCTGGTGTAGGGGCTCGAGAACAGAGTCCCGAATCTCCCTACGCACCACAGTCCGGACTCTACGGAGGGTAAGTGGTGGTTCTCCTCCAGCCACACTTGCAGAGGGGTGGGCAAGCCCCATCCCCTGCAGCGCTTCCACCCGCAGGTGGCACAGGGCCTCCGGAGGAGGGTCCGGACTCAGCACTAGTGCCAGGTGCACTCGCCAGCTGAGGTGGGAGAGGTGGGTCCGCTGGAACCCGCATTCCCTGTCGTCCTATGTTTTGCATTATGTCATGACAGTTTGGGTTAGTGACATATAATACCATTCACAATTAGTTGTAACAGCATGCATTAGTATTCCCATTAACCAAACACCCAGATATTCACACCATTGAACAGCGTGCATAACACATGCATAATTTGAACAGAAATAAACAGTCCAACAACATGCAGGGTTAATTGATGGCAACAGGCCATCAGGTTTGGATGTATGAACAGGGCAGATGCATCAACGGACATGCAAATATATATGACCCAACAGGACAAACGTCCAGGGGTGTTAATTGTGATTGCACATACCATTTTCACGTGGAATGGGTTATATGTGGTTATAGGGTGGGGTGAAGAAAATAATATTAACACCTTCAAATACCAATACATATGCTGTACATTTCTAATAGCTACAGATATATACACACTACTGTTCTAACTACAGTTTCCTATATGATAAATATTTCAACTTGGTGATAGGACTGTTACTGCAACATCAATATACATTTTATTGTTCTTCATACACATTCATATCTAGCTTTGTTCAGCTACATCATCCTGCTACATTTGCTTTATATAGCTGTAGACAAGTGTGGATGTTTGGTATATCAGACAATCATCCTATCTGCATATTGCAGACTGAGAGCAACATATCCAGATTTTGGGATACACATTCCAGATGCAGCAACACTTTGAACAGATTTCGCTGTTTGGTTTTGATTCTCACATGCATTTCATTCTGTCTTGACTGCAGTATACTTTATTCAGGGGTTATTACTACTGTATTGCTGGATTCATGACACTTTCTCACACTATCTCACATGCTTTCATTTTATATTCAGGATGGTACTTACTTCTAGGCTTTATTGACATGTTTTACCTGTAGTTATTACAATCCTTTCCAGCAGTCTCACTTCTGTCATGTTTCAGAATTTCAACAGGGATATATTTCACACATGTGATTTCATCATCTTCTGCAGCTATACTTTTCAGCCTGCTGCAGGTTGTGTACTATTTTCTTACAGGTGGGGCATTTTTATTTCAGAATTTATGTCAGACAGTTTCATTTTTCGGTTTAACTTACAGGCTGAAACACACTTTTGTAATCAAGCAATACTTGCAGACACTTTCACACTGTTACTTGCACATTTTATTCCTTAGTGACTACACTGCACTCTTTTGCTGACTGTCATACTTTTATATTTCTTTACAGTTACTGGTAATGGATTACCGATCTGCCTGGTGGCGCAACCGCTCCAGCCTATCGCCATAGGCTCTGCGGTTCGCAGAACGGACACCTGCAGCTGTAATATAAATGAAGTAATATTGGAATACACATCTCCATAATATCAGCTAGTTTAATTTCTTACATACATAATTAAATGTAACTTACTCAGTAGTGGGGCGTTGGGTGTTTGCCGGGCCTCCTGGATCCAAAGGTTTAGTTGGTCCTGCTTGCATCTCATCAGGTCCGCATGGTGGTGACGGACCTGCTCACCAGTCCTTGGAATCCCTGTGGCACTGGTGAGATCATGAGCCAACCGGTCCCACGCCTGGCCCTGCATGAGTTGGGCCTCATGATTGTGGACTAGGAGCCAGACCATGTACCTGGACTCCTCAACGCCCCACCTCTGTGCTCAAAAGCAACTACCCTCTCCTACTCCTGTCATTCTGCCTGCATTTCAGTTCTACAATCATTTATGCTGTGTATTCCCGCCTATGGGGCTTATATAGTCCGTTTTTCCCGCACATATCTGTGACTGGCCATTTTGGAATTGTATCAACTTCAGTAAACCTGCATTGTCATGCTCCAGTTTGTATTCATTCCTATATATTAGCTATTATTGCGTTTCTAGGTACTGCTGTCATGGCTTAGTGGTTTGGTACCTTGACTATGGTGTATAGTATCCTGGGTTCGAACCTCGCCACTGCTTTTTATTTTTCATGACTGTCTAGACATGCTGAGGGGTGTGTCTGTGTAAAGGCAGTTTTGATACGGCTTGCTCAACATTGCCCGTCGGTTAGCTTGTTTGCACGGTGCGCAGCTCCGCGCAAATGGGGTATGCTGGTTTAAGCCTCATTTAGCTATCGGCATGCATATTACGCTCAGCTCAGTTAGGGGCACATAGATTTAGCGTGTTAAACCACTGCTCAGCTACGGGCACTCATTTTGCATGAGTTAAACCACTGCTCATCTACGGGCAGATGCACTCACCCTGTTAAACTGTAGCTCAGCTATGGGCACATCTGGCATTTTTTATTCTTTTGTTACCTCACATTTCTTCAATATAAATGGGCTATTTCATTACATTTTACATAAAATGTGGTTTTATGTGTACATATTTGTCAGGGACTTGTTTCGTGCTTATTTTGCTAAAAATAAAAATTGGTGTTGTGGGGGCTCGAACCATTAATGCCTCCTCTTCAGCCAACATCTCTACCACTACGCTATTGCTTCCTGGCTTATTTTGCATGTTTAGTTCTTATATGCTTTCCCACTGACTGCTAACTGTAGCTGCGCTACGGGCACGCCCGTGCAAATGAGCGCACTCACGGTTAAACATTTTTACAATTTAAAAAAATATATAACATGTTTATTTATATGTTTTCTGTTCATAGTCTGTGGGGGCATGTGTTGTGTTCTGTTTATTCACATTTCCGTGGACTCTGTCGTGGGTGTTTACTTTGGGAACTTTTCCTCTTCTGGGGGCGTGTCCGCTTACAGGTCTCGGCCTACGGACACGCCCCCTACTGTCTTACACGGACCATGTTAGCCTTAAGTATGATTCAGCATGCTCTCATGAATATGCAAAGCATGCTGACATCACTCCGCTTAACTGCAGCCTCCGTGTATGAGTTATAACTCTTACACGGAGGCTTCGTGAATCCTGCCCATAGTGTTGATATGACATAATAATGTCCTGTCAAAGTTGCAAACTGTGAAACAGTCCCTTTTAATTAGTCCAGTTTAAGATATCCACAAACAAGCACAAAGACAACACCTTAAATACGAACTACTAGATGGCCAGCAGCCGTCTATGTAATGTAAAATAATGCAGCGGGTAAACACGACTCGAACCAGGGAACAAAATATTTATTGAAGCAAGGCAAACGAAAAAAGCTATAAAATTAGTTTTAAAATAATTTTAAAATAAACTTCTAGTTAAGCGCTTTCATCTGTTCATACAGACTTCTTCAGAACAATTCATAAATGAAACAGACATGGTTTATAAAAACTTTTTGGTGCCAAAGCTGCCATCAATTCAAAGATTTAAAGTGCTAGTGTAAATAAATGTTCTAAACTATGTGTCCTTACCAAAATGACTCGTAAAACATCCCTAAACAATTTATATACATTATTTTCTATACAATCTATCATAATATACTTCATCTAACACAAAAATAAGTAAAATTATGAAAAAAATGAAAAGAATAATAAAATAATAATTAATTGATCGTGTATATATACATACTTTAGTTCTAAAACTATAAAAAAACTATTGTAGAATGATGATGAACTAATATAATTTAAATATATGCTGTATAAATTTATACCTGTTGCAAAAAAGGTTTTATAGTAATAAAATCATTAATTCCAGGCTCTCTAGTAGCATCAGTCAATATTTGCCATACACTCTCTCTTCTCCCAAGGAGTGCTTTATAATTCACCCCATGGGGTGATTTATTAATTTGATCAATTTATGGCAAATTTGAATACATGCTTATCTCCACATTTGTTAATATGTTGGTACAGTGCATTATTCATATCTTTAACCCTAATTTTGTATAAATGATCATATATATGCTTCCTAAATTGCCTTTCGGTCTTTTCTATATAAAATGCTGTGCATAACGTGCACTTTGCCATGTATATGATGTTCTTACTATTACAATTACCTGCTCTGAATTTAACATATGTCTTATTAACATCATTCAACGTACATCCTTCTGTTTCACATATAGCATGACATTGTTTACAAAACCCACATTTTTTAGTAGTAGTACTTCTACTTGTATTATATCTGTCAGTCTTGTTCCCCTTTATTTCTAATTGTCTCTTTATATTCATACCCATTTTGTTAGTAAATTACTTAATACTTAATCTAACACAAAAATAAGTAAAATAAGTAAAATTATGATTTTATTACTATAAAACCTTTTTTTCAACAGGTATAATTTTGTACAGTATATATGTAAATTATATTAGTTCATCATCATTCTACAATAGTTTTTTATAGCTTTAGAACTAGAGTGTGTATATATACACAATCAATTAATTATTATTTTATTATTCTTTTCATTTTTTTCATAATTTTACTTATTTTTATATTAGATGAAGTATATTATGATAGATTGTATAGAAAATAATGTATATAAATTGTTTAGGAATGTTTTAAGAGTCATTTTGGTAATGACACATAGTTTAGAACATTTATTTACACTAGCACTTTAAATCTTTGAATTGATGGCAGCTTTGGCGCCAAAAAGTTTTTATAAACATGTCCGTTTCATGTATGAATTGTTCTGAAGAAGTCTGTATGAACAGATGAAAGCGCTTAACTAGAAGTTTATTTTAAAATTATTTTAAAACTAATTTTATAGCTTTTTACGTTTGCCTTGCTTCATTAAATATTTTGTTCCCTGGTTCGAGTTGTGTTTACCCGCTGCATTATTTTGCATTACATAGACGGTTGTTGGCCGTCTAGCAGTTCGTATTTAATTAGTCCATTTGGAAATAAAGATTTGGCAGCTACAAAACAGTAACACATAGATGTCATAATTCAGCTGCAGACTTTATTCAGGTCAGTCCCTTGTAGAAGACACCTGTACTGTTCAGCCAGCTATGTTCTAGAAATGTGACATTTGCAGTTGCTTTGGGGTTTCATGAAGTTTATTAAAAGTAAAAGGTGATATTCTGGGAGTTGTTTGACAGCTCCTTTCTTACGTGACAGCACTAGACTACATCACATTATCAGACAAATCTGCACACCTGCTAGCTTGTCATAAACTTTAAAATCCTCCTCGGCCATTACTGACCTTCCCTGAGAACTGAACTACAAGTAAAGTACTGTCAGTACTCATGAAGACTCTATGAGCCTGCATTAAAGTTAAAGAAGCTTTTAACAAAGTTGTACCCAACCACCTTGAAGAGGCTTTTTTCAGGAAATAAGACAGGAAACAGAGTAAAATAGTCCACAATAAATTATGTAACCACCTAAAAGTTCTGTACAAATATTCCATGTTTTTAGACAAAGGCTAGTATTGCAATAATGTCTAGCCCAATATCTCTAGTTGATCTGGCATCTCATCTCAGTCACAAATGTATACCCAACATTACAAATGTTTAAACAAATGGTTGTGTACTCTCCTTATTTGCCCCACTTCTCTCTCTTTCATGTCTGCCCTCCTCACTGCTACTACATAGGCATGCTTAACTGCCCCTAAACCTTTGTCTTCTGTTTCTCTATTCCTTATTGCTGCTCATATAAAATATATGGCAAGGAATGTCTATCATTTATCTGAATAAACTATTAATAGTAAAACAGTGTATTGAAGGTACTGTAGATTTGCATTAATACAACAGTATAATATAATGATATTACTTAAGATATGTATTGCTCCAGCTTGCTGCATAGTTTTCATTTCAGATCTATGTGTTTGTTGTATTCTATACTCTTAAACTGTGTACATGTTTGATTTTCTTCATCACACTCTGTACTCCATAATTATGCAAATACACTGTGCATCTCTACTGTACAGTTTGTAAAGGCATATTGATCAATCAGTAAATAAATAAATGACTGAAACATGCAATTATCAAAAGTAATTGAGTGGTTAGGTTTTGATCTTGCCCAGAAATAATGCCACATTGCACAAGGGGTAGAGTGGGCTAACCTCCACATAGAAATATACTATTTGAAAAATGAGTCAGTCCCCTGGTTTCTAGTCAGCTCATATTTTGGTGAAATGACTGATATTGATCTGTAAATAGTATAGGAATGTGCTCTCCACTGTACTGCTGGACTGGATTACATAGCTGCACATATATTATTTATTTATTTATTATTTATTTATTTATTTTACATTTGTTTACCGGGATAGTCTGACAGGATACATGTCCATTTTCAGCAGAGGCCTGGGGAGAAAAGCTCCACATAGTCAAACATACAAAAGGTTACACATGAAGTTAGAAAACAATTAGAATATATAAAAACAAACTGGTAATATATCTTATGTACATTGGTTTAGTAATGTTCCCTAGTAGGAACTCATAGTTCTCATGGACAGACACAATTACAAGTAAGATTGTAACTCACAGTTAGTCCCTAGTAGGGACTCATAGTTCTCATGGACAGACACAATTACAAGTAAGACTGAATACATAGCATGGTGATGTAGTTAGATGTTATGATAATTACTGATTATGCTATGATAATTACTGATTATGCTATTGTTTTATAACTTAATCCGTGTTGGTACATGGACATAGCCAGTTCAATTTGAGATACTGTTTGAGGTTTTTTTTTAAGAGACTTTTGGAGGATTGTAGGGTTATATAGTTTGGCAAGGCAAGGCATGGCAATTTTGAATTATGTTTTATAAATCTTTGTTTCCAAATGTATTTAAAATGTCAGTAAGTCAAGAAACGTGATATTACCTTTTTGGCTTTCCTTGCATTCCCCATGTTTATAAGAAGTCTTTAAAAGTCAGTTAAATCTGTGGATGGGAAATCTTATCCAGGAATGAATGAGATACTGCTTTGTGCCTGGACTACTAGTGACTCCACTTGACAATTGAGAATCCTAAAAAATGCTTAGTTATTTAATTTTTAATTTTTTTAATATTATTTTTACTTTTGTTGTATTGCATTAAGGGATCTGCAAACTTTTAGTTAGAGCTAGTAAGCTATATTTTGAAAAGGTGAGTAAACATCCCCCTAATTTTCTGCCATACATGTTATTATTACTCACCTGACTGCACACTTGTAATCTACAACAGCAATAGTTTATGCTAAATGCTACTGTCCTTGTAAGAGTAAAAAACAGAATAACCCTTTCTTAAATCCAAGCAGACCTGAACGTAACTGGCAAAATAACAATGAAAAATGCAAACGTAGGTTAAGCGCTTTCGTTCTTTTAATAAAGATCTTCTTCAGAACAAAGAGACATAAACATACACCAGTTTAAAAATCATCTAGATATGACATAATGAAACTATCCACCAATCAAAAACAAGTGAACATTAATTACTTGAGCAATTAAATAAATACACCAAAAATGAAACTTCCGACCATAAAAACACAACTTTAAATACAATTATACCTTAATAAACTCTTAGTAGAAATAGGATCATTTACACCTGGTGACATATCAGCACAAAGAAAAACTTGCCATTTTAAAATTCTAAAAAATTATTATACTGACTAATAAAACATTTAGAATCAGTAGGTGGTCACTTATATCATTAGGGAGGGTACCCATGTTATACAGGTCTGGGTGACTGTTGATAAGAATCCAGTCCAGGATACTGCCTTTGTAGTTGGATTTATTTATTCTGGTGGGTGAAGATATAAGTTGGGTATAGCTGTGAAGGTTTATGTGGGTGGTGGGAGATTCAGAGGAACAATTGTTCCAGTCAATATTAACGTCTCCTAACACCATAGTTTTATGGGGGTATGTGTTGGAAAGCCATTGGAGGAAATCTACTAGGGTATTTGCATTTTTGCCTGGGGGATATAAATGCAGGCAATGAATATAAATTTACTTTTGTTAAGCTGTAGTTTGCTAACTAGGGCTTCTGCATTATTGAACAAGGGGGGTTGTTGTGGGGCTAATGTGACATCTATTGTGTTTTTAAACAGAACTGCTACTCCTCCACCTTTCCTGGTATTTTGGCCTAGTCTAAGTATGTTGTATCCTGGTGGGCTAACCTCATCATTTTTAGCTCCTGGTTTTAGCCAGGGTTCTGTAAGACATAGCACATCAGGTGACTAGGTAGCTAGAATGACATGAAGATTATGGACATTGCTGTTAATACGCCTGATGTTTAGTTGACAGGTCAGGAGAGAGTTAGGGGACCTTGAATTTGGCCATATGTTGAAGGCGGTAGTAGGCTGAGAGCTTGTGGGAAGGGTTGGTCCAGGGTTAGGGTGGATATCTCCAACCCTCATCAGAGTAATTTGTACAGTGATTATCAGTTTCAGCACTTTACTTATTATTTTATGATAATATCTAGTTTTGGGGGAGATGGACCATGGTCTAGTTAGTTGGTGGTTGTTAAAAGTGGAGAAGACAAGTTTGTAGTGAGCTAGGGGTTGGTCTGATTCGCTCAAGGTGGGAGCAGAGATGGTATGAGATATGAGGTGGTGAAAGCCAAGATAGGGCTGGTTTTCATAGATGGTGAGGAGATATAACCCAGGCAGTATAACTGAGAGGAACATAATTGGTCTCATCTTAATAGTAGTGGTACTTGGTAAGGAATGTGAGTGGAGACTTGAGAGAGTTGTTGGCAGGAAGGGGTGGTGTATGGGGTGGTGTATGCAGGTGTGAGATATCTATGCTAGGTTGTAGGAAGGGGGGAGTGGTTTTTTGGGCTTAAATTTAGCACTAGTGGGTGTGGGTGAGATTTGGGGGCAGGGTGGGCCGTGGAGCAAGCCTGAACAAAGCGAGGGTGAGTGGAGCGAGGCTATACCAAGCTACAAAGATTTCCTGTGAGTATGAAGGCTTAAAGAATACAACTTTACAGTGTTTTTACTCAGTTCTTCTTAAAGTGATCTGCAATTTACTCAATTTTACTATTTTTCTATTTTGTCTGTTTTGCCAGTTACATTCAGTTCTGGTTGGACTGGAGAAAGGGTTATTTTGTTTTTTAGTTGTTTAGTTTTATTTTACCCTTTTGTTCATTTTCTTGGCTGTAATTGTAAGAGTGTTGGTTGTCTGCTAATTTATTCTGTTTTATAGCATCATATTCTAACTACTGCAGTTTATAAGAATAATGCTACTATGTATCAAGCCGGGATGTTGGGATCAAAACATATTGAAAGTATGCTTTTTAATTTAACTATAACAGTCCCTTATGACAAATGATGGTGTTTTTTGTATTACTGAGATCTTATAAGAGGTAAGCAAAAACAGTACAGAAATGTTAAATTGTTACTATAATCAAAATCATAGACATGTACAATGATATATAAATAGTCATTCAGACAATAAAAAAACAATATTGCACCTTTTTCTTTTTCTTTTAAAGGAGTAAAAAAATGTATATTGAATGATTAGAAGCAAAATTTAACATTTTTATTATAATCAAAAAGTAGATATGTGCAATGATAAAGACGCATGCAGACATACAGACCCATACATTACACCTTTTATTTTTTCTATAAAGGAGTAAAAGACTGAACTAATATTGAATGGTTAGAAGCAAATAGTTCTGCATCTGAATCAGCAACAGAACAGTAACAACATCAAAAAGTTTGTCTATAACGAATTGATTAAAACAAATTTATAGGAGAGTCTTTATCAGTGAATCTTAAGCTTTCTTGAAACATATTTTTATCAGCATTCTTGTTTTATGTTTTAGGATGTATTTAGTTGCTTTCTGTAGATTCTTTTTTTTGTTGGTAACTTAAAGAAAGAAAGAAACATGATGATTATAAAAGAATGAAAGAGAATAACTTAGAAAAAGACATACTCTTTTATTTCCTTGCCTTGATTAATTCCTGGACAATTCATTTATCAAGATTCAGAGTTTAGGTTCTAGCCACATCCATAAATCTATTCAAAACATCTTTGCAACCAAAAATTGAAATGCATTAGGATTCCAGTGCTTCATTTTCATAGCTGTCATTATTACTTTTGTAAAACTTACTTAACCTTAATGGATTAGTAAACAATTCAGTCTGCATAGGAATCTCCATTCTACTCCTTTTTTTCTTATTGATCAGTGGTTATACTCAACGAGACTGAATGTATGTTCATGTCTGCAAAGAGTAAGCTAATAGCAGCTGCGGTATAATTTCATTCCCAGAATTTCAGACCTATCATAGGGTTTAAATGCAGAAATCTCTATGAATGATTGTTCATTCCTAGATCTGATATTTGCATGGATGGACATATCTCCTGTATAGATAATTCTAATATATTTTTGGATGCAACTATCTTTTATCTTCTCAAGCCCCTTTAGTTCTGTAAGGCAGGTCTTAGAGCTAGACTTTTTAATATATTTATTTTCTATGAAAAAAAAAAAAGTATCAGAATGTATCTTTTGCTTTTTCTGACTTTCAACAAACTTTTAAAACATTTGAAATGAAACTTAACGTATACTTTAAATATGCCTGCAATAGGTAATAGCAATATTATTAGCAATGCTAATACCTTTAAAGCTGATAATAGAAACATTCTAGTCATATGTTCATAGGTTATTAGTAAGTTCTAGGCAATCAGTCTGCAGACTAATATATGCCTATCCAAAAGCCCATATTCAAAAGTTTCCTCTAGCCTCAAGGAGGGCAGTGCAAGGTAGGCTGCCCAAACAATTCTCTATGTTTACCTTGAAGGTGGCAAGGATGTTACTCTGCTTGACATCGAAGTTTGTTCCAGAAGTAAGATATTTATTTTATTATGAATCTATAATACCAACATATCTTATTTATCTGTTGTTGAAGGTTCAGTTCCTTTAACTGGGTATTTGAAATACTATTAATTCTTTCAAGAAACCAGAGAACAAAGAGGCCACCATGGGAATGTCAAAAGTAAATTCTGCCAATAGGCATGATTGCAATTTGGGATATACATAATTGGCAAGAGGAGGCTGGAACCTATTAGAGAAAGCTGGCAAAGGAACCCAGGTTTTGGGAGCAAATAACTAAAAGAGGAAAAGATGATAGAATGGGCAGACTCCAATAATTATTTGGACTGCAGGTTAAAGATTGCCTTCCCTATCAAGGACTGATAACAGAGTATAGACAAAAAGAATTAGGGGGTCCTAAATGAAAGACCAGTACTGTTAGAGTTTTTAGTAGAATCTAGAACAGAGGCTGCTATTAAAAAATGAATAATTAGTAAAGCATATAAAATATTACATGATAACTATAAGAATAAATCAAAGGAGGTTAGAAAGGATTGAGAAGAGAGACTGGATAAGCAATTCACAAATAAACAATGGGAAAATATATGTCTGTCTCCCAGATATGAAGCAAAATCAAGAAGATTTAAGATTTTTACTTGGAAATGTTCACACAGATATTTTTATACCCTAAGCAGACTCCAGAGAATTTTTCCTCAGGTAGATAGCAAATGTTGGAGGTGTGATTTGGGAAAAAATAGGTAACTGGGAACATATTTTCTGGAAGTGCAGTAAGCTGGCAGACCTCAAGGATTCCCTGCAGGATGCACTGTTGGAGATGCTGGGTGAGCAGATTGGTGTGACAAGGGAAATTATTTTTCTGTGCTATGATGCAGAATCTGAATTTCCTGGACATGTTAAGGCCTTGCTATGTCTAACTATGGTGGCTGCCAAAAAAGCAATTACTAGAAAATGGAAATCAAAATCTAAACCAATTATACTAGAAGTAGTGAATATAGTAACAGAGATAAAACAACTTGAAATGAGATCTTTAGAAAAGGGTAGGACCAAACTACATAGGAAAAAAATGGGAATTGTGAGAACAATACATATAGAGGAGGAAGGAGCATTAAAAGAAGGCAAGACTTAAATGAGCTATGTAATGTTTGAGTGAGAAAGATTGGGTACATTATAGGTGAAGTATAATGTTTGCAACTGGTAGTTTGTCAGTATAGTTTGTGATGTAAAATGCTTGTAACTAGGATTGCGTTGGCATGGTTTGTTTTCAAAATTTAGTTTCCTCAACAAAACAAACAGAATACTGGTGTTTGTTTAAATTAAGATGCTGAACTGAAATTTTTAAAGGAAAGCATTGCTGATGTGATGCAATCAGGGGAAAAATAAGTCATACTGCCTCCGTAATGTGACAAATTATGTCACAAAATGGGTGATGTAGGAGGAGACGGTGAGGAAAAGTGAAGGAGATTGCTGGAGTTTGACCACACCCCTGGGGTGACCCCTATGTCTGGTTTCAACCACAGCAAAAGGTGGCAACCCTACTTTTCATCTATAAATGAAATATGTTAACGCACTGTAATTTAATGGAACTTTGTTTTTAAAATGTTATCAAAAGTGAACAAGACTGATAAAAACTTTGTTCTAGACTAGGCCTTATAAAATTAAAATATCCAAGGATTGGATGCTTCTTGGAAACCACCATCATGTAATATGTGCGTGTGTATAACTGGAAGTAGTTGCTTTTTTGCATTGTCATTTATGCAGTAGTTGTACATTTTTCTTCAAGCTCCAGATGATCAAATGAGATCGCTCAAAGGGGTGAAGTCCTTATTGTTTTCAGGTGAAGTCATGTTGGAGTTTTTATATAAAGTAGGGTGTATATGTCGCACTTCTCCTTGAAATTTAGCTAATCTGCAGGGTGATAACCCCGCATGTGCACATACTACATCTGTTAGAGATATTTCTGAGTAAACCTTGTTGCTGTTGATGTGAATACTGATCTTTGAACTGATGATGATGATTTGGAGAAGATTTGTTAAGAGGGCATCATGAATTAAGCATCTTTCAAAGCTCCAAACAGAAGACACAGCCAGATTGGTGTATTTATTGAATAAATGTACCTGATTGTTTATAACTTTATCTCTAAGACATTTGTTGTGTTTTTATAAAATCATACCTTGCAATCATATTTGCTAAGAATATTTTCACTTTTTTAAAATTAAAAATATTTAACTCTTAAAAAAAAAAAAAAAAAAAAAAAAAAAAAAAGTATTCCAGTAGAAATGTCAGATGTTATTGAGACTTCCAGGAAGCTATCCTCCAGGCAGACTTACTGCCAAGTGGATACGTTCCGTATATGGATAAAACTGAACCAAGTACTATCCCAGTAAGTTAGTCTACAAGTCATCCTGATGTGCCTTTGGCACTTTGTAATTATATTCTCATTTATTCCATTGTGATAGTGAATGGGTTCGTTTTTTTTGGGGGGGAGGGGGGTTCGCAAATACTGTCTAGTCAAACAATTCCTTAAAACTGTGCTGCAACACTGTTACCTTTCTTCAGTCTGAACTTCGCAATTGACTAATTGACAGGCTAGTCAGTCTCCCATATGAGCAAACTAATTTGAAGGTTTTGAAATACATCTCTTGGAAAACTTTTTCTTAGATCCAACAACTTTGCTGGAAAGAATTTAAAACCATGGGACCTAATGTGCAGGGAATCATCTTTTCTCAGAAATCATATGTTCCTTAGAAATAAACCTAATTTCTTCACACAAGTGTTTTGCAAATTGCACATTCTTTAACTTGATTTTTTTTCTACTGGGGTAGAAACCAGGTCTGATAGAGTGCTTTAAACCATATTGAAACACCCCCAGTTTAGGTATAACCTTAAGAATGTGTAAGGCTTTAGGAGTAGTATAAGGCGATACTCTAATTCTTATTCTTTGTTTCGGAAAGGAAAGGGATGACAATTACTAGGTCAATTCCTTGCAAGTATCCAACAGCACTACTTTTTAACTTCCGGCAGTTTGCTACCTATTTGGAAATACAGTCATTAGTCAATTTACAGTAGAGGCAATGCTTATTCTAGTACTTGCTTTAAAAATGTCTGCCCTGCAGTTATCTATTTTGTAGTTAGTTGGTTGTCGATGCAGACCTTAAACAATAATTATTTTCTCAACTGGACTTCTTTTGGTACATGTGTACTTCAGGATTCAGTATTCTATGAATATTAGCCTTTAGGCATTCAGGCATTTTAGCCTGATTAGCTTCCTGCCTGAAGGGTCATCCTTCTAAGATGTAATGAATGCATCCTTATTGTATTAGTTACTGCACAAGAGACTATCCTTTGATGGCTCAAAAACATCCTCTTGTCATCCCCTCCCAGGTTTGGATAACTCCCGCAATTAGTCTTGCCTTCTGGTGTTCCCTGTATGTCAAGCAATTAATATACTTGTATATTTCTTCTTAACATTTTAGATGTCAGTTTATTATTCTTGTTTTACAGCTGTTGAGGAATACATTAATTTAATGATGCCTTTCTTAATCAATCAGACTCAGATGTTTTTCAGGCTTTACACAGGAAAATTTATTTCATCACATATATGTACAGAGAAGTAGGATTTGAACTCTACCTCCATTAATGAAATAATGCAATGCAGATTTCTACTCTAGCTTATCACGACAATATTGCATACTTTCTACTTATATTTATTGCTTGTCTTTTCCAGGATTTTCTACCTAGGCCATGCAAGACCCCTTTTCAATGGAGGCCCATAGAAAAAAGCTCCATTTACATAAAACATTTACAAATACGTCATAGCGAAGCTAGCATGATAACCAGGCAAAAGATGTGTCAGGTACAACTTTTCATAGTTACATACAGACTTACAGAAAGCAAACATCTTACATAATAAACATAATGCGTTTAAAATATTGCAATACAAATAGATGAAGAGGGGAAGATAAAATTAAAGTAGACAAATCACAAGTACTGATGAGAAGGAGAGAGGAATAAGTGAGTAGAAAGTGTTGACAGGATAGTAATTATTCAACCTGTTGGAATAGAACATTGACATAATCTAGCATTTAGGAAATTAGCTTGGAGGTTACTCTTAAAGCTAACCTATTGTCTATTTCCCTAAGTGGGTTGGGTGTGATATTTCATATCTTGGAGATATAATTCATGTACGAGCATCCCCTGATGAGTTCTAGGATTTTAAATGTTGAATTTATCTTTAAAGTAGAGAGGTATGCTGGGGTTATACCACTTTGGGGGTTATATATTGAATGATGTAATGAGCAGGTCAGGGAATTTAAGATAATTCAGAAATATCATTCATTTTATTTTTGAGTGCAAGGCAGTGGTGACATCCTTTAGGCACATTATCAATGACATTTGGCAGTTTTATTGTAGCATTGCTCAAGGTTTCCTAGGACATTGTTTTGTAGGTCATTTAGTGTAGGAGGCAGTGTACAGGAGTGCTGGTAGCAGATAAGCATGTGTAGTAGATTTATGACCTAAGCCAGTGAGAAATGGATTGGTTCTCTACAGAGCTTTAAACCTTTGGTGCGTTTCCTTTATGACATTATGAATGTAAATATCAAGCTTGAATTTATCATCAAATCAAAACCAAGAAAATCTAAAGGTATTACTGCTCAATGGTAAGAATATAAACAAAAACTCCACTCCCTAGAAGCTCTCTTCATCCTAGAGAATGCTGGCATTTGTGTAGTCACTGAGATATGGTTTAAAACCACGGAGAACACACTGATAGTTTGTTTGTGTCTTTCAGCTTTTCCCTGTTAGGGGTCACCACAGCGGAACTCCGGTGGTATCCCTGAAGTCTCAGACAACCCACTAAACAAGTATAGTGGGTCCAAAACATATATCTCTAGTTAATCACTGTATATTAATCAGATCAGACAATAGTAGTAGAAGTAGCAAATTTAAACTCGTCTTAAGTAAAAAAAAATAATAAAAAATATATAATTTGAAATATTGTACAGAATTACTAAGTATTCGAAAGTAATCCAAGTCTACCAATAATACTTTGTTTTACAGCACAATAAAGCACTCCCTTGCCTGATTAAAAAAAATATATATATATATATATATATATATATATATATATATATATATATATATATATATATATATATATATATATATATATATATATATAAATATATATATATTTAGAAAGCTTGTGGGGAAACTATTACTCTATTTTTGTTTTACTTGCATCGCTTGTCTGAGTACTTAATAAAGGATTTTTGACTGGAAACAGACTACCTGCCTTGCTTGGATTACTTTCAAATACTAAGTAATTCTGTACAACATTTCAAATTATATATTTTTTATTATTCTTTTGACTTAAGATGAGTTTAAGTTCGATACTTCTGCTACTATTGTCTGATCTGATTAATATACAGCGATTAACTAGAGATATATGGACTGAAAATCTTCCACACAGATTGGTTTCTTGCACTGTTTTGTAAACTTATTGAAAACATTAATTATCCAACCCAACACCATATTTATAGGTGACTTTAATTATCCCGCTGTTAACTGGGAATCCTAAATGACACCAAACATACAGGTACAGATATTCCTTGGATTTATAAACACAAACTTCCTGGACCAGATTGTCAGTAAACCACCCAGGGATGCAACCATACTGGATCTGGTCCTCAGTAATGTGGGAGAGTTCTGTACAGCCCCTAGTGTAGTGTCTTCTCTGGTAGGGTCAGAGCACAAAATGGTCTTCTTTGAAGTAAAAATATAACTTGGACCCCCAGCTAACCTGGAATATTCAGGAACTACTTTAAGGCTAACTTCCTGCTGTTAAGTGATAACCTGGCAAAACTGCAAGCCCCCATAAACCTTGAAAACATTCCTGACTATGCAGAACTGTTCACAGAAACTCTGTGCAAGCATGTTAATAGTTGCATAGAAGCAGATTTATCCACCACAAAGAAGTACAGAACTAACTCAAAAACAAGCCACCCTGGTGGAATCACAAAATCAATAGGCTGTATAACAGAAGGAAGAAAATCATGGCAAACTTAGGAGGTGTAGCACCCAGTTGGACAAAAGCACTCTCAACAAACTAAACAAGCAAATCACAGGACAAATAAAGTCTACCAAAGCCAAATTTGAGGTTAATTTGACCTCCCAGGCCAAGGGCAACCACAGTGCATTATTTAGCTGTGTCCACAACCTCAAATGCAATATACAGTTGTGTGCAGAGCTCATTGTAAATGGAGCCAACTATACTGAGCCAGAAGATATAGCAGACCTACTGGGCAATAAATACGCTCCAACTTTACCCCTCTCTCTTCCTCAACTTTCCCTTAGAAAATGCCATCAAATATAACTCAACTGCTTTCACTAGGGAACAAGTCCTTAATGCTCTCTTGAAGGCCAAGAACTCTACATCAGTGGGCCCAGACAGTATCCCAGGGTGTCTTCTTAATAGCATGAAACATGACCTATCAGGCCCTCTGGAAATGCTATTTAACTGTAGCCTCCAAACAGGCTTTGTGCCTCAAGAACGGAGAAGAATAACTGTCATCCCCCTGCACAAAGGTGGGCCATCTACAGACCCTGTAAACTAGAGACCCATAAGTCTCACTAGTCTTATATGCAAAGCCATGGAAAGAATTATCATGGATATGATTGATAATGATAAAGTAAACCTCCAGACACTGGACCCAACCCAATTTGGTTTAATCAAGGGCAGGTCTTGCCTACTCAGTCTGTTGGACTTCTTTAAGAAGGTCACCTAAGAAATGGATGAGGGCAAAATGGTTGACACTGCCTACCTTCACCTGGCCAAGGCACCGGACACAATACCTCACTCAGGCATTGTTGACAAACTCAAGAAGTTAAGTAGAAACCCATATGTCACCCAGTGGATAGCCAACTGGCTCACAGACAGGATCCAAGAAGTTAGAATTGGGAAATCCACCTCTAGCAAGAGGCCAGTCACAAGTGGAGTTTCATCAGGAATCAGTCCTTGTATCGCTCCTTTTTGGCATTTATTTCTCTGAAGTCAAGGCTAATGTCAGTGTTCTCTGGCTGACTAAATTTGCAGATGATTGCAAATTAGGAGCTGCCATTGAATCCAGCACAGACACAAATGTTCAACAGAAAGGGATAACACAGGCAAACAACTGCTGTCAGAGCCATTGACTAAAACTGAATGCCAAGAAATGAATAATAATATCCTTCAAGATGTCATCCACCCCTGGTAACTATCTGACAACACACCCCTTAGAGCTGACCCAGTCATCAGGGACTTAGGGACACACATAGACAACAATCTAGCCTCCAGAATCTTGATTACAGTATAAAATATATCAATCAACCATCAAAGATGTAAATGCATGTATAAGATAAGGTTCTAAGTAAAATGTCCTATGCAGACCACCTCAAGGTCTTATCCCTGCATTGTATCTCCTACAGGCATTTGAGGGGAGATCTATGCCTGGCATACATGACATTGTCAGACCCCACTCTGATGGACCTCCTGCATATCCACAAAACAAACAGCATGATAATTACCTATTCTAAAGACATAAACCCTGCCTGTGATATAAATAGGACCTGCTGGAGAAACGACTATGTATCCCAGAGGCTACCCAGTCTCTGGAGCAGGCTCCCCAACCATATGAAGCTGAGTTCCTTCCTGACCCAATTCAAGTGTTACTTGGACAATTGGATGGGCAACAGGAAATTCATCACTGGTTTGACACCTATGTCTCTAATGAACACAGGCAAGCTGTAAATGGTTCTTCTCTCAGGCCCCTTTTGTAAATGCTTCATCTCCCATGCCCCTGATTACACTTATCAAGGGTATCAGAACTTGTCAGAGATGCGGGATACATGGCTAGGCTTAAAAAGGCCCTTGTGGTCGTTAGCTTAGCAAATACCTATGAACCTTTGAACCCATGATTGCAAGTATGGTTCCATTACAAATCAGTGATGCAGTACAAACTAAAAGCAACCTGCTAGCCTTAGAGTAAGAAATACAGTATAGAAAAATACTAAGTAAAAAGATGACTAAGGTGATAAATAGGAAGATACAGAAAGGACTTTAAACCATTAGAAAGTGAAGAGGGTAAAGGGAAAGAAAGAGAAATAAAGGAAGAGTGGAAACAGAGTAAGGGAAGGGTAGGAAGGAAGTTAGCTATGGGGAGGTAAGAGAGGGGAGAACTGAAACAGAAACAATAAGGATACGGAGAGAAGTACAGAATGGGAGATGTTAATGAGACTTAGGTGGGGTTATGGAGGAGCAGATCCATGAGTTAAGTAAAGTCTATTTTAAAGCTTTTGTGAAGTTGAGGGTATTGGGAATAGTTCTAACCAACAGAGGAAGTTTGTTCCAGGCTGAGGCAATGGAATAGCTGTATAACTGTTAGCCAATATTTTTGTGGGCTTGTAGATTTCTAAGACAAGCTGGCCAGAGCTCCTAAGTGAGTGATTGGGAGTATAGAAGGTAATGAAGAAAGATATTGGCAGGGAAAGAGGTTTGTTGATATTGGAGTGAATAAGGAGCAGTTGATCTAGAAGAAGCTTGTGGTGGAGTTCAAGCCAGTTTAAGGACTTGAGAGAAGTGCAGTGATGAGAGTTGTAGGGTTGATTGGCAGTGAACCTAGTGACTTTATTATAAGAGAGTTGGAGTTTACTTTTAGGGGGGATTATAAATCGGTTAAGATTGGAGAGGTATAAAGAAGGCTGGGAAAAAGATAGGCATGGGCAAGGAAAAGTCTGGAGTTTTCAGTGAGGAATCCTAGTTTTTGGTGAATCTTTTTTATGCAATTTTGGAAATGAAGGTCGAACTTTAGTTAATCATCTATGATAGCTCCAAGCAGTTTGATGTGCATCTCTACATTTATAGTGATGTTGTTAAGTGATGTGATAGTCAAAGATGACTTATGATGTGAAAAGAGACTTTGAGAGGAATAAGACACACTTGTTTTTTGGGGCTGAGTAGTAGTTGATTGTCATTTATATATCTTTTGATGAAGTTGAAGGAGTTTGGGGTTAAAGTGTGGAGTTGTGTCAGATTATCAGAGGTGCAGATGACAGTGGCATTGTCTTTGTTTTGTATGATAGTGGACTGAGTGCAGGGATTATGAAGACAGTTGGTGAAGATATTAAATAGGAGAGGTCCGAGAACAGAACCTTCGGGTACTCTGGCCTTAGCAGGGAGGAAGTGTGAGAAAGATGAGAGCCATTTGATGGACTGCTGTCTGTTGGTAAAGTAACTAGAGAATCATTTGAGAGTTGGATTAGACAGTGGCCAAGATCAGACATGTTAGTGAGAAGCTTAGGTTTTAATACAGTGCAAAGGCTATGGAGAGATCTAAGAATTGGGAGGAAACCAGTTTAGTGTTGTCTCTGTCTTGAGAGATGGTATGAGTGAAGCAGATTAGAGCAGTAGTTGTACTATGATTAGGGCAGAAGCCATGTTGAGTGGGAGTGAGAAGATTCTCCTGAAGAAGATAATGAAGGAGCTGTTTGTGTATGGATTTTTCCAGCATTTGTGAGAGGGGAACAGTATAGTTTGAGAGGTCAACTGAGTGTTCTGCTTTATGAATGGGTATAATGAAGAATTGTTTCCAGATTGAAGGGACTGTAGATTCTTGCACAGATTGGTTGATGAGGATCAAGATATGATAGAATGGTTGATGAGGATCAAGATTGGGTTGGCTATAGAGCTGGCAGGTAGCCTTAGACATTTTAGTGGAAAATTATTAGACAAGGGGGGCAAGGCTTTAGTTTGTTCAGTAGAGATTTAATGTAGGCGGCAGGGACTGGTTTGAGAGAAAAGGTAGTTTTAAGGCATAAGGGAGTTGGAGGTATAGTAAGACTGGTTGTGTGAGTAAGTTTTCTAATGGAATCAATGAAACGTGCATCAAGGATAATGGCGGTTTCAAGTGGAGAACTGTTGGGGCAAAGGTCACATATACTACGGCTCCCAGGGTAAAGATTCTTATTTATGATGTGCCAGATTTTTTTAGGATTGTTGTGATGGTTGATTTGAGACTTATGATACAAGTTTTTTGTCATTATTGATATGTTTGTTTGAGCTTTCAGAGTTCTTTATAGGTTTGGAGACAGATGGGGGATTTTGTTTTTAGCCATTTTTTCCATGCGTTATCTCTTTTGTGCATAAGAGAGTGAGTGGAGTAAGAAAGCCACAGAGCAAACAGGGATTTCACTCTGATCTTCCTAAGAGGGGAAAGAACATTTAAAATGTTTAGAAAAAAATGATGTTAAATTTGTGTACATTATCTTCAAGAGGAGAGTTTAGAAGGAATGAACAGTTCATGGATGATAGCTGAATTCACCAGGGCTAAAGCTGGTAAGATTATGGCGCTCTATATTTATGAAGCCTAACTTGCTGTGGGGAGTACCTTTATATTCTGATGGGAAGATGGTGGCTAATAGAATCAGGCAGTGTTTTGGGGTTGTGGTATGAGTTTGACTTGGAGACTTCTAGTCAAGGATAGCCCTGGAGTTAATAAGCTTGATGTAGAGGGTATGGGATGAAATTAGTTGTGTGAAGCCATGTAAATTTGAAGAATTTTTTTATCTGAGATGTGGGGTTTTATCCAAGTTTTGATGAGAATAATTATGTTAGTGGAGTATTGGGCAATCCATAAGTGAAATTCCCTGACTTTGTTGTGAATGCTGTGGATATTCAAAGCCTAAATGATTAGGCACTTGGTGGAAGCATTAGGGTGTGGGGAAGGTGTCAGGAGAGGGATTTGAGTAGGGACCAAGGTTGGGGTGAATATCACCAGATAAGAATAAACTTTTGTGGATATGGATGAGTTTAGAAATATTAATGATGTAGGTGTAGTACTTAGGCTTAGTTCTGACAGGGTGTGAGGGGAGGCAGGACTAATTTAAACTTTTGAAGGAATGGGTTAGTTGGGTTGAATAGAAAGGGTGTTTAAGAGATGGAGAAGGTGTTTTATTATTTTTAGCAGGTGAGGTAGAGTAGAAGGAAAGTTTATGGGAGTGAGCTCAGTTTGATAAGAAGTGAGGCTATAGAATAGAAAAAGAAGAGGAGTTGAGACTCAAATGAGCAACATAGTAGGAGTGAGTGAGTAAGCTGGAGTGGTGGAAGTTTAAAGAGGAATATGTGTAGAGTAAGAGGTGGACAGCTGCTGAGTCGAAGACAAAAAGTTAGAATAACAGGCAGAGGAGGGTAAGGAATTTGCAAAAGTGAGTACTATAGTCTTTTTCATTAGGTAGTGATAAAGCAAGTAGGACTTATTGACAGCTTGTATTTTTAATTATGTTCCAGCTATTTATTATGATATATTTTTATAATAAAATAATAACATGTTAATGCTGGTTTGTGCATGTTTGTGTGTATTAGTTATTAGTCATTTAATAAATTTTTATGGATTAAAAAAGAAGGTGGCAAAAGGATAAAAATGGACTTAACAACGGTGAAGTGATGGTTAAGAAGAAAGACTACACACATTTAGTGCAAAACTTGCAAAAATAATGCTTTTGGGAAAAATCAGGAAAAAGGTCACACAGATGAAAGGAAAGCAGTAGAAACAAACATGCAGAGGAAGTAGGCTGGTATGTTATAAGATGTAAAGTAAGCAGGAATTGTGAAAAAAGTGACAAGGGATATCTTAAGTAGAAAACACATAATTATCTAATCTGCATCATATCATGCAGGCATGGAAATGCAAAAACTGAGGTGGGCAAAGTGCTCCTCGCATTGCCATTAAAACGTATTTATGTGTGAGCTAAAAAAACACAAACCACTATGTTTACACAGGATTGAATCTCCTTTTACAGTCTTCATGTTTAATAAAATGCTATTTCTGAAGCAACTTAAAGAAAAAAAATGTAAAATAAGACATTTTTTATTGGTAATAACTGCACAGACCATTTTTGATACTTACTTAGTTTTCATTCCTTTACAATTTGAAAATACATGAGTTTACTTGCCTAAATCTAACATTTGATTCAAGATTTTACGAGCCACCCAATGAATATTGGCTCTATGACTGTTACTGTTGAAGTGACATTTCAGCCCTATATACATGTATATCTTAACTCATAACCAGAAATACAGCTTGGTAGTAATAACTATATCATTTCCTGCTGGGACACAACAGCATAGTCTGGGGTTACATCATTTAAACCTAAACAACGATGACATAAACCAGCCATTCAAAATTGTAGCATTTAATTATTAGAAAGTGGTGCAGGCTTGTACTGTTATATTTGCTTGATATGCTTTGTAAATGTCTTAAACCAACCCTGAATTGATTTCTTTTATGGTTCACTGCCACTTGAATCTAAGAGGCTGGTTTAGTAATCAGCAGCTGTGTATCAATGTATCTTAGGAGCGAGCAGTTTGCTCTAAGCCTGTCAGATTTTATTGCTGTGTTAAGAACTTTGTGTTTATTCATCTAAGAGTTTGACTAACAACCATGTGCTTTCATGCTATTTAACATCAGGAGCTGTTTTGCAAGGCTCATGAATGCATGTTAAAAGGGTGAAATGAATGCTAAAAAATAACTCACTGCAGTGAATAGCATGCTTGCACAAATTGCCACATGTGGGTGTTAATGTAAACACCTGTACTCAATGAAAGCAGAATGTCAGGAAAGCTGTAATGGGATAGAACACCACTTAAAACTCATTTTGTTCAAAACTTGCCAGAGGGTCTACAAGAAACCTTGATTTCTATATGATGCTAATTAAGAATGTCCATAATGTTGTTCACATTCACCAAGCATACTTCTCAGAGCAAGAAATCTTAAAACACAAACGGAACACCACTGCAGCCAGAACGATGTAAAAGAAAAGAAACGCAATTTATTTAAAGACCAAAACAGCGTTTTCGCTTCCAGAAAGCCAGAAGCTTCATCAGCAGTTGAAAGGATTAAAACCTAATGCATTTAAAACAAAGTAACTGGCGCTTGTTGACGACATCACCACAAGCGCCACAAGGTTGCTTAAAGGGGCAACGATGAAACTTAAAAGGGCAACAATAACAAGGAGAGTGGGTAAATACAAATACATAGTATGCCCTGTAAAACTTATATAAAAAATTAAGAGCAAGAAATCTGGACAAAGCAATAAATAATAGGGGACAAAAGCCCAAAAAAGGGACACTTTTTAAATACTGTTCTTACAAACTTAGAAAGTCGATATAACAACAAGTTTTGCATTAGCATGAACTTTCTGAAGGGTATGAAGTCTGGAATTCAAATGGCTGTCATTATTTTCTGATATTAACCTTCAATGATTTCCCAATGAGTTGCAAGAAAACTACAATTTTATGAGAAACAGACCGAGAATATGTGGCAAAGATCTGGACATTCTGTGAAAATCTGTATAGTATGAGAGGTATGCCAGGTACCATGATTCAGAGCTGTTCATTCAATGTATAATACAGAGGTAATTCTCTGTAATGATGCTAGTATGTTGTTACTCATTTTTCTGTTCTGAAAGTGTGCATCCAAAACAAAGTGGCATGCTTCAGTTGTTTCATGGTCAATGAAAATTTAAAAGGAAAGGAAACAATGAGAGAAAGACAATGAAAGGAATAATTGCCTGTAGATGTGTCTATGTGAATGTGTATGTCTATCTGTATGTGTATGTTATTTACTTATTTGCTTACATTTTTCTTGACTAGAAATGTCCAGTTGGGAAAACCCCCGTTTTCCTTCATTTTACTGAAAACTTTATAAGGTATTACAAGTGATACTTGCATTCTGAGAAGTTAATACATATTGAAAAGTTAAACAGTTGTGTCTTTCGGCTTTTCCTGGTGAGAGGTCGCCACAGCGGAACTCTGGTCCGCTAATGATTGGCAGTAGATTTTTATGTGCTGAGTTGCCGGCCCTGATGCACAACCTTCAATGACGGTACGCCCATTCAAGCAGGTCTCCACACTGAACACGCTTTAGCTGAGAATCGAACAGGACGTCTTACTGTGAGGCGACAACACTACCGCAGCATAGTATACACAGACAAGTCTGAAATATTTATTTCATATTTTTCATAATATGAAACAATAAATAAGCTATTACATATGTGAGAAGAAATAATATGTCTAAAGTTTTATAGAACTAGTTACATAATTTTCATTTTTTGGAACTAACAATATTGTGATATAATTCAATAAGTGATAAAACTTTTGCGCAGGGATTCTTTTGGATAGTCCTAGGATATATTCTGCTTTCTTTTATTCTGATTACTGGCTGCTTCTTTTAGCGATGACACAAATTCTTCAAATTGAGGTGATATAGACTTTTTCCATTTCTTTGTTATGGTTTAACTTTCATTTTCCATTTTAGGTGTTCTGGTTATGTTGAATAAAACTAATATCTTTGTTAAGAAGAAAGAGTCAAATTATAGGGCTTTTAAGAAATCTTCTATTTCCCCATAAAGGGATTTATATGTGAACAGTCATAAAATATATGTGACCAATCAGCATTACAAGATTTCAGACATCTTCAAAATTCTATATTCTTGTTGTTGTTAAATGTGGCTAATGTATTAGGGGTTAAAAAATATCTGTATAGAAACTTCCAAATGAAAATGCCCCAATATTGTGACTATAATGTATTTTAATAGATTTCAGTAAATGGGGTGAATTTAATAAAGCCTACATGTTTTTTTTCTGTGTAGGCATAGTGCCGCACTGCTTACATGGCCGCAAACATTTTTAGATTCAGTAAGCAGTGCTCACCGGTGCTCACACACGAGCCAACACGGAAACTTCTGTGGCATGCAAATCACCTCATAAGCAGGTGAATCTTATGCAAATGAGGCAGGTAGAGTGATCCAGCAAGCAGACTGGCATCTCTTCAGACCCCGTGTCAGTGTTTTCAGTGTACACTGAAAAATTCCGTGTGCAAGAGTGTAAAGAGACAAAAGGGGTTGTAAAAATGTAGACATTTGGACAGAAATGTCATACCACATACACATATGGCTAAAAATATTATCCTGTATGTCAGAAAAATTATAAGTTAAATAAATATATATATTTTTTACTAATCTGGGCATGTTTGTGTGGCATGCCACAATGTGCATTCGTGCTTTATAGAAAAAAAAAATTGGAAAAAAGGAAATTAATTAGTGTGTGACAGAAATGTATTACAGGACTATACGTGGAGTTCCTGCAATGGTGCATTGGTGCTGTTGCTAATGTGGTTGAGCTCTGAAGTGTACAATTTCTAGGCTGTGAGCAAGGATACCTATGCAAATGAGGTGGACTTACTGAATAGAAGAAAGGCGTACTCGTAGCTGCATATCCCCTTCATGTAGGCTTAGACCCATGTTGTGTTTACACAGGAGGTAACTGACACCAGGGCGATGTGTCTATGGACTTCTAAGCTCATTTCAGCTTAGGTGCACATTTGCATGGTGTGCCGCCGGACTGAGTATGTCCCTGACAGGGGGTGTGTCCAGTAACGTCTATGCTTTGTTTACCTTCCCTGAACATGTTTGCTCGGCATGCTACCTTGCACAGCATGTTTTAAAAAAAATAAATGTATTTAAATGGTTTTGACCCTTGTTTAATCTAAAACAGGGTCACAAAATGATGTTAATGATATTATAGACAGATACAATGCATCATAGTTACCCAATCACACACTCTGCACCTACAGCAGAGTTCTATAAAGTATGCATAAAACCTACATTCTGATTTTTCTCCCAATATTCTGCACCATTGGACAACAGACTTGGGAATTTTAACTGAGAGAATGCTAGGGGTTGCTGCAGGCCTCCTACATCTGTATGCACTAGATGCTGAAGTCAGTGTTGATGCTGCTGGCAATAGGCCTAGGCACAGAAGGAAAAGTGTTTTCAGGCCCAGGGTAACCTTACAGGACCTACATGAGCTGGAGATTGTAGAGTGCTACAAGGTGGACAGGGACATACTACAAGAACTCACTGAGGTCTGCTGCCCTCAACTCAGACCCAGAGCCAACAGAGGGGAACCCATCCCAGTAGAAACAAAGGTGTGTGTAGCCCTTAGGATAGTAGCTACAGGTACTTTCCAAAGACCAGCTGGTGAGATCAGCATCCAGGGCACTCCACCAGTTCCTGGATCCCATGCTAAAATCATGCCAGTGAGCACATTTCTTTTACCCTCACTGCTGAGGTGAGGGCCAGCAATATGCAACACTTTTACCATGTAGCACACTAATAATAATAATGTTTCTCAAAGGATCCAAAGCAAGGATCAGCAGTACATAATGCACTTACCTACAGACCCCTGTGCCTGCTGGATGTCACCACATCAACAGCAACAGGTGAGCTGGTGGTGTAATATACTGTATAATGTTGTCTCTGCATGCAAGGACAGGGCATATTGTTCCTGCCCACAAGCTTGCCCATCCAAGTGCAAACAGACACATACGGACATACTAGTAACTGTAGACACATAGCTAGGATACTAACAGTTATCTGACTGCTAGGATACTAGATGTAGATAGCAGCACAAAGCAATATCACTCTGCAGGCCACATTTACTGTTCAATACAAGCCTAGTTTGTGTAATCCACAAGTAGTTTGCCTGCAATCACATATAACACAGACATCAGCCATGGTGCGTATGATACATACTGTGATCTATAGTGTGTAAGACTTGATAATTAGGGGTTCTACTCTCACTCTAGGCCATTTGGTGTCTGTGTGTATGTCCCTATGGCATATATATGATCACCTCAATAACTTAGAAAGAAGTAGGGCTTTGCAGTATTTTATTTGTAGCAGGTGATGTAGCCCTATAAATGCCTGATTACAACTAGGCCTGCTGATGTCATCAAGCATAATATGTCTTAAACAGATAGTACTATCAGACATGAGGTATGTTGTGTGGATAACTTACTGTGATCTGTAGTGTGTACCATTACATAGGGAAGTGTTCTAATCTACATGCAGCCAACTTGCACTATGTGTGTGTCATGCCGTGTCCCATAAGCAGTAATTGGAAGTGGTGCTATCTTCAATGTAGCCATGTTTGTGTCTGTGGCTGTTATAGCATTTTACATCAGATAATGGAACCATAGGACGTTTGAACTTAACTAGGATAATGTTCATACAACCCTCACAATCCTAGATAACTTTATACCTTCATTTACATGATCAGCACATATTTCCCCAATCCAAGAGGGACACAGGCAGAAGCCCTGTGGTGAAATGAAGATTGCCCAGCTAATCATACAGATGGCATATGCTGAGGTACACTGAGGTGCTCTGTGTGCCATTAGACAGGGTTCTGTTTCAAAGGTGTGTTAAAGTCTGCTAGACAAATCTCTCCCACAGCATGTATTACTAAAGTCATGTAGTAGGTTAATGTCCTTAGAGTGATTAATCCATCTACTGTGCCACCTAATGATATGCAGTATTTACAATCAAGCAGGGTCACACATTGCCCCGTATGCAAGGCAGAGGTCACTTCTGAGCATGTATCCCTCCTCTCATGTACTGCTGAGTTCATGCAGTTGTAATACTGCTGGCATAATGCATGGGTGCACAGCTCTGCATACTTGCCTGTCCCATCTGAAGGGGGAGGTGCAGTCACGCTATGTCAACCATCCCACAGGAGGTAATGAATGGCTTTGTTGAAATATGTCTGCATTGTCTGCAAGGGGGGGCTTAGTGCTGGTAGTTCTAATGACACTGATCTATGGCCAGATCCCACCAGGAAGGACCTCACATTGGAGGGCAGTAGTGGTCACCCATATTGATAAACACATGATGCAATACATTTGTTCCCCTTGTGGAGATGTCAAGGCACTGATCCAGGGTATTGTAGTTAAGGACAGACTAATATTTGGGCAAGTGAGCTGCAACATGACTAAGAAACACAGTTGGTGGTCAGTTAATGCCACCCCAAACCATGGTGTAATGATATATATTGATAAACACGCTTACATACAAATACGCACAATGGGTGTATGGATTCATGCGGCTGCTCCTGTAGCTGGTTATTGCTTGATTATGTGCTCTTCCAGTACTGAATGGCACCTGCAGTGTATCTGGGAAATCAAAGTGTTTCACAAAATCTGGATGTGTATCTATCTTTAATGAGTATGTATACACCACCTGCATTACCTAGAACACTGTCATTTTGAGGTCTGAATACGTGGATGGACATGTAGTCTGGTATGGCTGCAGTGCTGTCCACAACCTTGAACCAGATGTCCTTGACTTCACACATGTCTGCATAATCCAGGGTGAGGACACCTTCCACAGAGTCGGGTTCAGTGTTGTCATACCCAGTGTGTAGCACCATAACCATGATGTTCTCATGGTCAACTTTACTCTCAACAGTGCATCTATAATGCATTGTGGGCATGTCAGCAGCCTTGGCTGGTACTGCAAATCTCAGGTGTGAGAGATGAAGACTATCACTTGTGAAGCATTGATGTCTGTTGAGCAAGGCAACCCAGGTACACATGTAGTAGGCTGCCTTACCATGACACCACATGCTAAGGCAGTTATTGACTTCAATCAGTTTCCATGTCTATGGAGCCATCATCCTAGGTGAGGGTCAACTGCAACTGAAAGCTATGCCCATACCCGCCAGAGACACAGACTGGCTATGCTCAGTCATGTGTCTGCATACAGGCCGGGGATGTATGACCCTAGTCGTACACAACTGCAGGAATTATGATGTCAACATTATGTTAACTAATATTCCATGATTTGCAGCAATGTGTGGTAAGGCCTATTGTGTCAACCCACAGACAGTTATCTGTGATCTTTCCCATATGTAGCCACTTCACACAGACATCAATGTGTCTCACAGTGTAATCACCTATGAGTAAGAAATGTGATTTTGTGTTTTGCCTTAGGAGTTTGACCGGTGAGAGAGTAGTGCATGCAGTATTATGTGTACTGTGCACTCCAGAGGCAGGATTTTCTGAGGTGCCTGTTATTTGGCAATGTATCTGGTAAGGGGCTGCACAAATGCAGGTGTGTGTATGATGTGGGTGTAGGTGGTGCAGGATGTGAGCTGTGCATGTTGACATAATGCTCATTCCCATATGTAATGACTGCTGTTGGAGACACCATGGCAGCAAGGATTGAAATGCAGTCACATCTGTCACAGATTGTGTTTGTGTGTCATAGGAGTACAGGAGTGGGGACACTCCCAACATCCCAGCAGCAGGTCCTACAAAAGTAAGGTCATGCTGCCACACCCTTGGGGTTGACAGCCTGATGTACAGTGTTTGTTGGCACACCTTGCAGTGAAGATGTGGATGCCCATGCATGCATAGAGGACTTGTTCAACTTTGCTGACATTACATTGGCATCACAAGCATACAATGCCTTTCAAGCAACCAAACAGCATACTGGTTGTTGTGTCACATAATGTGGGAACACAGACATGTGCTTTGGGTACATAACTGTACAGTATGACATGCCTAGGACATCTGACAGGTGGACACACATTGGCAAAAGATGGCCAGTCTGCTGCAGTAGGTCTCACAGCCATGGCATGCAGACATAAACCAGTAATCTGTTGAAGAGCAGGATGCAAGACTAGCTGTGAAATTGTCACATATGATGGCTCCCAGCCAGTGTGCTGATTGTTTCAGCAAGACTTGACTGACATTGTACATTATATTGTGGTGCTACAGCAGTGCTCCTCATCCCCTTGTTGTCAGTTCCCTAGTGACATACTACCAACCTTGGAACAGAAGGCATAAGACATGCAAAAGCTAACCGAGTGTCCAGGTTGCTAATCATGGATCTACCTGGAGAAGGGCATGTGAAGCCTACAGAGCCGTTCATGATGTGGGACAGCTATGTGTTTGAACAAACAGGCTGTGTCCTGCTTGTCATTATGGGCTTCATAGTAACATTTTGTGTGAGATGACAGAAAACATATTAGAGCATGGTAGCCTGTGTGAGAGTGGTGTTGGTGAGACCAGCAGTAGTAGTTGCTAGGCACTGGCAATTCCATGGACTCTCATGCTTAACACAGTCTTCACAATGTAATTGTGTCCTTTCACTACACACCGCTTGGGTACTGTCCAACTGCAGAATACCTGTGTATAACCCACACCTTACCTTCACAGGGTATACATATTACACTTCCCTTATGTGTTTGTCTGTGCTGTGTACAGACACGTTGGATGGCTCTCTTCTTGAAACATGCTGGAAGTAACTGCAATACTTAGTTGCACAAAGGACAATTAGCATGTAGTACCAAGTAGTGTCCCCAGATCTCTGAGTCATGTGACATGTAACGCCATGAAAGGAGTTAGCATGGATACAACCAGTAACACTGTCATACACCTACTGACACTGGACTAAACACTGTTTATTTTTCTCAAGGCCAAATCATGCCTACCGACTCTGATCAGCAGATCCCATTGAGTGTTACACTATGCAATGGATGATGGAAATATGACTCACTTTACCTACCATTATTAGGCCAGCAGGGCTTGCTGGAAACTGGGTAGGTTATCTATAGAGTGTTATATCAGCTGGTGGATAGGCAAGTGTCTAACAATCGTAATCTGAAAATATGTCATTGGGAGATCTATGCTGCAATGACACCAGTCACCAGTGGATTTCCCCAGACATCATTAATGGCATACCGCTTCTAGCCATTCCCTCTCTGCAGTCACAGCCACTCTCAGTGACCTCTGACTGACTACATTAGCAAATGATTGCATATTAGGAGCTGTCACTGAATCCCACACAGAACCAACAGTTATCCAGGATGGCCTGAGACACACATTCAGTCATTGTCTAAGCCACTGACAAATACTAAATGCCAACGACTGCACAATACTATCCTTTGGGAAATCATCCACCCCTGGACAATATTGTTGAGTCTGCACACTGCACACAGTTGAGTCATTACCCATGGAGTTATGGGCACAGAGAGTAATGTAGCCTTTGGCTTTCACTGGTTGGTAAGATGTGGAGATGCATTCAATTCTGTACACCCTATACAGAGATGTATGGGATGTAAATCACAGACTGTCATTGCTATACTGAATGTGGTACTCATCACACCTATCATTGTGTGCAATGGCACCCTTGTATGTCACTAGACAGGCATATCTTACAACTGTAGCAGCCACACAGGTTCCATGGTACACCAATACAGTGTAGGTAACATGTCCTATGGAGTCTGTGTCAAGACTGTACATGTGTAGTTTGTCTCCTAAATGCTTTGGAGGGGATGTGTGTGGCTGCATACAGGGAGGTATCAGATCCTACTGTATACCTCCTGTGTATCCATGACAGGTAACACATGTCTTACTTGTTCTGCACACTTACAATGTCACTGTGGTATAAGTACATGCTGGAGAAATAGGTATATAGCACAGACAGTACACCCTATATATAACAGCCCCCCATGCCTGTGAAGCAAATCTGCTGTGACACACATCATGTTGAGGTTACACATTAGGATGCAAAACAAGACAGTCATAACTGGTGTTGAACAAATGTCTGTACTGGACACAGGAAATCTGTAGATGGGTCATCTCCATCACCACAGCTTGTAGATGTGTTAGATCCCAAAACCCTGGTGACACTTATCAGGGGTATCAGACCTTTTCACACATTAGGGATGCATGAGTAAACTGGATGATGCCATTGTCCTTGTTAGCCTGTTATATACATATGAACCTATGGAGCCATGCACCTATAGTGCTATACCTTGCTGAAGACATATTGCTTCTGTGCTGACATTTCATCCTGTGCTGTGATATCTATGGCTTTATTGCTGCTGTGTATCCATAAAATCCTGAAACAGACCTATAAACAGGTTCATGACACACCTGTACTTGTGTACCTTACAACATAAGGTACAGAAAATTATGTGGCTTACGCATTACAAATGCCAGCATACAGTATCTGTCAGTAACAACTACAAGTGGCATGGCAAAACAACAATGCATTACACAAGTACATGTTAATTTATATAGATACCCTGTGCATCAGACACATTGCTTCGTAGATGGTGATGATGACAAGGATGTTGCACAGGTGTTATCACTTGCACAGGGTGCTGTGTGAGGGTGCAGGAGGCCTAGGCTGTCCCAAAAGGTTGAAAGCATGTGTGTGAGTCAGGAGGGGAAGCAGGTTAGATGGACCATGGAAACATGCCGTGTGTGCCTGTAGGTGATATGCATTTGACGGTGGTGTGTGAGTGTGTACATTTACACAGTCAAGCTCAGTGCTAGCCCTACATGTGTGTATGTTGGACAGCTTTGAACAACGCATGGTAGAGCTGACAGTTCACTGTCTCCAGCCCCAAACACAGGAACTGGCTCTGCCAGGAGTTGCACTGGCACCTCCATGCCCAAAGTCAGAAGCAGTGCTAGTACCTGACAGTGACTGCTGTCTGCTGGGACTGTGTCTTCCATGGGAATACCCAGGACAATGTACCCATGGTCTGCCACATCTTGGTGTGCACAGCACACTCCCCTCTGTAGCGCTGGATGTACTATGGGAGCATTATTGTGCAGGGCCATGTGGACTCTCAGCAGATGGGTTTGCTGACCTATGTCTGATGCTCAACTCCAGCCAGACATTCTAGCACAGACACTGTGTGTTCCAAGACAGATAGTGTGTGATCTGTCTCAGCCCATCTTCTTTCCACTGCATCAGTAAACCGATCCAGGGTGTCAGCAATGCAGTGGAGGCAGTCACAGATGTCACACTGTGCTGTATCCATAACACTAAGCATACGTCTGGAGTTCCTTTCAGAATGTGCCTGTGCCTCCATGATAGCCTGAAATATGCACCAAGTTAATTGTGATATGACACCTGCAACAGGTGGTGGACGGACAGCAGGCCTCCTACAAGCACCCCTATGAATCCACCTGTGTTCAACCTTGCCAGCTCTCTGGCTATGGCCAGTGTTTACACTCACTATGGCTCCAGTGAGTGTAGACACTGGCTATGTCCAGTGTCTACACTCACTGGAGCCATTGTTGCCACACTTTCCTGTTCAATGTTGCCACCCTCTGACTGTCCAATATCTGTGGCCTCCAGGGACTGGGTATGTGTGGGCATACTTACTGTGTGTGCTGACAATGAGGGCAGAAGAGGGATGTCAACATCTGGGGCAGATTCAGCCCCCAAAACACCCACCTGTACCTCACTGTGGTCACCATCATCATCAGAGTCTAAAACAACCCTGGCATCAGGCTGTGTAGGGGATAAACACCAACCCATCTGTCACCTGTGATAAGAAAGGAAAAAGCAGTACATTAATACCTGCACTGTTATGGTTTGCAGTACCATGTTGCAATATATGCAAAGCTCTATACACTGTTGTTACTACTATAGACCTGTTGAAAACCCAACCTCATATAGTAGGATAAGAGGAGATTACTTTTCTCACTAACAACTGTAGTTACTTGTAAATAAAACCTCTTTACACAGCAATCTAATCAGCAACAATGAGGTACACCATTGACATTTGTGAAGACTCTGCACAGTTGACACATATGACAATCTGTAATGTTCTCACAATACTGTTACATCTATCAGTGTGGTCACACCTACAAGGCATACGTATGAGTCTAACATGTGTACAGTCAGAAAATATCTGTGCAGTTGCCAATCATGCTGACAGTACGGCAATCCAGGCAGCAGGCCTGGGATGACACTTTAGGGATTACATTGCTGTAAACGTACATCTATAGCAAAATAGTGTTGTGCTTACCAGAAGCAGGACCATAGCCTTGTCTGATACTTGAGAGACATGTGAAAATTTGAGGGAGAGGTAATGTCAGTACCACCACATGTCACACCACAACAAGGTAATATACCCATATATCTCACATTTACAGTAGCTACTGTGTTAATTGTTATATAGGTCTAAATCTGAGCATGAGAGTTAAACTGCAGTTAAACCGTCCCCCCAAAGAACAAAGACCTGACACCCACATAAGAGTATGAGCATCCTGACACATTGAATGCTACAGTATTACAGTGCTGATCAAACTAAGCTTACCTGCACGCTTCTCTGCTGTGGAATCTGTGGCTCCCACATCCACGATGTATGGTGTGATGGATGCCTGGGAGCTGTCATGTGTGCCTAGATTAACCAGGAATTCTTCAGTGGTTAAGAGCGGTTTTTCCATTGCAGGCCTTCCACCAGTAATGTCACACTTCTTCGTTACATCTGCTGCTCTTCTGCATGCAGCATTGATCATGTTGGTTGCGCTGTGTCAAACCTGCTCATATGTCCTGCTCTAATGACCTGTGGCATTCACATCATGGACAAGGTCAGCCTACAATCCCACCCGCTGTTCCCTGTTGTGCCTTCCCCTGGACAGTAGGAGTTCGTTGATGGAGGTCTTCCAGTATCATATCATTCTCTGCGTCTGTGAAGGGTTCCTGGTGTCCTGGATACATGTTTCCTGAAAGACAACAAAATGGGAACACATGTCAGGATCACATACTTGGAAGTACACTATGTAGAGATACAGCAAGAACAGAATGGCTGGCAGTATCCACTGCTTAATCACACATGTTATATTTGACAGTGTGCAAAAATGCTTAGTGTGTGGATACAACCAAGATACCAGCAATAGTTGGGTCTATATTATCTAATCGAAAAGTGAATTCCGTGAACTGCATCTACATCAAAAATGCAGTTTAGCGAATTTGCTCTTGTGGGAGGCTGCGCCCTCCCCCCACCACATCCCCCACTAATTATATCTACCAACTCTGAGATTGCACTACAGTGAGGAAAGGGAAAATTTTCCTGTCTTCATTGTACCACAATCTCACTATTATCAGTTTGCTGAACTGCATTTCCGATGTAGATGCAGTTTTTGGAATTCACTTTTCGATTAGATAATATAGACTCCCAATACTCAGCTATTCCTGTGTGTGCCATTACAGATACTGCTATATGATAATACTGCATACTAGAGTCTATTGTAGTGCATCCCCTAGGCACAACCCCCTGATAATATGTCAAAATAACTGTGCTAAACAAATAGCAGTGTGCTATTACAACCACTATAAAGGAACAGTCTTACGAGACCAGTGTGCCACATTGACAATAAACATTCTGCCCTTGATGTATTGCACATCTTGTATAGGTGTAATGAATCTGGAGATCACTGACATGTCATTATCACAGTTCTAAGTGTGCAATACTCCTCTGTTGATATGTGGTGATATTTATGTTTTTGTAAACGTGTTCTGTGTGCAGAAAGTCTCATACAGAATGGTTCCCCATAGCCAGCTGTTTTCCTTTTTAACATGCTTCTCATTAGCAGGTGATTGCCTCCTAACCAATCTGTGGTTCTGAAATGCTAATTGCAGCCAACACAGCTGATTTGCACTATCATCAGTCAACAACATGCAACCCACATGGTGTAAGGCATTTATGTGGATTAGAAGCCCTTTCTGATATGTTGTGCTGGACATTACTGGGGTGAGGAATACGTTATTGTAGAAGGTAAGTCTGTAGCAGCTACTTTTACATAGAGATGTGTGTGCTAGTGGCTGCAGCTGCTGCTGCAGGTAACAGGCATAGGCAGAGAGTGTGAACACTTTGGAGGACAGAATGTTGTAGGAGTAACTGTGGGAGATTTGTCACCCTTGTTGTAGAGGCACAGCCAGAGTGAGGGTACCCATTCCACTCCAATTAAGGCATGTGCTTAAGGTAAGTATGTTATGCAATGGTATCACTAACAGAGCACTAGGCAACATGTTTGTTGTGTCCTTGAGCAACATAGGGGATAAATATAAGATTATGTCCACCATTTGAGCAACTGCCAAGGCATGTGTTGCAGTCTGATACTAATATGGAACATGTATGCTTGCAGTCCTTGTTAAAAGCGGGGGTTTCAAAGGTGTATGTTAGTTGTGCAGCTGTGCTAATCTGCACTGTGAGTTTGAAAGCATTGAGTGGTGCACTCTCGTATTAGTGGGCCTCCATTTGCATATTAATGCATGATGTGACACTTTATGCACTTATAGTTTTGCTACAGGGATAGGTAAAGTGTGTTCCTATCTGCAGGCCTGTGAATTCCATTTGTGAAAAGCAGACATTTCATTTGAAATGCATTGTGTGGATAAAGAATGCATGATGCATTTATTAATTGCTGGCTTCAAAATAATGTAATTTAACTACTATACACTACTGGATTTGAACCCAGGACTGTATGTAGTAAAATGGACTATTTGCAAGGCATTTAACAGACTGAACTACTGAGTGACTGTTACAGTAGGTATATTTGCAAGATGTAAGTGCACACATACAGGCTGTGATGTACTTGTTTTACATCCATCATTATATGCATGGCTTTATATGGATGTATTTCAAAACCAGTGTCCCAGTTGAACATGTATTTTGCCATTAATGCCTTAGAAGGTGTATTTCTAAATGTTGGTGATAAAAGGGTATATTTACCTGCTATTAGAGACCTCACGTACATCCATTATTCTGTGTTAGGCTTTTTTAGTGGTATACTCTTGCACCAGACATCAAGGTAAACTCCCATTTTTTCGATTAGTTTTTAATCAAGTTTGTGCGATGTGGCATGATGTGCAGCTCTGCTGAAACACACTTACTGACTGTAACTTGCAATTACTATGTTTTGCTTAAACCACCTGTTTTAATTAACAGCTGTGTGGCATGGAAGGTTAATGAAGTGATCTGCAAGTGCGATTGTCTTGGGTTCAAAATAGGGGACGTGTTTATTTTGTATGTGTTTATTAGGATTTAAAAACACATATATCAATATACCTCCATTTAGCTCGGCTTAGCGAAGCAGAGTGATGCGGTGTGTCACTCAGCATCACACAAAAATATATAAAGGAAAGAAAAATAGGGAGATAGGAAAGTGGTGAAATGGGGTGCAAGCAGGGTGAAAAGCATACTGAAAGGCAGGTAAGTATGTGCAGGAAGTGTGTAGGAAAGAATCATAGCCATCCATTTCTTGTACAGCAACAACTGTGCACTTTGACAGAATTTGTAGATGACTTTGGAATCTCACCCACGGGGAGAGGGGTGAGGACAATATAATTGCATTGTTAAGTCAATTGAACCAAATTATGTGTGCTCAGTGGATATGTGTGCGAAATGGAGAGCTATGTATGGGACAATATTTTTTTGGGAAAGCCGCTCATTTGTTTTTTTTTTTTAAGGTGAGTGTGGAATGTTGGGGAAGGGACATAGGTACATGTGGGGGTGGTAATTTGGGTAGATGAGGAGGCTTCTGCAGACAGACAAGACAGACAAGACAGCAAATGGGGTGGTGTGTGACACAAGAGTGACCTGCACACCTTGGATGGGGTGGGTGTTGTGGAATCTCAGTCCAATGTGCCGCCACAATTTAGCAGTGTGTCTCATGTCCCCACCCATGGGACTGTCGGCACTGCTTGAGCCTGCCTCATTAGGGTGGCCAGCATGCTCTCCATCTGATGCAGACATCATCCAAACCCACAGACAACGATCCTGCATGCCAAACTTGGCAGTTCATCACAAGTGACAACTGCCCCTCCACCACCACTCCCAGAGGGGGGGGGTCTGTCTCTTTCCCATGGGACAGTACTACCCGATGCCATAGGTAGTGCAGGGGCAGCAGAGGAGGCACTACCAGGCTGGGTTCCAGACGTGCTGGGACCCGGTGCCATGGCTGGAGGAGACAAGGTATGGAGATCATGAGGAACCGACTGACCTTGATGCACTGTAGTAAAGTAGTTATAACAATAAGTCAAGGTTAGTAATAACCAAACCAATGTTAGTATTAACAGAATGGAACATAACGTTTATTAATCCAAATACATATTAAGGTATATTATGTGTAACACAAGATTAAGTAATATAACAGTAAGCATGTTAACAGCAAGCCAGTATGAATTAAACTATAAGGCCAACAAAACAGTTAGTTTAACAAAATATGTTAATATTGAATCATAATAATCAGTAGCAATAATAAATTAAAGAAGATAAGGGGTGGAGAGAGAGACAGAGAGACAAACATACCATTAGTGACATTGCAGATGATATCACTGGTAAGATATATTTTTAAAGGTGTGCAGTGTCAGTTGTGAGTACAATGACTACAATTCTTCTATAGCTGATGTAGCACATACATACCTCTCAAGCTGTTAGCATGGGAGAGTGTGGGCCAAGCACTAACAAATGCAGGTACACAACTATATAAAACAGTTTCAAATAATGTGGACTTACATAACTACCAAGATGTTCTGTAAATGGATTTGATAATGCATTGCATTCCAAGTAATCCTTTATTTGGTAATTGTGTTAGACAGATTAGGCAGTTCTAATTACATTACAAAAAATGTGACAGTGGAGAGGTATGTTTGTGTATATTAAGCAAACTATACAGCCATCATGCCTTACTTGACAGGTATGGGAGTAGAATCTAATAGCTGTGACTGCAGGGGACATCTGCAAATGATGTAACAATTGACTGCAGCAACTTAGAACAGTGCAATGAATACAGCCCTGCAGCAAATATTAAGACAGATTTATTTAGGGAACCACAATGCTGCTTAAGACTTTATTGTTATTGATGATAATTCTCTGTGAAGTCCACATACAATATCTGCTTTTGAAGATGGCTACCTCACCCATATACCTTTTTTTTCCTGGAGTGGAAGGAAAAAATAGCATTATGTGACTGAAATTGTCATAGATACAGCCTTGAACCATACTATGAATTGAGCAATACATTTTCATGACATTAGTTTGCATTCTACAGCTATTACAGTTTTACACTTGACCACAGCAACCTTACCATAGACACGCAATCCATACAGCTCTAGTGCAATTATGTTATGACACCACAGTCCTGCTTTACACCTTTTGCCGTACTGTTATTGGTATTGTTTATTGTTTTTTTGCAATACAGTTGTTATTGTTCATTTATTGCACTACAGTTCCAATTGCCCATTTATTGCACTGTAGCTCTAATTGCCCATTTATTGCACTACAGATTTATTGTTTATTCTTTATTGCAGTACAGTTTTTTTTATTCGTTATTGCTTATTGCAGTACAGTTAGCATGATATATCCGTACTTACCACATCATGGAGCAACCTAGCCAGGCACCTTGCATGGGACTGAATGTTGTGATTCCTCTCAGCTGCAGTTGTTGAGAGAAAAGTATCATTATACATACCAGTTTTGCAGATATTCAACTTGCATTTTGGTAAAACAGTGGAAAAAATACATATGTCTGGGGCATGCCCAGCCCTGGCCTCTTGGACCCAGGTGTCCAATGTTCCCCTCTGTCTATGCTTCAGGTCATAGTAGTGGTGACAACACTGCTCACCATTGCAGGGGATACCAGTAGCACTGGTGAGTTCCCTGGCCAAATGATCCCAGGCTTCAGCTTTACATTCTGAGCCCTGGTAACTGACCTGCAGCAGCCTAGGTTCATAACAGCATATCAGGAGCCCAACAAACCCCCCAGACTCCTGCACACCCAATCTCTGTGCCCAAAAGTGCACACCCTCTCCAACACTGCCTGGTATACTGTCAGATAGATTCCAATGAATGCTGCAGAATTCCCACTATTGCCCTTAATATAGACTGTTTTCCTGCCCTTACACATCATTCAGCAACATTCAGAAAAGCTCTGTGTTGTTTAGCATCATGCAAACCTGCTTAGCAGAGCTGAGCATTGTGAAAAGTTGCACAACCATGGTTTTAGCAACGCTAGGCAATGCGCAAATAGTAGTATCAATTAACCATGTTTAATCAATGCTTAGCACTGTGCAGTTCTCTCAAATGTAAAAGTTATGTTTTTAAATGAAGACAATTTACATTGCATTAAACAAATGATATGCGTGCTAGGGACTTGAACTCAGAACCTGCAAAGTTTTAGACTATCACTCTACCCATTTACCTAGTTGGATAGTATATAAACTGGTATATCTTCACATATACTACTAAGCTCCACACCATACCACACAAATGGGCTTAAATGAGCTTAAACATAAGCAGATATACATTATCAATTAAATCCATTTTATATTTTTAGATGTCTGGCAGGTGTCAGCTGTCTGTGTATAAGTGGATTGGCATTGCTGTGCTCCAAGCCACACGAATGAAATGGACATTTAAAAAAAAATTAAAAATTTAAAAAAATAAAGGTATGCTAATTATTTACATTCAGTTTCTATGGTGCACTACAAAAAAAAATAAGACAAATAATATTAGAAATTTAAAACACAAACAGTTAATTCACAGCACATTTCAAAAGTAGCAGGGAACATTACAAGGAGCCTCACCATGTATATATCTGACCAGCCTATACACTTCTGCCTACACAGATTCAATGTCCAAGGTACTATGCTCTCCCTTGGCAGCTCACCAAGATTAATATGCATAGCGTGCTACTGAGGGGGAATTGTCACATGGAATTTTTTGATTCCAGGGGATGGTCTTTTGGATTAGCTCAAGTTAATTAGGTTGGTACAAATAGGATCAGTTCACAGCAAGAACTCTGTAAAGTAGTACAAGAGGTATAGTCATGCTAATGAAATATCATTATGCTATATCTGAAGCTTTGGGTGCTCTACCCATTTTAGTTTAGTCATAAGTTGCTGTGATTGTGGGATACTGCCGGTGCATAACATATGGAGGATTATGACCTGGTCACTAGTCATAATCAATTTTATTTTGTATTCAAACAATAGATTCTAAGAAGCTCACATTGAGAGTAAAGTTGTGATTGGAGACCCACTTGTAATTCTCTGTAATACTTGTGTATTTTTACCTGGCCTGATAAAAAAATACATACATATATATATATATATATATATATATATATATATATATATATATATATTAATGTGAAGTATTTAATAGCATTAAAACTTACAATGTTCTTTGCAGTGTATACAAACAGCAGTTAGAAGAAAAATGTAATACTGTTCAGCCAACAGCTTTAAATGTTGTTAACCACTTCCCACTTCCACACTTTTTTCTTTTGTTTTTCATGCAGTGTGAACTGTTTTAACAACTGTCAAAGTGTTCAGAAGGTTTTAAATGCAATTTGTTACTGCTGCATCTAGACAGCAGCACAAGGCTGACAAATAACTTTTAGATTTGAGAACCTCACTAATAGTTGCATGTTATCCATAGGGTTTTACATATGAACCTTGCTGCAACAGTGAGTTCCATATATTATATAATATTTTCCATGAGAATGATAGTATTATGCTATTTAACTGATTATTTTCATTTAAGGGTGCAGATGTCCTACATCAAATAGAAATCATTGTTAGGAATTCATATTAATCAGAGACAGAGATAGAGCAAGCATGCAGAAACATATATGCTGTGCTATCAAGGACAGTTGCACAACAATTATTCCATTCATGTTCCCAAAGGAATGAATTTGATTAAACTGATTCAGCTGCTTATAAAATGTCAAAACAAAATAACCTGGAGCGTTACTATGTTTGCTTTAATTTTGCATAATTCTCACAGTTTACAAAATATTTATGTATAAAACACTATAATGGATAGGTTAAGACAATACTGTAGTACTTAGTATCATTCTACATTTCAAACAGGAAAATCACTTACATACTGAGTGATAGATTGCTTTTAATTCAGTAAACATTTGTTAAATGTGTGTGTCAGGACAGACATCAGTTACAATTTCAAATCAGTTTCACAGTGGCTGGCAGCTAGTATTAAGATTTTAAGATTTTTTTCTAACAAGTCTGAACATGCTTGTATCTTCTGTATGAAAGGTTTTATACACGTATTTATGTCTGTATGTGTGTTTCTATATTTTTATCTCCTTTCTGCATTAAGTATTGCTGACCTTTGTAAAGTGACCTCCGTACTAGTGATTTAACCTGAATATTGACTGTCCCTTATTTCCCTTAATCTTCAAATTATGCCCATTTAAATGGCTTGTAAAGTGTTGTCAGAATATTTAATGGCTCTCTTATATGATTGTTTTTACTGAGTAAAAGTAATTTAATTGATCTAAATAACAACAGCTTAGGTTTAAGTATGTCAAATTTATGACTTGAGAAATTAAAACAAGAATCTAATGAGCATATGAGTTTCAGAGAGAGCAATGCTGAAATAAAGGTTAAGAATTTATGTACTAAATACAAAGGTTTTGTATATATAAAATACATACATACATAAAATAACAGTCACCCTGTAGGTATAGTTCTGATAAAAATAATTCATTTCATTATAAAAAGAAATGCAATGAAAAGAAAGAAAGAAAAGAAAAAAGTCTAAATGCAAACAAAGCAGAACCATAAGTAGCTTAACCCTGACCTTCTATCCAGCTGCTAAGATAAAGGAGAGTGAGGTCATTCTGAAGGATTTCCTTTCGTGTTTGGGTGCTCCGTGACCTTCCCCAAGCTGTAACATGATGGCAGTGTTAAAGATATTATACTTAGGATGGAAACACCCCAGTCAGGTGTGGACTAACAATGCTGAGATCAGCCTTAGAATGATTGCTGCATTGTTCGGAAACTAATCACCTAGTTTAAGCCACTCTGAGTAATTCATGTGAGTGTCAGTTCAGTCATAGAATACCCTCCCCCCTTCCCAAGTCATTAATGAGGCTTAGTGTATTAGTCCTGAATGGTTTGCTGTTGCATGGCTCCTCAATTGTATAAAGTAAAGTTGATCTCATCTCACATTCTTAACATCTGCAAAAATCATGCTGATACCTTGGATGCCTTATTTATGTTTTCTAAACTTGGAAACAACAAGGGAGCTAGATGAATGTGTCATTATTTTCCAGAAAACATTTAAAGTCTATAGCCTTGCCCTGTAGAGTGCAAAAAGCATGTAAACATGTATACTTTACAGCATCATGCGTGGAGCATTCATATACCATTTTTTTTTATGTATGTTTATTTATTGATTGGTAAGTGAACTGGTTAGAGAACTTGTCAAGGTACACTTTCTGTCATGACCCAGGTCAGTGGCAGACACTACATAAAACTGTATCTATCTTCATCAGATCCATATCTGAATGTAAAGTACCTAACCTGTGGAAAATATCTCATATTATTCCAATCCACAAAGGTGGCAACTCCCTTGAACTGACCAACTACTGCCCAATTGCAATTTTATCACCTTTATCAAAAATTTTAGAAAGGGTAGTACATTCCCAGCTAATGCAATACCTCCTAAAAATAGCCTTATATCAACATCCCAACGCGGTTTTCGGTTTTTCTATAGTGCCACAACAGCCCTGTCATATACCAATATAGTCAATTCCCACAGAAACAAAGGCCTTTTTGTATCTTCTGTATTCTTAGACTTATCTAAAGCCTTTGATATGGTCAACCACAACATACTTCTCAAAACTTTGTCTACCCTCAACATAAACTCTGTCACCATATCATGGTTCAATAACTATCTATATGGCCGACAACAAGCAGTGCTTTGGCAGGACCAACTATCCCTCCTTCTACCTGTAGAGTTCCACAAGGGTCAATAATTGGGCCTCTACTTTTCTCTTTATATACAAATCAAATAGCAGCTTCCTCTCCCTCTGCCTCTTTAGTGCAATATGTAGATAACACCACCATCATATGTGCCGCCCCAACCTTAAGCAAATTTCAAACAATAACACAAGATAACCTTACTTTGGCTGAAACATGGTTTTCTAGCATTAAACTTCTACTCAACCATAAAAAAACAAAAGTTATTCTCTTCAGTCTTGGTAGATCCCCTCAGCCAAATGTTGACTTCACCATAAAATCTAGGGATAACACCACTATCACCCCAACAACACACACCAAACTCCTAGGAGTAGTAATTGGCAACAATCTCAAATTTGACATACACATAGCACAAACAATCAAAAAAGTAAACAAAAAACTGGGTCTCCTTTATAGGAACAGGTAATTCATGACCAGCTATACCAAAGCCGCTGTTGCAAGAACTCACCTGTTATCAACCCTACTGTATGCCTCCCCAATCCTGACTAATCTTTGCCAAAGTGAACAAAACAAAATGGCATCTTGCTATAACAAGATTGCTAAGTTTGCCACTGGCGCCTCATATAGATCCCATCACTGTCTCTCTCTCTCTCTCTCTCTCAAACAGCTCAACTGGCTTGAGTTGCCCCAACTACTACTAATTACACAACTCTTCATAGCCCATAAACTGTACTACCACCCTGACAAAACTCCAGCGCTACAGGAGCTAACACAGCCCTACACCACCACCCGTACCTTAAGATCTACAGACCAAAATCTCATAACTGTCATCAAACACAAGAATGAAGCAGGCAAAGCTCTCTTTGCTTGTACAATAGCTAAATTTTAGAACTCACTCCCAAAGCACATAACTTCTACCAGCTCTGTCTCTCTATTCAAGAAACTACTTAACACCCACTACTCTACCAATTGGCTGTGCCCTTGTGACCCCCCCAGATTAACTCACTTTCCTTTCAGTACTGCTATGATTCTGCAGAACCTTCACCACTTATCTATTAACTACTTCATTCTTAACAAACAAGGTTTTAAAATTACTTATTTTTCCAAACAATGTTGTTCAGAAGGTTTTTTGTTATACTTCACCTATGTGAAAATGTTAAATATGTTCCAATATGATTGTATGGGAATATACTACTGTTTCTGTTTATATTTTATATGTGGAGCTTTTCTCCCCGGGCCTCCACTGAAAATGGACCTGCTTCCAGTCGGACTTTCCTGGTCATCAAATGTAAAATAAAAATAAAAAAATAAAAAATAAATAAATAAAATGTAGTAACAGTGGAAAATACATGTACAGAATAGCAATTAAATATCTGTAGTGAAGATGTATTTGTATTCATCATTTACTAATTAAAGATACATAGGTAGAGAGATTGATTGACAGATATAGATACAGATCAATATATTTTGTGTGTGTGTGTGTGTGTGTGTGTGTGTGTGTGTGTGTGTGTGTGTGTGTGTATAAGTAATGACCACAAGAGAGGTAGGTAAAAGCTAAGTAAGTACACATTTGTTTCACTATAAAAGATCGAATCATTACAAGGGCTTAGTGCATTAGTCCTAAAAGGTTTGCTTCTGCTTAGATCCTCAGTTGTATAAAGCAAAGTTAATCTCATCTCACATTCCTTGCATCTGCAAAAACCACAGTGGCACTTTGGATGCCTTTTTTATGTTTTCTAAACTTGGAAACAACAAAGGATATAGATGAATGTGTCATTATTTTTTTAGAAAACTTTAAAGCCTGTAGCCTTACTCCGTAGAGCCTCAAAAGCAGGTAAAGAATGTACACTTTACAGCATCATGCATGTAGAATTCATATAGCATTTATTTGCTTTTTATGTATGTTTATTTACTGATTGGTAAGTGAACTGGTTAGAGAACTTATACCTTCCGCCATTCCCCAGGTCAGTGGCAGACACAACTTAAAATATAGTAACAGAAAATAAATATACAGAATAGCAATTGAATAGCTGTAGTAAAGAAGTATTTGTTTTCATCATTTACTAATTAAATAAATAGAGAAATGTATAGAGATATTGAGATACCCCCAGATTTACGAAGCCCTTAAGAGCTAGATTCGGCAATATGGCCGATGTGTGATCCAGGAACGAGCTCCCGGGACGTGCACATGAGCTCTTAGACTAATCCTGCATGGACCGAGCTCCTGTATGCAAATTACCCTCATTTGCAGATGAAAAACATGCAAATGAGGGTAATATGTGATCCAGGAAGCTGGCAAAAGTCCGTGCAGGATGAGTGCAATCTGCAGAAATGTACTCGGTTAGTAACCAAGTACATTTCTGCAAACTAAAAAATGGAGCTATGACAGCTCCAAATAAAGGCTGCATATCATTGAGGAAGCATGCCAATAGCCAAGTAGAAGGCCATTGGCTTTGCAAACTGTTTAAAAAATAAAAAAACAACTTTTATTTATTTTTTTCGCCGATCTCAGCTGTTTAAGCATAGGGCAGCAACTCGCAAATGGGATCGGGGGAAAATAATAAAATAAACCTAAAATAAGCATCCTAACTAAAAGCAGTATTCTGCCATGCAAGTCAATGTCAGGCAGAAGACATGGCCAGTGAGTAATGGTTGCTAAGGGGGGAGGCTCAGTGTGGGACATGTAACTATGCATTAGCAGGCAACCCTATGCAAATGAAGGGAAGGATAGTGAATCCCAGTTTTCCCCAGGGTGCGAGGCAGGTCCCAAGATTGTAAGAGTATAAATAGCTGGGTGCAAGACTAGGATATAGGTGACATCATGGGTGTGTGTGTCAGGCATACTGTAAGTGGATTGGAGCCCTGTGGCTCGGGATTGCTCCTAGCTAAGCACAGCTAAGCTAGGGGGGTGTCTAAAAATGCATAGCGCTCTTTACAAAGTGTAAGCGGGTTTGTGCGCTGCGCACTGGGTCTTACAGGAAGAAAAAAGAAGTTAAACAAGGAAATAGCAGCTCTGTGCACATTTGAGCACTCCGTTTGCATGGCACGCACATGGGCTTAAACAGGGAGACAATGGGAAGGGAAACAGCAGTAGGAAGGTAATCAAGGAGAACTAGCTTAGCTGACAGGTGACATGTATCAGAATCAGAATCAACCAATTACACAGGCAGCAGACCAGCTCCGCCCAGCTCACCACTAAAAACTATGCAAACACCCGTCCCCCTTGTTTTTCTTAAAAACTCTGTACCACCAGTGTATACGAATGGGGAAATTTTACAAAACAAAAGCAAGAGAAAAAATGTTAGGGGTTGCTTTTGCTATCATAAACCAACATGTGCAGGAGGCGGAAGGTGGTGAGGATGTGAATGCTGCTGAGCAACCCACAGTGAGGAGAAGGAGAAGAGTGTACAGACCCAGGGTAACCTACCAAGGGCTACATGAGCTGGAGATAGTGGAGCACTATAGGGTGGAAAGGGACCTCCTACAGCAAATTGTTGAGCTGTGCAGGCCATGCCTTACACACAGAACTAACAGAGGGGAGCCCATCCCAGTGGATACCAAGGTATGTGTAGGCCTAAGAATACTAGCTACAGGTACCTTCCAAAGGCCAACTGAGGATATGATGGGGATTTCACAGGCATCAGCATCCAAGGAACTCCACCAGTTCCTGGATGCTATGTCAGCACATGTCGGTGAGCATGTATATTTCCCCATCACCCATGAGGTGTTGGCCAGCAATATGCATCTCTTCCACCAAATAGCAGAATACCCTGAGGTAGTGGGTGCAGTAGACTGCATGCACATACGCATCAAAGCACCACCACCTGGTGAGCGAGGTAGGGTCTACATCAACCGCAAGGGCTTCCTGTCCATCAACTGCCAGGTCATGTGCGATGTCCAGAGTATAATAATGAATGTGTGTGCTTGCTGCCCTGGAAGCTACCACGATTCCCACAGCTGGCATCTGACGCAGCTGTACCAGATATTTGCCAATGGAGACATCCCAAACATTCACTCAGTGGGGGATACTGGATACGCACTGGAGCAATGGCTGATGACACCCATCAGAAATGCATGCACACACGAACAAGAATTCCATAATGAGGCACACAAATCATAATAGAGTGTGTGTTTGGGATGCTCAAGTCATGGTTCCGGTGCCTGGACACATCTGGTGGAGCCTTGCAGTACTCACCAACTACATTTACCCAAATTGTCCTTGTATGTGCCATGCTACACAATATGATCCTGTGGAAACAGCTGCAGCAGGGACAGCATGGGGCAGAGACACACAGCCCCCCATCATTGCCAAGGCCTGCATAGGCACAGAGTGACTCAGAGGAGGAACAATCTGAGTCTGCCCCAGTAGGTAGAAGGAGGCATGCCCAGTATGCCCTGGCCTTGGCAAAGAGGCAATGCATAGCACGTGCACTGACACAGTAGGGACCCAGGGAATGACACTTCTCTCTGACTCGCACTTACAGTAAAAGGGGTGCCAAACATAACACTACCTGTGCTCAGCCATGTATAGGGTGTGTACTATGTGCATCTGACATAGGCAGCCCTGCAACACCACCCTCAATACTGGGACACCCACAAGGTAAGTGACTCACACATGCCAGTTGGGGGGGATCACATACCCAACAACAGTTACAGCCAGCAGGATAGGTGTAGACAAACACAAACAAATGCTGTACTATGGCCTCTGAATGAGCCCTATGGGTAACCCCATCCCCAGGCCTACACAAACAGACTACAGGAGGCCAGGCAGTTGGATGTAAGTTGTGAAGGCTAGGAAGTTAGAAACTAATATGTAGGTAATTAAAGCTAAGATCTGTAGTATACTGGTTTGCCTCTAGCCAGCACGATAGGTAAAACTACAGACTAAAATGGAGTACCCGACATACCAGTACAGTCCTACCAAATGTTTACAAGTGTCAGGTGTGCCCCCCATCCCTATAGTAACAGTCAGGTGTGCCCCCCGCTATGCAGAAATGTAGCAACAGTCAATGCCAAATGACCGATGGATACCCTGCAGCCACAGCATGCTACCTGTCGGTGTACAACACAAAGGTCAGCACTGCAGTACAAACTACCTGGACTTGATCCACACATGCAGTATAGATGGCCATACTGGAATGCTCACACACTTAGAGGAATGAAGGCAATGTCAGTCAACAACATATTGAAAGGTCATACGGGGCATGCTCACACACTTAAACACATGAAGGCCATGTCTGCAAACACCAGTGGACCACACATATCTGGCAGTCGCAGTTCCTAGTGCAGACACATCAGTATGCAACACTCCTGCCTTGCACACACAGTGGATAGGAGTACAGACATATATTTAAGGACAACACACTATAATAAACCAAAGGTAGATGGACATAGATGTGTGGAAGAGGGTGACCGTGACAAGGAGCCATCCAGGCCTGTCCCACCCAGCACACAGCCAAAGGACCCCAAACACATGAGGTGCCAGTGTTACTCACTGCAGATACTAGCCACCAGTATCTGTCAGCATGACAGACTATGTGGTGCACGTGCCAGCTGTGCAACATGACTACACAAGGAAATTTTCATCTAGTAGCTGTATACACGGACCTGTGACATATGACCCTGTGTGTGCCCACATGTGGCATGTCAACCCCTACATGAATGGGTTATTGCCCATGCACACACCAACCTCCCCATAGCAGTATTATGACAAGCCTGATGAGGTCATCCAATGTGAAATACACCTTTGGGAGAGCTATAGCTCAGTAATCTCCATGGCGCATCCCATAACTATGCAGTTAGGTAGGTGTTCTAACTCCAGACTTAGCAACTGTGTTTGTGCGTGAATGTGTGTGTGTGTGTGTGTGTGTGTGTGTGTGTGTGTGTGTGTGTGTGTGTGTGTGTGTGTGTCTGACTGAGTAGAGAGCAATGCTTTTTAGGCTACTCACACTCCATACAAATCATATACTCAACTTTGGCAAGGCTGCTGATGTCACTCACCTAGAAATGCACCTCTGGGAAAATCATAACCCATGATCTCTGTAGTGCATCCTGTAACTGTGTACTGCTGTTGCATGATAAAGTAGTTAGGTAGGTGTTCTAACCCCAGACTTGGCAACTGTGTGTGTCTGTGTCTGACTGAGTAGAGAACAATGCTTTTTAGGGTACTCACACTCCTTAGAATTCATATACTCAAAATTGGTAAGGCTGCTGATGTCACCCACCTAGAAATACACCTCTGGGAAGGTTGTAGCTCAGTAATCTTTGTAGTGTGTCCTGCAACTGCTGTAGTGTGATTTATAACTGTGGTAGGTTCTATACCCACGCATGTCAGTTGTGGATGTTTTGTGTGTGTCTCACTGTCTGTGTAGGGGGCAATGCATTTTAGGCTAGTCACTTGCAGCACAGTTGAAATGCTCTTCTTTGGTAATCCTGCTGATGTCATTCATTGTGAAATACACCTTTGGGGAAGGATTTCTCTAGTAATCCCTGTGATGCATCCTATAACAGCTCCATCCTGTAGTGTGATATAGACCATGGTCAGGAGTTCTATACCCACACATGTCAGTTGTGAATGTTTTGTGTGTGTCTCACTGTCTGTGCAAGGAGCAATGCATTTTAGGTTAGTCACTCGCAGTACAGTTGAAATGCCCTAGTTTGGTAATCCTGCTGATGTCATTCATTGTGAAATACACCTTTGGGGAAGAAATGCTCCAGTAATGTTGGTGGTGCCTACTATAAGTGCGTAGTGCTGCAGTGTAATAAACTAGTTAGGTAGGGGGTTCTACTCCCAGACATGACATGTGTGTGTGTGTGTTTGTAACTCATATCCTATACATAGGTGGTTGTGAGTGTGGGCAATGTGGAGAGGGATTTGCTTATTTCTTTTATGGTGGCCCTACTATATATCACAATGTCAACTATGCAGGGATAACAGATGTAAATTAGCTGAGAGGCTGGGGTGCAAAGCCATACCCATACATGTGACATCAAGGCCAGCCAATCACAGTTAGCAACCCCACTATTACCCAGAGCACACACTCAACTCGTGTGTCATACGCACACACATGCCTAGGCAACAGTCAATGTTTGAGTAGTACACTGCATAATAGCCACTGATAGTAACTATGCAGTTATAGCAGTGGGCTACAGAGGGCATGTCACTCTGCCCATCTGTCCAATATGCATGTACATGCAGACAGTGCACCTCCTTGTTTCCCAATGGATACCTGCACCACCTGTGGTGCCTTCAAATGTGACTCACAGTGGACATACCATGCCTGACAACATGCCCTGTATGGACAGATGACACTGACATCAGGCAATGCTGTTAGCATGCTATCAATGTAGGTGCAGGGTAAACCTGCTGCCCATTACCTGTTCCTGCCACAGGTGGGAAAAACTGGCAGATCTGATGATAATCTGTGTTCACAACATGGGCCAGACACCCCAGGTACACTTCCACATGTCACTGTACATGCATGTGGGAGGTGTGCACATTTCAGACACCATCCATGTCATGGACTAAGGAACACATACATAGCAAGTGATGCACAGCATTGGCCACACACAATAGTCACCCAGGTGACTGGATGGGGGATGCAATACCCACCTTTGTGGGCAAATGCAAAAACTACATGCCTGAGCCACAATGCAGACGATTTTCATGTGGCCTGCTGCCAAGGTATACCCATCATCTAACCCTGTACAGCCTTCTTGAACAGTTGACCACCACACACCTGTGCAGACATGCACCCATGCATGTCACAACTGGCACACTGTGTGTTCGTGTGTGTGTTGTATGGTGCGTATGTACACATCTACACTCACTACAACCCCTCAGGGCATACTGAAGCATATTGTCTGATGTCTGACACCTCCTCATACTCTGTGCCCATACAACCTCCATATTACCCATGTGGTTCATAGGTTCATATGTTGGTACTAGGCTATCAGCCCTAGGGCCTATACCAGCCTAGCCATAACAATTCCCTGGCTATTTCTTCCCACACTATTTACTTCCCTGAGCCCCTGTCCAGCAGGGAGACTGACATGATCCCCAGGGTGAATTTCCTTTCTCCCATCCAATCGTCAAGATTCCTTTTGAAGAGGGCCAAAGAGACACTCTGCTTGACATGTATGGGCAATCTATTCCAAAGTCTGGGGAGTCTCTCAGTCAGGAACCTAGCCCTCCAGCATGTTTTGTTTATTGTGATGACAAGGTTTAGATCCATGGAGCGTGTGTCTCTGAGGGATTGGGATTTCTTTAAGTGTAGCATGTCCAACAGCTCTGGGTTTGACATGGCCTTGTATGTTAAGCAGAGATCGCCTCTGAGTAGACGATATGCGACAGAGTATAGCTGGAGTTTTTTAAGGCAGACAGCGTAGGGCATCTGCTTTAGGCCTGTGATTATTTTAGTGAGCTATTTCTGCGGCCTTTCCAGTTGTTGCAGATGTCTTGAGAGGTACATACCAAAGGGGGCATTGTATTCTGTAATGGGTCTAATGAGGGATGAGTACAGTGGGACAATGACCTCCATTTTTCTGGATGAAAAGCCCTTAGTGATGAGGTGTGCCACATAGAAGGATTTCCTGACTGTTGTGGCGATGTGGTTATCGAAGATGAGACCACTGTCCACCTGTGTCCCTAAGTCTCTTATCACACTTTCAGTGTTTAGTGTGCTGCCACCTATATGGTAATTCATGGGTACATGTTTTTTCCCAAAGGGGATAACTATACATTTCTTGGCATTGAGCTTGAGCCCATGGCTTTGGCACCAAACATCTGTTTCTGTAAGGCCCTTTTGTAGAGTATCCACATCATTTGGGGATTCAATAATGGCTCTCCATTTGCAGTCATCTGCAAACTTTGTTAGCCAGAGTCCCTTAGTGTTGGCCTGTACTTCAGAGAAGTAGATGCCAAACAAGAACGGTCCCAGGTCTGAACCCGGAGGTACTCCACTTGTCAATTGTCTGGAGCTGGATTTAGAGTTGGCTACTTTTACAGTGTGGGTTGTATCAGCAAGCCAGTTAGCAACTCATTGGGTGATGTAGGAATTAATGCCCAGCTTAGTAAGTTTATCTATGATTCCAGAGTGGGGGATGGTGTGAAAGGCCTTGGCAAGGTCTAGATAGGCTGTGTGAACCACCTTACCCTTGTCTATGGCTCTGGAGACTGATTTGAAGAAGTCATTTAGGTTCAGGAGACAAGATCGGCCCTTCACTAACCCAAACTGGGTGGGGTGCAGTGTTTGAAGGTTGCCAATGTCTTTGTTTATAAGTTCCATGATAATACGCTCCATAGCCTTGAAGATAAGGCTCGTCAGACTGATGGGATGGTAGTTTCCGGGATCCAAGGTGGATCCCTTCTTGTGGAGTGGGATAACTGTAGCTCTGCGCCACTCAGTGGGCATGAAACCTGAGGTGAGGCTATGATTAAACATGACACTTAGGTGAGGTGCCAGTTCATATTATAGTTCATGTAGTACACACCCCGGGATGTCATCTGGTCCCATGGATGCTATATTCTTAGCTTTGGAGAGTGCATTTTTTTACCTGTGTGGCCATTATTACTGAAATTTGGCAATCTTCCGGTATTGAGATGGGCCATTTAGGGGGTGAAAGGGGGGTGAAGTTGGCACTGAATTGATCTGCCAGGATATTGGCAATATCCTTGGGATCAGTATATTTAATGCCATTTTGTTTTAGCTCTGAGCATTGACATTTAGAGTCTTGACATAGTGATAGAATGCCTTGTGGTTGTCTTTGGAATCTTTGGCAAGTTTATTTTCATAACTAGCTTTGGAGGATTTTATGGGGGATCTCAGTTTCTTACTGAGGCTGTTAAGGGAGGTTTTGCATCCTGGGATTTTCCTCTTTTCTGCAACAGTTTCTTCCTTTTGTTGTAAAGTGTGTTTACTGCAGGGGACCACCAGATTGGCTTCCATTTCTTGGATGAGAGCATCTTGGTTCTATTTGGGATGGCACGATTCATGCATGAGTGGATGTGCTGATACAGTGCCTTAATGTAGGATTCAGCAGTTGAACTTTCAGTTCCCGTCTGCATGGGTGTCATGAAGTTTGTCACTTCTGACTTGAGTAGCGTGAAGTTGGCTTTGGAGAAGTTTTTTATGGAGGTTTCCTTACTGGGGTGTGGGGGTGGGATGTGGATGTTAAGGGTGATTAGCTTATGGTCAGACCTGACTAACGAGGGGGTGACCATAGATGTGGAGCATCGATTGCCCATGTTGGTAATGACCAGGTCTAGGATATTGGAGCCCTTGGTGGGACTATGGATTAGTTGATCCAGGGCATTGGAACTTATGAATTCCAAGAACCGTTGGGCAAAGGTGTTGGTACACGAGTAGTTTTCTCAGTTAATGGCAGGGTAGTTAAAATCACCCAGTATTAGGGTGTTTGGTTCTATCTTAATATTTTGCAGTATGTTTAGAAAGGTGTAGTGAGAATCTTGGGGCATGTTGGGGATCTGTAGCAAGCTACAATTTGGATTGCAGTCTTACCTAGTGTTAGTTGCACCTGGGGAATTTCAGATGCATTGTGTTGGGCAACTAGCCTGGTGGTGTGAATATCCTTGGTGAATATTGACACTCCTCAACCTTTAGTGTTTCGGTCCTGGTTTGGTGGCTGAAAAGTGTGGTAAGAGTTGTAGCCTGGTATTGCAGGGATGCTCTCTGGAGCCTTGAACCAGGTCTCAGTTACTGCACAGATATCGATGTTCTCCATTTTTAGGAGTGCCTCGAGAGAGTGGAGTGCATTTTGAGATTTAGACTTCTAGCATTGAGTAGCATTACCTTCAGATTTTTGCATGCTTGTACCTGTTCTGGTGGTTTTGTCCTTTGAACTTTGCCTAAAAAAGGCACTATAGGGTGGCAAGAACCTTAGCCAGTAACCTGGATCCCAGGGGCGACAGGTGCAGACCATCTCTGGCAAAGCATCATGGTCTGTCGATCATGTCGTCCCAGGCAGACAGAAACTGGATCCCCTTTGAATGACACCAGAAGCTTAGCCAATTGTTGAAGTCAATCATTTTGTCCTTATATTGTGGTATCATTGTAGGCAAAGGCAGGATGCTACTCAGGGCTAGGGTCATACCTGCCTGGGCCACATGATCCGAGAGCTCTTCCATGTCTCTTTTCTTGTAGTCCATGGAGGTATGTCTCAAGTCATTCACTCCAACATGGACAATGACAGAGTCATATTTGTACTTGTTGTGGAGTGACTTGAGTGCATGCATTATGTGGCGGATCCTGGCACCCGACAGGCAGCTGACTGTAATTTTCTCCTTGTTCAACCTGGTGAGTGGGACATCAGTGTGCCGGACTTTAGCGTCACCTATGACTAAAGTGTTAGGTACATTGTCTTGCCTTAGGGGCTGTTGCTGGGTGGCACACTGGTGTTGTGAGCTATGTGACACTTTGGTTGTGATTGGTGTTAGTTTGCTTTTCAGCTTCAGAGGTCCTTGTTGCTTGAGCAGGTTACAGTTAAGGGCCTCTGCATATGTGGATTTAGTGTTGCTATATGTGGGTGTTGGTGGTGTGGGTTTAGAAGGGCTATGTGTTACTTGAGGTGTAGTGTGGGTGTTAACCTTCTCCTCTTGACTGTCTAGCACAATCTTGGGTGGAGAGAGCTTTGCTTCCATTTTGGCTATGTAAGTGCATCTCTCACAGGTTGTAGTGTTGGGTGGTAGGAGGAGATGGTTGTCTGTGTACATGAGGCAATTGCTGCATTGCCCCAGTATGCCCAGGTTCACCAAGTGGATAGGAGAAATTACCGTAAGATGACCCTTGGACATGCCTGGTTTGGTGCTTTTTTTTTTTTTGTAAAGTACAGGAGCTGTTTTCCCTTACCTTAGCAAGGTACTTTGCAATTATAGGCTGTTTAGTGCCTACGATTAATTTCTCCTTATTAACAAGGAGAGTTGAGTGCTTGTATCAGTTTAAGGCTTCCTAGTGCTTTACAGCAGGTATTAGAGCAAGTGCTAGTCACAGGGATGCTTAAAGGTAAGATAAAAAAAATGCACACTGCAGTGTGCACTAGAGAAGTTAGATGTGAAAGTAGGCAACTCAAGTTTTACCTGTTTAAAAAGTTAAGGTTTAGTGGAGAGTTACTATTTTTAAAACAGCAATATGGAGTGAAAGGGGTGGTCACTTTTGTATTCTGGTACTATGGACTACAGAAGGATGGCCTATAAATTTAAATAGTTGAAGGGGAGGGATTTCAAAAATGATGATTTTGTGATTACTCACACAAGCCAGTGAAAACAGAGAGGAAATGAGATATATGGTCAGATTAACATAAGTGGCAGGCAACTAGAGAGACAGTGGTATTTAACAAGACAATTTCTGCCTGACTCAGAAGAGACAGAGCTGTGCAAGTGATACCTGCACATTGATGTGTTGTGGCAATCCCACTAGTGATGAGTTGCACTCCTGATGGTGCCAAGTGTGTCAATGTGTGTGCGTCCCTGTGTGAGTGTGCCTGTATTGATGCTGGCACCTGTTCATGCAGACAGGCACATGTACGTCAACTACCATATATCTACCGTATCCCTGTCGCAGATGTCACTCACCATCGCATATATGCTCTGAGTGCTCCACAGCAGGTAACCCATGTGGTGTATCCAATAACTGCATCAAACTGTGATAACACTACATAGTCATCGGGGGTTTGTTACCCTGTGCTGGTAGGCATGTGACACAAACCTGCTTCAGTTTTACACTCCCACCCCTCCCTGACATGTATTTGCTTCTTGCTGGTAGGTATGTGACACAAACATGCTTCAGTTTTACTCTCCCACCCCTCCCTGACATGTAGTTGCCTCTGTTTACTCTCCCACCCCTCCCTGACATGTATTTGCCTCCATCTGTCTCCCCCACTCCCTCTCTGGTGGATGTGGAGACCCACACATGCTTTGCTTAGGCAGCAGCATGTGTATTTTAAGTGATGCTCATGATCAGCTGATGGCCTCTGCACGAATTGCAGCCCTCCCCTAGCTGACTGCATGTGGAACAGCTGTGGTAACATTCCCCTAGCCAATTGAATGGAAACACACTCCAATACCTAGGAACATCATGGTGGTGTTGGCCCTTTTCAGTCACTGTGAGCAGGAACTAGATCTGTTGTTTGGCAAGCAGCATCTCAGATGAATTGGGGATTTATGTCTAATAACAAACACTGTGGAAAGAAGCCAGCAAACAGGAGGTGGGGTGTGCCTGACCTGACTACAGACTGTAAGTGCTGCTATACTGCATTTGGAGTAATGCTGGTTTAACTGTGTTTGTCTGGGTATGCCTGTCGTACATGTCGCAATACCTCCCATGTCAGTTCCATGTATAGGAGGCATCCCCATCTGCAGGGTCATCTGCAGACTGGGCAGTGTTGTGCCTTTGGTTTCATGTGTTAGCCACGGTGCATCTATCTGTGGAATGCAGAAGTTAGTGTGAGGATTGCAGTCTGTAGATGGTGAAGGCCGTGACAGTTACTGACTTCATATCCCTCATAGGACATATGTTGCAACAAACCCCATTATAATGGTAAATTTATGAGGTTATCATAGCAACATGTCTATACTGGCCATATGTATGTGCTGTGAGCCACACCTCTGTCAACCTTTGTACATATGTCGTGCATGAAGTGGTGCATATGTGCTGTACACCATAAATAGCGTCATCATATCTGATAACAAGCCAGTGATATATCAGATTGCTACACGTCATGCATGGTAGGGGTTATATTTCATGACATAACCTGGATATTCTGTGGATGTTTATACAGTACTGAGGTCTGTGTAGTGATGGTGAATGTCAGCAGTGTGTGTATTGTTAATATGTACTTTAGCCTGTGTACAGACTGTGGTAGATGTCATTGTTCTAGCTCAAATTCTATCTGATGTTACATGCTGCCCTACTGTATGGTACCGTTTTGCCGTACATGTCTTTAGGGCCATCCACACACATATCCCATACGATAGACAGCCATCAGACCAAACTGTGTAGCAGCCCAGTATATGTAGGGTCATTCTGTGAGTGGTACATATGAGGATGGTGTAGAACAGATAGTCCATATACAGTAATATTATGCTAGCTTACCGTATGTGGCTGTGGCTGTGACTGTGTTCACATTGGTTGTGGTTATGCACTTTCACACAGGTGTATCCTACCCTGTGCTGTGACATAGCTGTTGAGCCTGCTATATATGAAGGTACATGTGCATTCTCCCATAGGAGATGTAGGCCAGTGTTGAGCCAGTCTGCCTGTAGCCTGCACAGTGCATTGTTACATGCCTAGCAGCTTAGTGTACTTACCCAGTGAGATGTCATGTGCAGGTACTTGCCAGATTTACCACTGCCGGGCCTCCCTTAAAAGTCATGTATGTCAGACAGAGTAGTGGGATGCTTTACAGATATATGTCAATATCTACTGGGCAGCATGTGTCCATGGCACCCCTGTACCAGCAGTCATTATGCGTCAGGCCAGCCAGGAGTGTGTGAATCCAAAACCTATGAGGGCATATGTATACCAGTCATTATGTGTTATACCCATCTACATTGCTGTCTACATCCATACTGTCAGCCTGGTACACATGTTGTGCACTAAGGGATTATGTGTATACCTCTGGACTGTACAGTGTGTGTCCAAAGTTCCACATATATTGGCCAATATCTCTGCTGTACTCCACAGGGGCATTACATGCTAGCGGCGGTACTTTACAATTATTTCCTTAAGATGTCTGTCAGTAGCCAATGGCACACATATCATAAGCAGATGTGACCTTCCACACACACCATGTCTGTGAAGACAATCCCAATGACAGTAGCAATAGTCTTGTAATATACCTGCTATACATACCTGACATCCCCTTGCACTGCGACTTTGGGACTATAGGGGCTGGGGTAGGGCTACACTCCATGTCCAGGACATATGGTGGAAATATATGTACATATACTTATCCATATATACATATATATATATATATATATATATATATATATATATATATATATATATATATATATATAAATAATTACACATGTGTAGTACTTCCAGCTACCACTGTCATGGCAACCACCCACTATGAATCCCTACATCATGTGGGCGTGGTCCCTTTACATTTCCTGTGTGATGGACATCCTTCCTGTGTGTGGGCATTAGTGTTACAAACAGCAGGTAGCAATACCTTTTACAGGAGAACCTGCACACATAGGGAAGCCACATATCTGTAGGAAGATCAGGAACTACAGACACACTGTGAGTAGAGTTGTGATATGCTTTGTATAGTACTGGTGCTACAGGGTGTGTGTGTGTGTGTGTGTGTGTGTGTGTGTGTGTGTGTGTGTGTGTGTGTGTGTGTACATACTAGTTTACCTTGGAATGCAGTCTGTCCGCATAGCTCACTAATGTGGGCCTATCCTCTTGCTGGACAGAGGTATGCCTATCATGTGTTGTCTGTCCACCACACAGGTGCTGTGTCAGATATTACACTGACAGTGTGTGTGTGTTGCATGCTGTCAGTACATGGCTACATCCATTTCTGTTTCTAACCTCAATTCCCTGACTAAAGGTATGTTGCAGACTATCCTGTAACACCAGCACCTTGCTTAGTGTATGGCAACACTGTTCCACATATGTGCCTGTATTCCAGCCTTTGTCCTCCATCTACATAACAAGCTTTGCACATATATCATGCTGTTGGGGGTTGTTCTGTAGTGGGATGTGAGTATATCACACTGCCATTGCTGCCATTAGTCCACTGCTGTTGCATCCCCCACACATACAGTGGGGCTGGGGCCATATATGTGTGGGTGTCACCTACACAATACATGTGTGCCCTTATGCACTCCAGAGGCCAGTGTATGAAACAATGGTATATGGGCCTGTATTATTGAGTCTAGGTGGGGAGCACCATAAATGACCTAGGCTATTACAAAATGTGTAGGCTATTACAAAATGTGGGGGTATCAGGGGTGAGCTGCCGCAAGGTATCTGGATGTACAGTACCATATATTTCAGCTATATTTACATTACTTGCATGAATTGGGGTACTGCAAGCCTACTGCCTCCTGCATACAGACTGTTCTGTTTGTTGGTGTGCTCGTGATGGTGTCAGTTATGCCTTGTGATGTGCCAGTTACAATCCATTTGAACACATAACATCTTTACCACCTACTGAGTTTGTACAGAGTGTAGATTGAGGTTGCTGAACTAAACACCTGCAGTGCATACTGTTGATTCTTTGGTATCCTGTGGCCCAGTCTGTCTTCACTAATGTACAATTTTAAGGACGTGGCTTGGACAGCAACAGTTGTGAACCTTTCCAGACTACTGTATTAGTGTAACTGTTTCACAGTTACAGTACTCTGTTTATATGGTTGTCAGTGTCTGAACAGTTATATGACATGGCATATAGAACTGTAATAGTACATAATTAAAGGTTTCCCATTTCTGCAGACCTGTGTGTGTCATCTTTCCTGTGACCTTTTGTATGGGTATATGTTGCAGGCAACGATTGACATTTGTATGGGTGGCCCATACAGTGTCCAGTTGTTCAGGTGTTAACTGTAGGCATAGTGGCTGTTCCTTATTGTGTGCACCTTCTACATATGTATCATACTGTACATATATCTCCATGTGTATGTGTAGTCACATGTATGTATATATATATATATATATATATATATATATATATATATATATATATATATATATATATGTATATCTATATCTGCATCTCTGTGTCTGTGTCTGTGTATCTGTATCCTGGGGATTTTGATGGCTTCCACATATTACATGTCCTATGGGAGGCAGACTGTACTTGGTAGCGTATTGCAGGGTGCACGTGTTTGGCTGTGGGGGGGATGCCTATACATACGAGACATATAGTGTGTGGAGCTTCTCAACCCCATTAACGGTGCATGTGGACATATGTGTATCTGTTAATCTGCCATTGCTATCTACAGATGCATGGCCATTTATACCTATATAGATACATATATCTGCTAACATATATATAACTATGTCTGTATATACCTACATAGATATATATCTGTGTACACATATGTAACGCACTGTGTATATGTCGACATATAGGTGTAGACACATATATGTGTCGATTTAGTCATATGCATGTATATATGTGCTTATATATTGATATATATATATATATATATATATATATATATATATATATATATATATATATATATATATACATATGTTGTATCTGTTTAGATAATAATGTAGTTACACACATAGACATCTAGGTGTTGGTATACATTCTCTGTACTGTTGCATGACAGGACTGGATGATATGTTTCTGAAAATATTGATGTTATTTGTATCTGTTATGGCTTAGTGGTAAATCACTTTGTGTATGGAGTGCAGGATCCTGGGTTTGAGCCTTGCAGAAGCAGTTTAGTTTGTTGCTGGGCAGAACACAGGCCGTTGGATACAGAGCGATTAAGGCACTTTAAAGCAGTTGTCCGTGGGTTTGCACAAAGGTAAGCACTACTAGCCTCCAGTTACAGTTTCTCGTACTCTGTTAGCTTTTAAATTGCATAACCTGTGTCGGCATAGCTTACCTCCACACAAACAAGCTTAAACCCGCTTACTGCTGCTTAAAAGTGCCTACTCCCGCTTACCCCATGCTAATTTCTTTAAAAGAAAAGAAAAAAGGGTTGATAGGAAAGTGGTGAAAAAGGGGCACAAAGAGGGTAAGACAATAGGAGAAATAGTTAGGCATGTGCAGGAAGGGTGTAGGAAAGGTCCATAGCTGCCCATTTCTTCTACAGCAACAGCTGTACATATACACTGAATTTGGAGGTAGATTTGGGACCCACAAGCCCCTGGGAGAGGGGTGAGGACAACATAAATTTGTTGTGATGCCAATTAGACCAGATTACGTGTCCAGTGGATACTTGTGCGAAATGTACAGCTATGTATGGGGCGAGATATTTTTGTGGGAACAAGTTGCCCTTTTCTTTTTTTCAGGTGAGAGTGGAATGTTGGGGAAGGGTAGTAGGTATATTTGGGGAGATAGGTTGGGTAGGTTAACAGACAAGATAAACAAGATGTATACAGGGGCGGTATATTAACACATGTGGGGGGTAAACACCTTGGACAGGGAGGGGTGTTTGAAAGTCGCAAGCCCATGAGCCCCCAAATGTAAACAGTGGGACTGAGGTCCCCACCCATGGGCAGTCACCACTGTGCCTTCACGGCCCCAAAGGTGACTGTGGTGGGGGCTGTGTAGGAGGGGCAGGCTCACCCTCTAATTGTGCCACTCGGCCCTCAAACTGGCATAGCCAGTCTCGAAACTCCAGATTGAGCTCCCTATGCACCACAGCCTGAACATGTTGATGGGTGACAAGCTCCCCTCCGCACCTGCTCCCGGGGGAGGCGAGCCCCATCCTCTGCAGTGGTTCCACTCGAAGGTGGCACAGGGCCCATGGAGGAGGAGGTCCCAGGCTGGGCCCCAGATGTGCTGGTGCCTGGTGCCATGGCCAGCTGAGGTGGGACAGGTGGGTCCGCTGGGCCCGGCCTTCCCATACAAGCTATGTTGGTAGCAGGTTTATGACAGATATGGGTTACTAACAGTCAACAGCATTCAGGATTAGTTATAACAGCATGCATAGGTATTCCCATTAACCCAATACGCCGGATTTAACACAGTTGCAAAGCAAGTAGAACACATGCATATATGCAACAACAGTGGCCATTACAAGAGCATGCAGGTTTCATTGATGGCAACAGGCCACCAATATGGGTGTATTTTAACATGACACATGCATAGAAACAAATGTGAGTATTTTTAAACCATTAGGACATATGTCCCAACAAAATTTTGGAGTGTACACATACAAGTTGAGGAGTGTCATTGGGTTATTTTGCACATATTGTAGGAGTGAGAGAGAGAGAGTTCAATTAACAACTAATATATCCTTGTAGTTTTCACAACATTCTTAGTCGCTGCAGTGATCTTTCCCTTATATGTATTATTACACTACCCAATGGCCTTATAGTGTACATTGGTATGTTTATAGCTTATTATATACGTGACCTGTGTATTATATACAGGCATGACAAGATGCAGGTGTTAATGCAACATATTTTGAGAATTGCTGTCATACACTTTGGGTGAGGTGCTAGAATGACAGGTTTGTTTTCATATACATTCTATGACTATGTACATGTTTGGCTATCAGTTATAGGTCATTAATGGCTGCCTACATTTCTTGGATCATCACACTGATTTTTCAGGGGAACAGAGTACCAGGCTGGTGATATGGGCCATTTATCTGGACATGCTGGACAGATTTGAAAAGTTGTGGGGTATGGATATTCATACAACTTGCAATTTGAGCATTCTAGCAAATTCTTTACAGTTGGGTGTAATTATGCATACAGCTTTCTATCTGAAAATTGTAATAAAATCTGTACAGTTGTTGGGTATGATTATGCATATAACTTAGTAGCACTCCCATGATTCAAATCCCTGCTGTGTGTGACAATAAATATAGCTAACATCACAGTACACTGTGCTTTCAGGGAATTGGTGTAAAGCTTTTGACTGTTTTCTATCTAAGTCTCCCTCCCTTGTACAATATGACTGACCTCTTGGCAATTCCAACATTGTTATGCAGGACTTCATACACATTTTATCTGCATACCACAGTGTGGGTGACAATGCTTAAAATATAAAAGTACTATTTCTAGTATGCAACAGTTCACCAACATATGAAAGAAGAGTAAACGGAAGCACTCCAGGGGTTATACCTTTATTCACTGGCTACTACACATTTATTTCTACTGGTACAACACTTTCTAAGGCTCTTATATTTATTTGTTTTGACAGTACATGCAGACTAATTACTAACCTGTCTCACGACGCAGCCTTTGCAACCTAGCATCATGGGCTTGCTGGTTCGCAGCCCACTCATCTGCAGCTGTCAAAGAAATACAGTGATATTTAGCCATACCTATCCATAGTATACACAAGCTAGGCAATTATTTACTACTTAGTAGAATGAGTACTTACTCAGTACTGGGGCATTTTGCATCTGCCAAGACTCCTAGATCCACTGTTCCAGTACATCCCCCCTCCACTGCTTCAGGTAAGCATGGTGGTGCCTGACCTGCTGACCAGTCCGAGGGATACCTGTGGCACTGGTGAGGTCATGGGCGAGACTGTCCCAGGCCTCCATTTTATACTGCGAGCCCTGGTACTGGCCCTGCAGTAGTCTCTGCTCATGGTTTTTTACCAGGAGCCATACCATGAATTTTGACTCCTGGATGCCCCAGCACTGCGCTCTAAATCGAGTGCCTTCATCCACATCAGCCATTCTGCTTGCAGTAGGAAGCTACAACCAGTTATGAGACGTATTCCCACCTGTGGGGTTTAAATATGGCCAATTTCCCACACCTTCCCATAATTGGCCAGTTTTGAAAAGGCTAATCTATGGACACACCTGCTTACATAAGGCTGGCACTACTTAAAGAGGTATACCACTAGGCAGATTGAATTGGTTCCCCTACACATTGCTTACACTTACTAACTTCAGCTGTGCTGCGGTTAGCATTGCTTAATAGTTAATTTGCACTATATTTGGCTTTTGGCAGTGATTTATTCTTCATTACAGGTTATATATGTGTCTGTTATCTGTGATTCATATGTACATGCACTGTATGGGGACATGGGGACTTGTACACTTTATTACAATAACACCTCACATTCATGCTTACTGCAGTACTCCAATTCACATATTTATGTTATGTAGCAGGTTATACCACTTCACACTGTACAGAGATTCAGTTCACATGTTTGGGTTTGATTTTCCTCTGGTGAGGATTGGTTTGCTGATACCATATTTATTTGTATTGCTATGATGGCTTAGCGGTTGACTGAAGTGTACAGGGTCCTTAGTTCGAGCCTTGCAGAGGCAGTTTATTTTTCTGCTGGGCAGAAAATGGGACATTGGGTACAGAGTGATTAAGGCACTTTAAAGCAGTTGTACGTGGGTTTGAGCAACAGTAAGCACTGTTAACCTCCAGTTACAGTTTTTTACACTCAGTTAGCTTCTACTTTGCTTAATCTGTGTAGGCAATGCTTACCCCTGCGCAAACACACTTAAACACACTTACTAGTTCTTACTACTGCCTACATGTGCTTAAACCTGCTTACTAGTGCTGTATTCATTATGACAGTGACACTTCACATGTGCATTTCATGCAGTACTCCATTTCACATTTAAATATTTAGTAGGTTATACTGCAAAAAAAAGTCAAGTAATGTTCATATACAGATTTCATATAGAAAATGAAATGTGTTGCAGTGGGACTCGCACCGGGAATGCCTGCTTGTTAGGCGGATGCTCTGACCACTACACTATTTCTGTGCTGATTCAGACACATATATCTTCCTTGTTATCCGCTTCAGCCTTTTAAACTGCTTTAACCGTAGCTAAGCGATGGGCAAACCCACACACCTATGGTTAGCTGTACTCAGGGTTTAAAAAAAAATAAAAAGTTTCTTCATTTTGTTTATATGTACTGTTCCTGTTGTACACATGGGGGACTGTTGGTGGAGATATGCGGACATCTATGAGCGGTCTCGCTCATTTATTTACAGTTTCTGCTGTTCTACTTTGCAGGGGTGTGTTTATTCTGAGAGCTCTGCTCTCAGACACGCCCCCTGCACTCATCCATGCTCCGTGTAGAATTAGGAGGTCAGGCAGCTCGCCTTCATTAATATGCATGGTGCGCTGCCGTCCTCCTCCTAAACTGCCACCTCCATGCAGGACTAAATTAGTCCTGCATGGAAGATTAGTAAATCCGGGGGAAAGATAGATTGATAGAGGTGTATTTGCATGTGTGTGTGTGTGTGTGTGTGTGTGTGTGTGTGTGTGTGTGTGTGTGTGTGTGTGTGTGTGAGTGTGTAAGAAATAGCCATAGGAGAAGCAGCTAGCCATAGGTACACATTGGTTGCACTATGAAAGATTGAGTTACAAGACAAGGAACAACAGGAACAATCACATGGCCAAAACAACAAAATGGTGAAAAATCTAATTGTAATCACTTTTGCAGGTGTAAGCCCACTTGGACACACCCATGTTAAGGCAAGACTCTCAGCTCCCCAAACTTATACATGTATACCTACTCCAAGTACCCCTACATGAACAATAAAAGCTGACATCTCCCGAAATAAAGGATTTACTGGCAATTAACACATAGTATTCATACTGACAGTGTTTTCCCTGTGGAATGTGGTCACCAGTGTTTTGTTCCTTGGTGTCATGTAACTCGGGTATATAGCAATCAGGTAATTTAATTTCAGCAACCTCTAGAGCAGCTGTGCACATTATATAATTTGAAAAATCAGGAAAATATTGAGCAGCACTTATAGCTGCCAACTGTAAGATTATGTAGTTGAAGTCCATGTGCTTTTATTTAACAGTCTATGCAGACGGCAAAAGCATTTATCTGTTGACAACAATACTGCTGGGATGGCAATGAAATGTGTGCCCTACATTATATGCATATCATTTTATTAATTTCTCTTGATCACTTGGGGTGTATGTACAGGGTTCTTGTAATCAGTAAGTAAAAATGGAAAGAAATTACAAGTTGGTAAATTATATATGGAACTTGAAAATGCTACAGAATCAAGTAAGATTCTCAGCTTGAGGTCTATATCAGCAACAAAGATTGCAAAATTGACACATTCAGTAAATAACTATCAGGGTATATCCTTGGTATCAGAGGCTAACTCATACAAAACACAATGAGAAAAGTGACAGTTCTACAGGAAACCAACAATACCTACACCCCAGAACAACAAAATGTGCACACCAACCTACAAGATAGCAAAACAGTTTACCCAAATCTTGGCTACTTATTTACACTTTACATTTTACACTCACAGCAGCATCAGCTATGTCCTTTCCTAATAAGAGTCCCCAAAGCTGTTTGTCTAAGGCACTAGCTTAACATAGTATCCTGCCACACATGATATTGTCCTAACTGAAAATGATTTAGTTGTCAGACATACAGACAAGGACATAGTGATGGATAGCTATTTGTTATGTGTTAGAATCCATGATGTCACAAGGGCTCTTAGAGACATTTAGCCCACATTCACATATGACTTGGTCATTGACCACATGGGAGTGAATGATCTCAGATGATCTAACCTGAGTAATATAAAGAGAGACACGGTTGAACTCTGTATGTGTCTGAACTTGGGAAGCATTATCCATTACCATAAATGATGTGTCTCTACAAAAAAATATAATCAACTTCAACAAGTGCCTAAGTAATTAGTTATGTTCATGGGTAATCCAGTGTATAATTGCTTGGGATGGGATGGTTGATAGTCCTATGTGCTTAATGAAGGATGGCCTGCACCTGTCCCCCTGAGATTTTGTGTATATTGGCTAAAATGTTTTCTAATTCCTTAGGGCTTTCTTTAGACAGAGTCCGTCTTTTAGACTTTTTAGCTTAATAAATCTCAGTCATGCCTGCATCAGTTTGGTGATCCTCTGGGCTAGAAGTCTAAACATGAAAATTACCAATCTTCAGGCCTTCTTGATCCTTTAGCACATACATAGCTCTATAGTTACAGAATATTAGTTCCATGTACCAAGACATTCTCCCTCTTTACCTCAGATTACTATCTACTACTAATTCTGACACTCTGGCAAAGGAAGTAGTATATCAACATTCATTCATCATCATCATTCATAAAAAAAAAATATCTGAACCATTAACTTACATCTGCAAGGTATCACACAGGCACAGGGATAGTGACCCCCTCCCGGGTGGAGCCATGCCATCACCATACCCTTCCTCAAAGTTCCTTCTCCAAAATCCCTCAAAGAATTTAGACATGTATCCGTATCATGTCCACTCACAAAAATATTTGAAAAAAAATACTCCACAAACAACTTCTCGAACTCATAGGTGACTAAGGACTCTTATTAGACAATCAATGCATTTTCAGAAATACCTTCATCATTAATGCAGCATTACTGTCAGTAACTGATAGATATACAGCAACAGGAATGCTGGTCTTTTTACTTGTAGAATATTTGCTGATATGACTAGGACATTTGAAACCATTAACCACAACTTACTTCTTTCAAAATTAGAAAACTTCACTTTCCGATAGAAAATCAGCAGGTTCAATCATGTTGCTTGCAAAGGGACTCTCAATATTGGAGTACCACATGGCTTAGTATTAAGACCCCTTGCTTTCTGTTCATTAAAACCTCACATCAACTAAATGTAACTCTATATGCAGATAGCTTTCTCCTTCAGAATGCAGATAAAATTAATTCCAAAACTACAAACCCAAACAGAATAATAATAACAGGGAAATTGATCGATAGATGGCTTAAGAAAGTTTATGACAACATCCCCCATATAATAAAGGACTCTTGGAGATTTCTGGGTGAAATAACTAATGATAAATGGAGTCCAAATTTGATATATTTGACTGTGGATGTCATTGATCTTTTTTCTAGCATTCCGAAGGTGGAGGGCTTAGAATACTTCGAAAGAAGTTTAAAAAAGTACACTGATTTATCATGGGAGAAAGTTTGTTTAATTTGCGATATGATGTCATTAGTGTTAGACTATAATTACATCTCATTTCAAGGGGAGTTCTTTAGACAGACCAAGGGAGTGGCTATGGGAGCAGCCTGTGCTCCCATTTTCGCGAATTTGGTAATGGCGGATTGGGAATCTGAACATGTGTTTAAGAGAGAATTTTTTCAAGACATGGTATTATATGTCAGATATTTGGATGACATCTTTATATTGTGGAAAGCATCAGTGGATAGACTACATGAATTTATGCTCTATCTAAACAACACAGTAGAGTTTTTAAAATTCACTTATGACCATAGTTCTAAAGAAATTTCATATTTGGATGTACTTTTGAGTCATGACACACGAGGTTTTACATCCAGAATTTATAGGAAACCTACATTTTCGAATGACTATGTTCATTACAGTAGTAACCACCCCTCATATGTATTTAAAAATGTGATTAAAGGGCAATGCATACGTGCAGCGAGAATGTCATCCAATACACAGATTTTGGATACTGAACTAAACGTCATCAGGGAAATGTTCATTAGCAGAGCTTACCCTGAAAAGATGGTTATGGATGTCATTAGATATGTACATAATGAATGGGGAATTAAGTACAAACCCTTATTAGGATGTTATAAATTGGATAAACAGGTAGGTTTGGATAGTGATACATCAGGTAGGGTTTGTATACTTACATACACTCCTAGTACATATATTATAAAGGAAATTCTAGAAAGATATTGGAAGACATTAACTGTTATGGATATGGAACAAATATTAGGATCAAAACCAAGATGTGTATATAAGACAGCCCCTAATATGAAAAAGTTATTAGAAAGAGCTAGCTATAATACACAAGCTAATGATATATTTAAGGGCACATCCAAATGTGGAAATTGTAAACAATGTAAATACATCAACCTGAATAAGGCAATTAAGTTGGATGATATCTGTCATACTAATATTAAATGTAGGAAAGGAAATTGTAATACCAAGCAGGTGGTCTATATTGCTGTATGTATAAAATGTAATGCACATTATATAGGCAAGACAGAAAGGCAGCTGAAAAAGCGTATATATGAACACCTTTATAAAATAGGTAAATGTGACACAAAAAAATGCATTATATAGACACATATTAGAGAAGGGTGATGACCACAGCTTTTTATTTTCTATTATTGATCAGGTGATTGACACACCTTTTGGGGGAGATTGGAAAATGAGATTGGCACAATTTGAGAGCAAATGGCAAATTTTAACAGATGCCACGAGACCGCCAGGTCGTAATGATTTTATCAGTATTAAACCTTTTTTAGCTTTAGAATAGCATATTGTTGCTATCTCAACTGGGTATATCTGTATATATGTAGTTAGCACAGTAGTAGATTGCACCGGAATGTGTTTATACAGTATGCATTTTTACATGTGCTTTATATATATTATTTGCACACATCTAGTTTGGGTAATTGGCCTTGTTAGCATTATCTGTCAAGCATTTTTAATACACATACATTTATATTTTACATATACAGTAACAATTTTAGAGATTTTAAATTCATATATATTTATATATTTATAACTGTTTATACATATATTTTCATTTATATATCTATATATATGTGTTAATGTAGAACATTTTTTGATTTATCAAGTTATAGATGTATGAGAATAGTTTATAGAATATGTGAATGCTCGCAATGTCTCTTTAACTTATTTGGCGGACTTTTACAACAATCACATCATTATACAATTAAGGGATGAGTATATATGTCAAATGGTTGTTGCTTTTTATTGTTCTGATGAAGACTGTGGTACAGTCGAAAGCGCTAAACCAGGAGTTGTGTTGTGTTATTTTTAATTAAATTGTGACTAAATCCTTGTCGTACGAGCAGTTCTTCATATTCTCATATTCCATCCATCATTTTTCTTCCAAACAGAATAATTGTTTTCTTAACCATGCCACTGGGCTTCATATAATGAATTGCTGATAAATCACAAAAAAATAATATTATGCTATTTGCTTTCCCAAGAAAATGTCAAAAACTAACAAATATTACTATTTATGATAATATAAAAATATAATTCCAATAGTTTCAAAATATAAGTACTTAGGACTTACCATTGATCCTTTCCTAAACTTCTCTACACAGACCAATATAATAGCTTAGAAAGTCCTTTCCCAACTAAAAGTCTGTTATAAGACTTCTCATCTCCTCACTCCCTTTGCACATATAGCCATAGCCAAAAATTTTCTTGTACAAAAATTGGAATATGGGCTGCCACTCCTGACCTTTTTCATTCTGCTTATAATACTCAAAGCTTACAGATTCAAGTAAATAAATATGCATATTTGCACTACCTATTGATGTTGGCTACTACCAGTGCAGAATTCTACAAAACATAGCTTCCCATAACTAAGAGTAACCAAAGTTCTGGGCGTCTCAAGATAGTAAAACATGGCTTTGGCAGGCAGTTTAAGATTGTCTGATTTGAAGGAACATTTTAGAGCTACACAGTTAAGGCACACATATGTGACATAAGAAGAAGGTTATAATTCAGAATAGAAAGAGATGATGATGATAGTGATGCGGGGGCAGGGAGTTCAAGAAATAAGGATAGAGTAACCTCCAGATTCTCAAAAGCTTGCACGACGTGCATGATTAGTGTAAGAGGAAATTTTGCCAATATGGCGGCCGAGCGATCCACGTATGTGCACATTTGATGTGCACGAGCGCTGTAGCAATAGTGCTACATGTTCCAAGCCCCCATATGCAAATCACCCCATTTGCAGGCAAAAACCATGCAAATGAGATAAATCTGCCATCCAGGAAGCAGGAATCAGGGTGTGCAGGACTAGCGTAATATGCATAAATGTACTCGGTTAGTAACCGAGTACGGTACTACAAACTCCAGAATGGAGCTATGATAGTTCCAAATAAAGGCTGCATATCATTGAGGAAGCATGCCAATGGCTAAGTAGAAGGCCACTGGCATTGCAAACAATGCAAAATGTACAAAGTACAACTTTTATGATATGTCCGCCGATCATGGCCGTTGAAGCATAGGGCAGCGGCGCACAAATGGGATAGGTGAGGAAATAAGAAAATAAACATAAAAAAACAGTTTAACTAAAAATCAATATTCCGCTATGCAAGTCAATGGCAAGTAAAAGACAACTTGGCCAGTGAATAGTGGTAGCTAAGGGGAGAGGCACAGTGTGACACATGTAACTATGCATTAGCAAGCAATTCTATGCAAATCAGGGGAAGGATAGTGAATTCCAGTTTTCCCCAGCATGTGAGGCAGGTCCCAACACTGTAAGAGCATGAATAGCTGAGTGCAAGACTAAGAGGTAGGTGAAATCATGTGTGGGAGTGTCAGGCATACTGTCAGTGGATTGGAGCCCTGTGGCTCGGGGTTGTATCCAGCTTAGCACAGCAAAGCCAGGGGGTATGTCTAAACCTGCCCAGCACGTATGACAAAGTGTAAGTGGGTGTGCGTGCCATGAAATGGGATCTACAGGAAGATAAAGGAAGTGAACCCAGGAAATAGCAGCAGTGTGCACATTGGAGTACACCGATTGCATGGCTCGACCCCGGGATGAAACAGAAGGGCAATGGGAAGGGAAAACAGCAGTAGGAAGTTAATCAAGGGGTACTAGGTTTGCTGCCAGGTGAAATGTATCAGAACCAGCCAGTTACACAGGCAGCAGACCAGCCCAGCCCAGAATGCCACTATAACTATGCAAACACCTACCCCTCTGGTTTTTCCCACACCCTACACCACCGGTGTAAACAAGCAGGGAACTTTTAACACTCACAACAACAAAATGTTAGGGGCTGCAATAGCTATCATATAACTTGTGGAAGAGGCTGAGGGTGGTGAGGATGGGAATGCTGCCAACCAACCCACAGTGAGGAGACAGAGAAGAGTATATAGACCCAGGGTAACCTACCAAGGGCTACATGAGCTGGAAATAGTGGAGTGCTATAGAATGGACAGGGACCTCCTACAGCAGATTGTTGAGCTTTGCCAGCCATGCCTGACAAGCAAAACTAACAGAGGGGAACCCATCCCAGTGGAAACAAAGGTATGTGTAGGCCTAAGAATACTAGCCGGTGAGCAGGGTAGGGTCTACATCAACCGCAAGGGCTTCCCCTACATCAACTGTGAGGTTGTGTGCAATGCCCAGGGCATAATACTGAATGTGTGTTCTGGCTGCCCTGGAAGTTATCATGATTCCCACATCGGGCATCTGACACAGCTGTACCAGAAATTTGCCAACGTGGACGTCCCACATGGTCACCTAGTGGGGGATGCTGGATACGCACTGGAGACGTGGCTGATGACACCCATCAGAAACACACACACACCTGAACAAGAACTCCATAATGAGGCACACGCACAAACAAGAATCATAATAGAGCATGTATTTGGGATGCTCAAGTCACAGTTCTGGTGCCTGGACACATCTGGTGGAGTCTTGCAGTACTCACCAACTACATGTACCCAAATCGTCCTTGTATGTGCCATGCTACACAATATGATCCTGCAGAAACAGCTGCAGCAGGAGCAGCAAAGGGCAAGGCCATATAGCCCCCCACCAATGCCAAGGCCTGCACAGGCACAGAGTGAATCGGAGGAGGAACAACCTGAGCCTGTCCCAGTAGGCAGAAGGAGGCATGCCCAGTATGCCCTGGCAAAGAGGCAACACATAACACATACACTGACATGGGAGGGACCCAGGAAATAGCTCCTCTCTCTGACTCTCGCATACACTAAAAGGGATGCCAAACATTACACTGCCTGTGCCTAACCATGTATAGGAAGTGTACTACGTGCATCCAACATAGGCAGCCCTGCAGCACCACCCTCAATACTGGGACACCCACAAGATAAGGGACTCACACATGCCAATCAGGAGAGGGGGTCACATACCTAACAACAGTCACAGCCAGCAGGACAGGTGTAGACAAACACAAACAAATGCCATACTAGGGTCGCTAAATGAGGGGTATGGTTAACCCCCACCCAGGCCTACACGGAAAGACTACAGCAGGCCAGGTAGTGGGATGTCAGTTGTGATGGCTAGGAAGTCAGAAACTAATGTGTATGCAATCAAAAGATAAGAATGGTAGTACACCAGTATGACTTAGCCAGCACGATAGGTAAGACTACTGACTGAAATGGACTACAGGATATACCAGTACAGTCCTAGCAAATGTGTACAACTGTCAGGTGTGCCCCCCCCACCCCACATAGAAATATAGTAACAGTCAGGTGCGCCCCCCCCCCAATCCTGTGTAGAAACATAGAAATAGTCAGGTCTTCCCCCCGCTATGCAGACATGTTGCAACAGTCAATGCTAAATGATTGGTCAATACCCTGCAGCCACAGCATGCTACCTGTTGGTGTACAACACAAAGGTCAGCTGTGCAGTACAAATCACCCCACATGCAAAACCGACAACATTACTGGGCATACTCACACACTTAGACAAATGAAGGAAATATCAGTCATCAACATACTGAATGGTCTTACTGGGCATGCTCACACACACATGAAGGCCATGTATGCAAACACCAGTGGACCAAACACATCCAGCAGTTGCAATTGTTAGTGCAGACTCGTGTCAGTATATACCGCTCATACCTTGCAGACACAGTGGATAGGAATACAGACATATATGTAAGGATGACACACGATAATAAGCCAAAACTAGATGGATATAGATGTGTGGAAGAGGGTGACCGTGACAAGGAGCCATCCACGCCTGTCCCACCCAGCACACAACCAAAGGGCCCAAACACATCCGGTTCAGATGTCACACACTGCAGTTACTAGCGACCAGTACCTGTCAGCACCACAGACTATGTGGTTCACGTGCCAGCTGTGCAACATGGCTGTGCAAGGATGTAGTCAGCTAGTTGCCCTATACATGCACCTGTGACATATGTCCACTTCTGTGGCTGCTTGTGGCATGTCACCCCTACATGAATGGTGTATGGGCCATGCACACACTGGCCTCCCCATAGTAGTAACTTGGCAAGCCTGCTGAGGTTATCCAATGTGAAATACACCTTTGGGAGAGTTGTAAGCTAATAATCTCCATGGCGCTTCCCATAACTGTGTACTACTGTAGTGTGATAAACTAGTTAGGTAGGAGTTCTAACCCCAGACATGGTAACTGTGTGTGTGTCTGTCTCTCATTGACTGTGTAGAAAGCAATGCCTTTTAGGCTACTCACACCCCTTGCTATTCACATACCCACCATTGGCAAGGCTGCTGATGTCACCCACCTAGAATACTCCCCGGAGAAAGCAATAGCCCATTAATCTCTGTAATGCATTCTGTAACTGCATACTGCTGTAGTGTGAGAATGTAGTTAGGTAGGAGTTCAAACCCCAGATCTGGCAATTGTGCATGTGTGAGTCTGTGTGTGCATATGTGTGTGTGTGTCTGTCTGTCACTGACTGTGTAGAGAGCAATGCTTTTTAAACTACTCACAACCCTTACAAGTCAAATACCCACCTTTGGCAAGGCTGCTGATGTCACACACCTTGAAATACACCTCTGGGACAATCATAGTCTAGTAATCTCTGTAGCACGTCCTGTAACATCGTATGGCCATAGTGTGATTAAGGAGTTTGTTGGGAGGTCTAGCCCCTGACCTGCCAAATGTGTGTTTATGTGTACATGTCTGACTGTGTAGAGAGTAATGCTTTTAGGGTACTCACACCCCTTACATTTCACATACCCAACTTTGGCAAGGCTGCTGATGTCACCCACCTAGAAATACTCCTCTGGGAAAGCTGTAGCCCAGTAATCTCTGTAGTGCATGTTATAACTGTGTATTGCTGTAGTGTGATAATATAGTTAGGTAGGAGATCAAACCCCAGATGTGGCAACTGAGTGTGCATGTCTGTCTGTCATTGACTGTGTAGAGAGCAATGCTTTTTAGGCTATTCACACCCCTTACAAGTCAAATACCCACCTTTGGCAAGGCTGCTTATGTCATGCACCTTGAAATACACATCTGGGACAATCATAGCCCAGAAATCTCTATAGCACTTCCCATAACATCGTAGGGCCATAGTCTGATTAAGGAGTTAGTTGGGAGCTCTAATCCCCGGCATTCCAACTCTGTGTGTGTATGCGTGCATGTCTAACTCTGTAGAGAACAATGCTTTTAGGGTACTCACACCCCTTATATTTCACATACCCAACTTTGGCAAAGCTGCTGATGACACCCACCTAGAAATACACCCCTGAGAAGTCTGTACATCCCGTAACTGTGTACTGCTATAGTGTGATAAACTAGTTAGGTAGGAGTTCCATCCCCAAACCTAGCAACTGAGTGTGTGTCTGTTTTTGTGTGCATGTCTGACTGTGTACAGAGCAATTCTTTTTAGGATACTCACATGCCTTACAAGTCAAATACCCACCTTTGGCAAGGCTGCCGATGTCGCGCACCTTGAAATACACCTCTGGGACAATCATAGCCCAGTAATATCTGTAGCACATCCCGTAACATCGTATGGTCATAGTATGATTAAGGAGTTAGTTGGGAGCTCTAAACCCTGACCTGCCAACTGTGTGTGTATACATGCATGTCTGACTGTGTAGAGAGCAATGCTTTTAGGGTACTCACACCCCTCACATTTCACATACCCAGCTTTGGCAAGGCTGCTGATGTCACACACCTAGAAGTACACCTCTGGGAAGGTTTTAGATCAGTAATCACTGTAGCACGTCCTGTAACTGCATAGTGCTGTATTGTGAATTTCTCATGAACATGGAACTGACATGGCAGGTACTGAGACATGTACAACAGCCATATCCACACAAACACTGTTAAAGCAGCATTACTCCAAATGCAGTATAGCGGCACTTACAGTCTATAATCAGGTCAGGCACATCTACCTCCTGTTTGTTGCACTGTTTCCACAGTGTATTTTGTTAGAGGTACACCGCAATCCATCTGAGATGCTGTTTGCCACATGACATATCTAGTTCCTGCCAACAGTGGATGAAAAGGGCCAACACCACCATCACTGTAGCACGTCCTGTAACTGCATAGTGCTGTATTGTGAATTAGAAGCATGGTTGGGTTCCATCCTCACACAATGTAGTTCCGGCTGTATTGTGTGTGTCACTGTATGTGTAGGGAGCAATGCATTTTAGGCTAGTTTCTCGCAGTCATTTCAAATGCCCTACTTTGACAATCCTGCTGATGTCAGTCATTGTGAAATACACTTTTGGGCAAGAACTACTCCAGTAATATCTGTGGCATGTACTATAACTGCATAGTGCTATAGGGTAATACCCTAGTTAGGTAGGGGTTCTACTCCCCAACATGACAGGTGAGTGTGTTTGCAACCCATATCCTGTGTAGAAGTGGCCAATGTGGAGCAGGTTTTGCATATTTGTTATATGGTGGCCATACTGTATATCACAATGTCCACTGTACAGGGATAACACATGTGATATGGCAGAAAGGCCAGGGTGCAGAGCCATACCCAGACATGTGACATCAAGGCCAGGCAATCACAGTTAGCAACCCCAGTATTACCCAGAACACACTCTCACCCCATGTGTCATACACACACACATATGCCTATGTAACAGCCAATATGTGGGTAGTACACTGCATATTGGCCACTGATAGTAACTATGGAGTGACAGCGGTGGGCCACAGAGGGGATGGCACCCAGTCCATCTGTCCAATATGCATATACCTGCAGACAGTGCACCTCCCCCATGCTCCCCAATGGACACCTGCACCACCTGTGGTGCCATCACATGTGACCCACAATGGACATACCATGCCTGACAACATGCCCATATGGACAGATGCCACCGACACCAAGGAATGCTGATAGCATGCACTCCATGTAGGTGCAGGTTAAAGTTGCTGGCCATTACCAGCTCCCACCATAGGTGGACAGGACTGGAACATTGGATGATAATCTGTGTTCACAACATGGGCCAGACACCCCAGGTACAGTTCCACATGTCACTGTATATGCATGTGTGCCCATCTCCCACATGCATATACAGTTCCACATGTCACTGTATATGCATGTGGGAGATGGGCACATCCCAGATGCCATCCATGTTATGGAAGAAGGAACACAGACATGGCAGGCGATACACAGCTTTGCCCACACACAGTAGTCACCCAGGTGACCGGATGGGGGATACAATACCCACCTGTGTGGGAAAATGCAGACACTGCATCCCTGAGCCACAATGCAGACCATCGTCATGTGGCCTGATGTCAAGGTAAACCCATCACCTAGCCTTGGACAGCCATCTGGTGCAGTTGAACACCACACACCTGTGCAGACATGCACCCATCCATGTTAGTACTGGCACCCTGTGTGTTTGTGTGTATTTTGCATGCTGCAGATGTTCACATCCACACTCCCTACAACCCCCATGGGCATACTGCAGCATGCTGTCTGATGTCAGACACCTTCCCATACCCTTCGCCCATACAGCCCTTGCATGACCTGTGTGGTGCATGGGATACCTGCACAGTGATGTGATGTGGCAATCCCACAACCGATGAGTTTTACACCTGGCCCTGCCACGTGTGTCAATGTGTGTGTGTCCTTGTGAGAGTGTGGCTGTGCTGATGCTGGCATCTGTTCATGCCGACAGACACGTGTATGTCACCTACTGTACAGCTACTGTATCCCTGTTGCAGATGCCACTCACCATTACATATATGTTCTGAGTGCTCCACAACAGGTAACCCATGTGGCACATCCAATAATTGTAGCAAACTGTGCTAGCACTACATAGTTGTCAGGGGTTTGATACCCTGTGCTGCTAGGTGTGTGACACAAACATGCTTCAGTTATACCCTCCCACCCTTCCCTGACACATATTTGCTCTGTCTGCATCCCCCACCCCCTGTCAGGTGGACGTGGAGACCTACACCTGCTTTGTTTAGGCAGCAGCGTGTGTAATGTAAGTAATGCTCATGATCAGCTGATGGCCTCTGCACAAATCACAGCCCTCTCCTAGCTGATTGCATGTGAAACAGCTGTGGTAACATTCCCATAGTCAATTGCATGGAAACCCACTCCAATACCTAGGAACATCATGGTGGTGTTGGCCCTTTTCATCCACTATTGGCAGGAACTAGATATGTCGTGTGGCAAACAGCATCTCAGATGGATTGCGGTGTACCTCTAACAAAATACACTGTGGAAACAGTGCAACAAACAGGAGGTAGATGTGCCTGACCTGATTATAGACTGTAAGTGCCGCTATACTGCATTTGGAGTAATGCTGCTTTAACAGTGTTTATGTGGATATGGCTGTTGTACATGTCTCAGTACCTGCCATGTCAGTTCCATGTTCATGAGAAATCTCCATCTGCAGGGTCATCTGCAGCCTGGGCAGTGTTGTGTCCATGGTTGCATGTGTCACCCACGGAGCATCTAGCTGTCGACTGCTGAAGATCGTGTGAGGATTGCAGTCAGTAGATAGAGAAAGCTGTGGTAGTCACAGATGTCATATCCCTCAAAGGACATATGTTGCAACAACCCTGTAACAACAGTAAATGTATGTGGTTATCACAGCAACATGTCAATATTGGCCCTGTGTATGTGCTCCCAGCCACACCACTGTCATCCTTTGTACATATGTCATGCATGAAGTGGTGCATATATGCTGTACACCATACTTTGTGGCATCATATCTGAGAACAAGCCACTGATATATCTGACTGCTACACATGTTATGTACAGTAGGGGTTACATTACATGACATTACCTGCACATTCTGTGGATGTTCGTACAGTACTGAGGTCTGTGTAGTGATGGTGAATGTCAACAGTGTGTGTAGTGTTGATATGTACCTTAGCCTGTGTACAAACTGTGGTAGATGGCATTGTTCTAGTTCCCCTACTATCAGATGTTACATGCTGCCCCACTGTATGGTACTGTAGTGGCGTACATGTTTGGAGGGCCATAAACACACATGTCCCATACCACAGACAGCCACCAGACCAAACTGTGCAGCAGGCCAGTATATGTAGGGTCAGTCTGTGAGTGGCACATATAAGGATGGTGTTGAACACATAGTCCATATACTGTAATACCATGCTAACTAACTATATGCGGCTGTGGCTGTGTTCACATTGGTTGTGGATATGCACTGTCACACAGGTGTATCGTACCATGTGCTGTGACATGCCTGTTGAGCCTGCTTTATATGCAGGTACATATGCATTCCCCCTTGGGAGATGTAGGCCAGTGTTGAGCCAGTCTGCCTGCAGCCTGCCCAGTGCATTGTGACATGCCTAGCAGCTGAGTGTACCTACCCAGTGGGATGTCATGTGCAGATACTAGCCAGATGTCCCACTGCCAGCCCTCCCCTCACAGTCATGTATGTCAGACAGGGCAGTGGGATGCAGTGCAGATGTATATCAATACCTATTGTGTAGTATGTGGCCATGGTACCCCTGTACCAGTGGTCATACCATTCCAGGCCAGGCAGGGGTGTGTGAATTCATGACCTATGGTGGACATCATATAATGGTTGTTATGTGTTATACCCATCTACATGGCCATCCACATCCATATTGACAGGCATGGTACACATGTGTAGCACTAAGAGCTTATGTGTATACCTCTGGACTGTACAGACTGTGTCAGGCCCTCCACATGGACGGAACATGCTGGAGGGATGGATTCCTGTCTCAGGGACTTCCCGTGATCTGGAACAGGCTGCGTATCTGTGTCGAGTGGGGCTCCTCATTAGCACTCTTCAAGAGGGGGTCTTGATGATTGGATGGGAGATGGGAGGTTCACCCCGGGGATCGCTTCTGTGGCTCTTCTTGGCAGGGGCACAGGAAAGTACTTTTCTTGGGTGGCGGGAGCCAGGGTACCATTTGGCTAGGCTAGGGCCGATGGCCTAGTGCCTACCTATGAACCTATGAACATATATTGGCCAATATTTCTGCTGCAGTCCACAGTGGCTTTACATGCTAGCAGCGGTACTGTACACCGATGTCCTTTGGATATCATTCAGTAACCAGTGGCATACATGTTATAAGCAGATGTGACCTCCCACACACACCATGCCTGTGAAGACAATCCCAATGACAGTAGCAATAGTCTACTAGCATACCTGCTATACATACCTGGAATCCCCTGCAACTACGACATTGGGAACATACGGGCTGGTGTTGGCCTACACTTCATGTCCAGGACATATGGTGGGAATATATGTACATATACCTATCCAGATAGCCAGACATTTGATTACACATGTACTACACCCAATTAACAGTGGCATGGCAACCACCTACTATAGATTCCCACATCATGTGTGCGTGGTCCCATTATGTCTCCTGTGTTGATGGGCATCCATCCTGTGTGTGGGCAGCAGTGTGACCAACAGCATGTAGCAATACCCCTTACAGGAGAACTGGCACACTCAGGGCAGCCACATATTTGTAGCAGGATCAGGAAGTACAGACAGACTGTGAGTAGAATTGTGTTATGCTTTGTACAGTACTGGTGTTACAGGGTGTGGGTGTACATACTAGTTTACCATGGAATGCAGTCCATCTGCATAGCACACAACTGTGGGCCTAGCCTCATGCCGGCCAGAGCTGTGCCTATCATGTCTTGTCTGTCTACCACACAGGTCTTGTGTCAGATAATACACTGGCACTGTGTGTGTTGCATGTTACCGGTACATGGCTACATCCATGACCGTTTCTACCATCAATTCCCTGACTAAGGGTATGTTACAGACTATCCTGTAACACCTGCACTTTGCATAGTGTATGGCAACAGTTGTCCACATATGTGCCTGTGTTCCAGCCTGTGTCCATCACCTACATACCAAGCTTTGCACATATGTCATGATGTCGTTGGTTGATCCATAGTCGGCTGGGAGTATAACACATTGCCATGTCTGCCATCAGTCCATTGCAGTTGTAACCCCCACACATATGGTGGGGCTAGGGCCATATATGTGTGGGCACCACCTAAACAATACATGTGTTCCGTCATGCACTGCAGAGCCCAGTGTATATAACAGTGGTATATGGCCCTGTATTATTGAGTCTAGGAGGGAGCACCAGAAATGGCCTAGGCTGTTACAAAATGTGGGGGTATCAGGGCTGAGCTGCCTTAAGGTATCTGGATGTACAGTACCATATACTTCACCTATATACAAATTACTGACACGGATCTCGGTAATGCAGAACTACTGCCCCCTGCCATACAAACTGTTCTGTATGTTGTTGTGGTCATGATGGTTTCAGTTATGCCATGTTATGTAGCACTTACATCCATGTCGTCATATGACGTCTGTACCACCTACTGTGTTTGTACAGTGTGTAGATAGAGACTGCTGAACTACACACCTGAATTACATACTGTTGATCATTAGGTATCCTGTGGCCCAGTGTGTCTTTCCTATTGTACAATATGAATGGTTTGGCCTGGGCAGCAGCAGCTGTGAACCTTTCCAGACTACTGTATGACTGTAACTGGTCCACTGTAGCATCACTCTGTTGATATAGTTGTCCGTGTCTGAACAGCTATATGCCATGGCATGTAGAACTGTAATAGTACACGATTAAATATTTCCATGTCTGTAAACCTGTGGGTGTTTTACCTATGACCTCTCTGTGGGTGTATGTTACAGGCAACGATTGTCATTTGTATGGGTGGTACATACAGTGTCCAGTCATTCAGGGGTCAACTGTAGGCATAGTGGCTGTTCCATATTGTGCACATTGTGCACCTTCCACTTATGTATCTTACTGTACCTATAACTGCGTGTGTATGTGTAGTCACATGTATATGTATGTATATATATATATATATATATATATATATATACATATACATATATATATATATATATATATATATATAGATATATATATGTATAGATATATATATATATATATATATATATATATATATATATATATATATATATATGTATACCTGTATCTGTATATCTGTGTCTGTGTATCTGTAGCCTGGTAATGTTGATGCCTTCCACATAATACATTACCCATGGGAGCCAGACTGTACAGCACGATATGTTACCAATACCAGCCTGACATCATACAGGTGGGATGTAGTCCAGGTAACATTGTATGCTCATGTTGTCACTGGCCCTGGTTATGGGATCTCCAACACTTGGTAGTGTATTGCAGGGTGGACGTGTTTGGCTGGGCGGAATGCCTATATGTACAACTCATATAGTGTGTGGTGCCTCTCAACCCCATTAACATAACATGTAGCCTGTTACATTCCTCTCCCTAACAGCTACATGTGCCTTGCAGTACCAGCACAACAGTGCTGTACCAATGGTTCGGTAGTCATGGGAATCCCATTGAGGTCTGCCACGTATGTGTATGTGTGCATGTGTGCATATCTGTAGGGTACACCATTCCGAGTCCACATACTCCTATTACAATACACATTACCTCACAGTAATACGGATAATGTTGTTGTCACCCATATATGTGGCAATGCAGTGCAACACCCTACTATGCCTGTGGCGTGTGCATCACATGCCTATCTCTGTGGTACCGCTGTTGTGATATGCAATGGGTTGTTTTGGCATCATGGCCAATGTGTGATAGTGGGTATGTCAGAGTATCAAGATTGGTTCCAGTGTGTACAATATCCAGTGGGGGATGTGGGTGCTATGTACACCATCTTTACACCATAATACACCTGGAATATGCCCCATGTACCATGTACAGGTAACAGATAACAGGATACAGCCCAGTTACACATGTGCTGTGTGCAGCCTACCTGTAACACATTGGACACATGGACTAGTTAGTTAGCAACGATACAACCAGGTCTCTAAGATATGTGTCTACCTGTTATGTGTCAGTCAATGTGTATATGATGGTATGGCACACTATGTATTCTCCATATACAAACATTACATCCCCCATTACCATATTGTACGTGTCTGTGAATGGTCTGCTTGTAGTACGTGACCTGGTACACACCTCACCCTACAGATGGTGTCATGTGTGCAATGACAGCCACACAGTTCAGTAGCACTACATACCAGGGTTAAGGTCTAGACACAGTCTCGCCAAGTAAGGAAGCGTGTGTATGTGGATGGGTTGACATAAGGGTTCAGATTATACCTTTACCAGCAGGCTACCGGTCAGCCAATAACTGTTATACATACCTGTGGCATGTGTGTAACTTTATACCACATATGTCATGGCCATGGTGTCACCTCACTGACATACCCTTGTGGAATATGACTGCAGACCATCCTCCTGCTGACACATGTATGCCTACAGCACAAATGGATGACAGTATGGGGATAACAATTGGTGTTACCAACAGCTGATATGCATCATAGCCTCATGGCTGCACTACCTGACATGCATGCAGTACACATTACCCCTGACTACATTCTACACTGCAGTACATTGAGCCACTCTATCACAGTCAACGTGTGTATCAGAACAATATTAGCCTGTACCTGCATCGATGTTATGGATGACAGGGAGGTGGCACAGGTATCATCATATGCACAGGGTGTGTGAAAGTCATCTTAGCTGCATGGCCACACTACCTGACATATATTCAGTACACATTACCCCTGACTACAGTCTACACTGCGGTATGTTGCAACACTCCATTACAGTCACTGTGTGCATCAGAACCATAGTAGCCTGTCCCTGCATCGATGTTATGGATGACAAGGATGTGGTAGAGGTATCCTCATATGCACAAGGTGTGTTGCAGGTGTACCAGAGGCTGAGTGTGGTCCAAACATGTGCCACCATGTGTGTGGGTGAGGGGTGTGGTTCATTGATTGGGGCATGGTGATGTAGTGTGTGTCGGTATGGGGTCACCCTAGGTATGGTTGCATAGTGCGTGGGTATGCATGCACACAGTTCCGCCATGTGGCTGCCCTATACAGGTGATGTTGGACAGCTACAGACCATACCTGTTAAGATGTGCAGTTCACCGCCTCCGGCCATGGACACACTGACTGTGCCTGCCAGGAGTTCCATGGGCATGTGCATGTACAGACTTTGAGGTGCTACTCTCCCCTGATGATGACATATGTCCGCTGGAACCATGTCACCTGGGAATGGCCAGGGCCACATGTATGAGGCCTGGTGTGGTGTGGACAACAGCTCTTGTGGTGTGCTGGGGCTGGTACTACCATTACAGGAATGAGTGGGCATCCTGGCACATCAACGTTGACTGCCAGCTGCTGGCATCTCTGGCCTATGTCCATGCGGCCATTGCACCACTCCTACCACATGTTCTAGCACAGACATACCATGGTCGAGGAGGCCAACCATCTCACCCCATCATCTATCCATGACCTCGGTATATTCACGGAAGGCACCAGCAAGTTCATGGAGGTTGCTACCTACAGCTGCGAAAGCAGACCTCTGCAGCCTCAGGCCCTGTCTGGTGTGCATTTCCATACATACCTGTGCCAACATTACAGCCTGAAACATGCTCCTGGTGGTACCAGTTGTGGCGCCTCTGCCAGGGGCATGATGACCTGTGGTTCTCCCATGTGCACCATGGTACATCTGCCGACGTGGTGGCCTTCCAGACATCTGGCTATGCTGACTGTGACCTGACACAGTTGGCATGGACACCACACTTTCCTGGTCATTGCCATCAAGTGCCAACTGTCCCTCTGCTATGGCCACATGTGATGGGGTTTGTAGGAGCACTGTAACTGTGTGCAGGCTTGGGGTGGCTAGGAGGTTGAGGACACATGGTGGAGCAGTGTCGGCCTTCGACAACCCCACCTGTGCCTCACCTGTACCATCATCATCAGTGTCTGTAGGGACATCTACCTCAGTTTGTGTGCAAGAGGGACCTGACCCACCTCGCCACCTGTGGGGGAAACAAATGCACACGTTAAGACCAGTACAGCATTGCATAACAGTACACACACTCACACACACTCACACTGAAAGCCACCTTACTACCTCACTTTCCCTGAGTTTACAGACAGTCCCACAGTCACATATGTTCCCCATCCTGCATGGCACTTGATAATATTATATATAATATTAATACACGCATCACTACTGCCCATTAACATATCATTCCTCTCCTTGCCTACACATGTGGTTACAACACCTGACCTGTTACACCATTGCCTCCCTGACTTGGGTGGAGTAGGTTGTACATGACCTCACTGCTGTCACCCTGTATTACCCTGTGTATGGGCAGTAATGGTGTACAAGGCCCCTGTATGGTTGGGGCTGCTACATTCACTACATATGTCACACACCAGAGCCTCATACTACAGTCTTGCTCAGTCCATGCCACATCTGCTGCACAAGAGACCCATCAAGCGGGCAACAGCATTACCTGGATATACTTACTGATGTGCTGTGGTAATTCCCCATTGCATTTGTAGTGCTGCATATGTGGGTAGCTGTTTACCTATCTGCTACTGGCAATATGATGTGTATACCTGGTATGTAGTGCACCTCCCAATGCATGCTCCATGCTACAGACCTTGTTATGCTATCAGCTGTCCTGTGTTAACATTCCTGACAGGTTGTCCTGGTGTCCCATGTCTCACTCCATGTACAACACAATCCCAAGGGGAAGTACTGCCATGTGGTCAATCCCACTATCGCCTGTGCATACATGGACACACACACACACACACGCACACACACACACACACAGATACACACACATACACACACATCTGACATGCATCGTCCACACTCCACTAGATTGCACTTACAAACACAATTGAGATACATACACACACACACACACACACACACACACACACACACACACACACACACACACACACAGACACACACACACCACACTCCTACATGTGGATTTGCACAACATTTGTACACACAGTTCTCCCATTACCCTTCTGTCAACATGCATTACATATGGTGCTCAACAGCATGCAGTGAAACTATAGTGACATCATGCTAGTGGCAGTATACATGTGTGTGAGGCAGTACAAAGTGTTACTGTAGACAGGTTTTGCACCCTGCCATGTACTGTGCACCATACCTCACAGGTGTAGAATCCATTGCTGCATCTGTAATACTGTGTTGGTTATGTCAGCTCCAATGCTTACACCCTCTATATGTTGTAGCCACTCATACTTGGGATGATATATAAACAGCTATCACTTGTGGATGCCTGTTGTCTGCATTACAGATCACAACACCAGCAGTGCATGTATGACCAGTATGTGACTATTACACTGACAACCAGCAGACCTTACCATGGCTGTGGGGGGTGCCCTACACATGTCCCAGACCTCTGCATGGTTGCAAGGTCTACTCATGTGCACATTCCTTAGAGTGCACACACTGCTGTCATGAGTGCTGTGTGGTCAGGGTTACGTCTGCAATGTTTACTTAACCTGATTGTGTGCAGCTGCAGCCATGGTGATGTTGAGTCACACATGTCCCTACTATAGGATGTTTGTCCTGCCACACATCACATCCCTCTGGACACATTGCATATTGACATGATGTTAGTTATCTTGCATTTGTCTGTTGTACCCTTCCGATACCCTAGCATGGTCTCTACTGTGATGCAGTGCATTTCACAGCAACAAAACATGAACATGTACAGCATGCAGTATGGGAAAGTGTGTTAGATATGTGCATGGGATATCCCATAGCTATTACATGCCCAGATTATCATCATGCATGAACACGAACCATACTCACTGGCTACGGCTGCTGCCATGGTGATTTCCTGGAGGGACCTACATAGGAGAGTAAGAAAGCTGATATTCATAAAAGGTGAGTGCAGCATTATGTTACATCAACAGTATAATTACACAATATTACAGCTTATACATAACTGTTTATTACTACTACACAGCAACAGACTATGTGTATGACATCTCCATTTTGCATGATGTACCTGTACAGATGCAGATGCATACACAAAAGTGGGGTACTGATGTGCCCTGGAGCCTTACCTGCACCCTCCTCAGCTGGTGTGTCATTGGCACCCACCTCCAAGATGTGCCCTGCAAGGTGTTGATGCTGCAGGTGGCCAGGTGCCACAAGGCTGCTGAGAAGCTCCTCCACACGGGTGAGCGGTAGATGGGTGGGTTGTCCCCCCGTTGTGAGGTGGTCCCCCCTTACTGCAGCTGCACGCCGATGTACATGGCAAAGCAAGTCGGTGCAATGATGCGGGACCTACTCATAGCTGCGGTTATGCAGTCCAACATCATTGACTCTGTGGACTAGCTCATTCCACAGGGTAGTCCTCTCCTGTTGGTCATGGGCTGTCTGCCCAAACAGCAGTTCATAGTGCTGTACCAGGTGGTCGATAATGATCTCTGTCTCAGCGGCACTGTATGCGGGAAGACGACTATGTGACATGTTACCTGGAAGACATAAAGATGGAAACAGGTCTGAGCCACCCATACAGCAGGGTTACCATAGTTCTTAATACACATATTTGTCTCCCCTCACCGTATCAGCTACAACAAACCATTCAGAGACTGCAATTGTTATGTCAGCTGCTTACCTACCATTGGGACATATGTTGTATTGTACCAAGCTTTGTGCTATGTGTATGTGCCACACTTTGTGCTATGTGTTTGTAGCCATGCTCCCTGTGGGCACACTTATCTTTGCTGGCTTGTTACAGACTATTTCACCTGCATGCCATTGTCAGTGCCACTCTATATATGTGTATAAATATACATCTATGTACATATATGTGTAGATATATGTTATACGTTGTTGATATACCTGTGTCTATATGAGTGTCTGTGTATCTGTACACCTACATGTCACATTCTGTATCACACAGATATGTGGAGTGCATACAGACATCTGGTCCGCATTCTGTAACTGTCTTTCTTTCACAGCTGCACTGTTCTGCCTTGCTGCAACACAGACAGGTGCCACATGTGAACACAGACTAATATTAGGGTGGTAAATGTGGTGTGAGTTTGCTGGTATGCCTATTACACACCTATGGCATTTGTGTGTGCTACATTACACATTAACATGACTTTCCTGCATGTGATGTGCTCTGACACCCATGTGTCTATCATGATGGCAGTACATCCACCACCAGCTATTGTCCACAGTAGCATAACATACACAGATATTATGGCTGACATATTTGTCATTCATTGCTGATCTGCACAGCTGGCGAGTATGTCCCACTGCTTACAGGGAGAAACAGTATTGTCCAGAGCAGTTGTTCAGCAGGACATCATTACAGGGACAACTACAGATGGCACATATCAAACATTCAACATCATATATCCTATTAATCCATACCACATAATACATTAAATTATATACAGTTATGTTTTACATACCTGTTATTATTTGGACAGGTGTGACACCTTCTCGGTTTTGGCTTATAGGTTTTTGTTTCTCACTGTGTGTGAGTTTCGTTTTATATTTTCTTTTTTTATTTTCCCTCTCTCTCTCTCTCTCTCTCTCGCTCTGTCTCTCTCTATCTCCAGTAGAGAGAATTATCTGGTTTGAATGGATTTCAGCATGGCTTTTGTAGGTGATGCACATGATCAGGTGATTGGCTCTGCACCAATCAGTGTGTAACACTTGCTGACTGCATGCAGCCTGCGGTGTAGTGATTCAGTTAACCACTGTCATGGCAACCCAGTACTATAAATTGCTTACTCATGTGGGCGTTGTCCCTTCACCTTTCCAGTATGGAGGACATCCTTCCTGTATGTGGGCAGCAGTATTACAGACGTCAGGTTGCAGTATCTATTACAGTGGGGCTTGCAGATACAGGGCAACTACACAAACTTAAGAAGTTGCAGACCTACAGACAGAGTGAGTGGTGTTGTTATGTGCATTGTATATTGCTGGTCTTCCAGTGTTTGCATGTACATAGTAGTTTAGGAAGGAATGCAGTTTGTCTACATAGCTCTCAACAGTGGGCCTATCCACATGATGGCCAGTGGATTGTCTGTTTGCTTTTGCCTGTGCCACACACATGTCTTGTCCTAGATATATCCCTGACAATCTGTCTGTTGCGTGCTATCAGTACATGGCTACTTCCATTTGTGTCCCTGATGTGTTATTCCTGCATAAGGGTATGTTGCAATGAATCCTGTAACACTAGCAATTTTTAGGTTGTGTAACAGCAATAGTACGAGTGTGGCCCTGTGTTCCTGCCTCTGTCCTCCACATATATGGCTGGGTTTATCCTGCTGTGATACGGTTAGGGGTTGTTCGGTATTGGCCTATCATTATTTACTGCTAACATTCCTGCTATCATCCCAGTCATATCATGGACTCCCATGACATTTGTTGGTCAGGGTCCATACATGTGACAGATACATAGCCATTAGCACAGGTAATAAATGTCCCCCTAGGCCTTGACTACAGGGTGTAACTGGCGGCTACTGAACTACATCTGTTATTGTTTATTGTTACATATCTTGATGGCAAATTCTTTGTCTACAGTTGTATGAATTGATGGGCTTGGCCTGGACAGCATAGTATGTTATATATCCGCACTGACTGCATCTACTGTTTTGTGTGGGCCTTGCATTCCTCACTGATTAAATAAGTCCAGATCTATGTGCTGTAAGTAATGGCATACATTATTGTAAAATACACCATTAAAGGTTGTCTGTGTATACATACCTGTGTGTTGTCTCATGTCCTTTGAATAGTGAATGGGTATATGTGTAAGGCAGTACTCCTGTTCAAGTATAAATGTCATTTAGTAGGTTATACAGCAAAATGATGTTGATATACCGATTTCACATGGAAAATAGAATGTGCTGCAGTGGGACTCAAACCAGAAATGTGTGTGCATTAGGCGGATGGCTTAATTTGTATATTGCTACCGTAATGTCATACCCACAGTCCCTTTCCCCGGCCCCCGAGCTTCACATACACAGCATCCATCCATTCTCCAGTTGCTAGCCCTGCCATACCACATCTCCACACATTTTCCTCTCTGCACGTCTTGGCACTCCTCCATTTTACTGTCTATACACAACCTCGTGCAGGCTCTTCATTCGTTTAGTCCACATACATTCAAGCCTTCCCTTGATCCTACTCCAATACTGGTGGAAACATCATTGTGACCCACAAAGTCCAGTACGTCCAGCCAGGGACGGACCTGTTGTTGTGTCACGAGTAGACTTTGCTGGTCTACACTGTTTCTCCCAATTGTAGCATCCTGTCAGGGGTTTGAGAAGCAGTGGTTTGCTCACACACCAGACCAACCTCATCTCCCGCTTCCTTGGATGAAGCATGCCTCCGTGGCATGCCCTGTTTTCCATTCCTCTCTTCAGTATTATACAAGACTACTGTTCTCATAGTATGTTTGGATAGGCACTGTTCATTGATACTCATAGACTGCTTGGAATACTTTGATTGAGCAATGTGCACATGTTTGCTGGTATTAATGTACATACTTACATACATTTCCTAAACTGTTGACTGACTGTGCAGGATGATATGTTTGTGATAACAGCAGCTGAGTGTATATCTGCCATGCCTTTGTGGTAACTCACTTGGACAATAGTGTGCAGGGTGGGGGGTGGGAACCTGAGTGTGCTGATTATGTTGTTACTGGCCATGATGAGGGCTGTGGGCTACAGGATGCCTAAGGCACTGCAGGTGAAGTGTAGGCGGGTATGCACTGGTGTGCGCGAGGCTCAATCTTGCTGACCTCCGGTTACAGCATCTTACACTGGGTTGGCCACCACATTGCTTAACCAGTGTGGGCATTGCTTACTGCTGCCCAAATAGGTGTACTCCCACTTGCTGCCACATACCCCCATGCTACTTCATGAACATGTCGGTATTATACATGCTTAAGTCAGGTGTACATGTCAGGTATGACTGTTCATGAAGGTCAGTGTAAGGTGAAGTGGGATTCCAGTTTAGCAGTTCTGGATGGGTTACACTCAGGTATTCAGGTTAGGTTTAGTTATACCATACCTGTGTTGTAGAGTAGATGTGAATAGTGAAGGTGTAGGTGGGTAGGTGGAGCGGAGGGCATTTTAACTGTATAGTAGGCCATTCGACTGATTGGTGGGGAAGCAGTAGTGCAGGTTTGCAGGGTGTTGGGATATGTATGCGAGGCAGGACAGGAGGTGTCAGTAGTTGGTGTAGGGGTATGGAGTGTTAGTTAGGGGGAGGTGGACTTCACCAGGTGGTGAGCAGGTGGTGATCCAAGTGTGCTTGAATTTGCCCTTCATGTGTTATTTACATGTGTCTTCTGAGACAGCTGCGGTAATACACCTGGGTTGGGGGTTCCAAATTCTGCCAATATAGTTGTGTGGAGGGTGTCACCTACTTGTGACTGGGAACATTAATGAAACAGGAGTCGATAGGTAAGTGGTGTTATTGGACCATACAGAGGGGCTGATAGTAGGAGACATGTCCAGGGCAGTGCAGGATGGCTGACGGGAAGGTCCACAGCTGGCCATTTCTTCTACAGCAACAGCTGTGTATATACCCTGCATTTGGGGGTAGGTCTGGACACTCACACCCCTGGGTGGGGGTGAGGACAGCAATAATACCTTGTGATGCCAATTAGTTTGGCTTTGTCAAGGGAAGATCATGCCTTTTGAACTTGGTCGACTTCTTCGAAACAGTCACCAAGGCCATTGATGAGGGAAAGGCAGTCCATACAGCCTACCTTGACCTTGCAAAGGCTTTCGACACAATACCCCACTCGGGTATTGTAGAAAAACTTACCAGCTTAAATGTAAACCCATATGTCACAAGATGGGTTGCAAACTGGCTTAAAGACAGAACCCACAGGGTTAGAGTTGCTGGCGCTGTGTCAGACTCCAAGCCGGTCACAAGTGGTGTCCCACAGGGCTCGGTCTTTGGCCCCCTATTGTTTGGCATCTACTTCTCAGAAGTACAGGCCAACATGGGAGGACTTTGGCTGACAAAGTTTGCAGACGACTGCAAACTGGGCACCATAGTGGAAAGTGCATCGGACACGGATATCCTTCAGAAGGGACTCACGGAAACAGATAGCTGGTGCCAGAGCCATGGCCTGAAGTTAAACGCCAAAAAATGTATAGTCATACCCTTCGGGAAAAACAAGGTAACCCCAAGCTACCATATAGGTGGCAATCCACTAAGCACAGAAGAGGTTATCAGGGACCTGGGGACCCAGGTTGACAGTGGCCTTTCTTTTGACACTCACGTTGCTAAAGTGGTTAGAAAGACCTTCTACATTGCCCACCTGATCATGAAGGGGTTCACATCCAGATCTAGTGAGGTCATTGTTCCCCTGTACTCTTCACTTATCAGACCAATGATCAAGTACAATGCCCCATTCGGGATGTATCTCACCCGACATCTGCAGCAATTGGAGAGACCCCAAAAGTTCCTCACCAAAAGGATAAAGGGACTCCAAAATCTGTCATATGCTGCCAGATTGAAGAAACTCCAGCTCTATTCAGTCGCATACCGTCTGCTCAGAGGTGACATGTGCCTGACATACAAGGCCATGTCCAACCCGGAATTAATGGACATGCTCCACCTCAAAAAATCCAAATACACCAAAACTACTAGAGCAAGCGACTTAAACCTTAGCACGGATATAAATAGGACGTGCTGGAGGGATAGATTTATCACTCAGAAACTCCCTATGCTGTGGAATAAAATCCCGGTCCATGTGAGGCAGAGCACCTCGCTGACTCTGTTCAAGAGAAATCTAGACCTGTGGATGGGAGATCGTAGGTTTACCCCGGGAATCATCTCTGTGTCACTGCTGGACAGAGACACAACAAACTAATGGGCACAGTATTTTTTCATATAAGGGGTGGCGTAAGCCACAAAAATTTGGGCTAGGCTTATAAATGCCTTAGGGCAGATAGCCTAGTATAAACCTATGAACCTATGAACATGCCTACAGTGGGGTGTTGTGACCATGTGTTCTTTGGTTTCATTTAGTGGGTTTGCAACAACACATCTGGTTATACCGTCCTTTGCCATGTAAACTAGACATTGCTGCTGTGGGACTCGTACTGGGCATAGCTGGTCGTTAGGTGTCAGGTCTGCCTAATGCACACTATTGCTTACATCCCTGGGGCGGTCCACATAGAACCACTCCAATCAACACCTGCACGCCTAGGCCCATAATTACATACCCATAGTTCCCCACCCGCCCCTCCTCTTTAGCACTCTTCCTTACTCCGGTGCAGGTCAGGTCTGAACACACCAGTACACACTGCCCACTCCCCACTTCTCAGGACCCATCACGTATGTTGTCTCACCCCATGGGTCATCAGACTTCCCCAACCTTCTGGTCCATGTACGTGTTTGCCCTGCCGTACATTATCTGTGTAATGGCTGGAAGGCCAAATAGCCATATAATTTTTGGCTTGTCCCGCAAGGGACATTCTTGTGTTTGTTTCAAGATTAGACTTGGTGGGTCTCTCCCACTGGTAGTATCCTGCCTGTAGTCTGGGAAGCAGTGGTGTGTTTACTTTTATTGTGTGTTTGTATGTTTCATCTGTCTAGCGGCAGGGAGGGTTGATGCTACGTGTTACACATTTGTTGAGTGGGCTCTTCACCCCCATTGGCACGGCCTGCGAACATAAGTAATCCTTAACAGCTGTATCATATCCTAGCTATATATCTGTGTATATTTACACACACACCCATATGTATATATATATATATATATATATATATATATATATATATATATATATATGTGTATCTGTATGCATACATATGTATATATATTGCTGTATATATTTATATATATATATATATATATATATATATATATATATATATATATATATATATATATATATGTATAATGACATGTGGATGTATGGGTGGCTGCATATGTATATATCTATATGTGGGTATTTATATATGTCTGTCTATGTATGTATACATTTGTACTACAGAGAGGGAGAGGTATATCTCCATGTAGTTATGGGTGTATATGCACACACATACCTCTACATATTTAGCTACATATCGTATCATGTTGCCTGTTATTGCTGGGTACTGTTTCATGTGCATACCGGCCAACCTTGTGTGCCATGTATGCTTTGCGATACCTACAACTAAATCCGTTAGTGTACATAGAGTCACACATGAAATCAATTGCTAGTACCAGGTAATCATTTGTCCCATGCGGGACAGCCCGAATATTGGGTATACAACTTTTGTCTACACCCAGAGTTACATAGGTACCTGGCTATGTGCATGGACTACGGTGTGTTCCAGACCTAGGATACTTGGGTCGAGACAACATAAGGGATGGGTCCCGAAGGGGGAGTGTGGAGGGGGGAGGCAATGTGTAGTGGTGTGGTAGCTATGGGTTGGTAACCAGGGTTGAGATGGTGGCTGCATGTGTGCAGCAGGTGGGGGGAAGCAGAAATGTGGGTAATGTATGTATGGCTCATGGATGGTTTTGGTTGGATGGGCCTGTACTGCTCGGGCCACCTAGTGGGTGGGGGAGAGGGGGATGTGATGTCAACCTGTGGAACATGACCGAGGACTAATTTAGATCCCTATTTCAATGACACATGTACATTACATTGAGCTTGGTAGTGTTTTGCAGCGTGGTCATGTTTGTCTGGGCGAGGGGTATGCCAATTATGTGACGTATATTGTTTGGGGCCTGTCAAGGCCTTTCACAGTGCATGTGGACATGTATGTGTCTTTTAATCTACCATTGCTATCTACAGATGTCTGGCCATATATTCCTCTGTGGGTGTATATATTTGCTTACATATTTCTAACTATGTCCGTATATACCTATGGGGACATTTCTCTGCGTACATATGTGTAACTTGCTGTGTATATGTGGACGTATGGATGTTGGCAATATATATGTGTAGTTGTCGGCATTTGCATGTATATCTGTTCATATATTTGTATATGTATGTATGTATATATATGTGGATATATATATATATATATATATATATATATATATATATATATATATATATATATATAGATATGTGTGTGTGTGTGTGTGTGTGTGACTACATCTATGGATATGTTGTATCCATTTAGATAGTAATATACTTGTACATACACGTCCATCTAGCTGTAGGTCTACATTCTCTCTGCTGTTGCATGACTGTACTGGATGATATGTTTCTGACAATGTCAACTTTATTCGTATCTGTCATAGTTTAGTGGTAATTCCCTTTGTCTATGGTGTGCAGGGTCCTTGGTTCGAGCCTTGCAGGAGCTATTTATTTTGTTAGTGGGCAGAACATGGGCTGTTGAGTGCTGAGTGATTACGGCACATTTGTACATGGGCACAGGTTTGCATGGAGATAAGCACTGCTAACCTCTGGTTACAGTTTCTAACACTCAGTTAGCTTCTACTTTGCTTAATCTGTGTAGGTAATGCTTACCCCCGTACAAACGCACTTACACACGCTTACTCATGCTTATATATGCATACTACTGCTTATTTGTGCTTACACCTGCTTACTAGTGCCTTATTAATACAGTTGTCCAGTTCACATTTAATGTTATTTAGTAGGTTATACAGGAAATATATGAGAAAAAAAATGTTCATATACAGATTTCACATAGAGCATGATATGTGCTGCACTGGGACTCGAACCGGGAATGCCTACTCATTAGGCAGATGCCCTGCCCACTACACTATTGCTGTGCATCTTCATTTGTATATATCTTCCTTGTTATCCTCTTTGACCTTTTCAGCTACTTTAACCGTAGCTAAGTGATGGGCACACCCACGCACCTACGGTTAGCTGTACTCGGATTTATGATAAATATGACGGGTTTTCTTCAGTTTATTTATATGTACTGTTGCTGTTGTATACATGGGGGACTGTTGGTGGGGATATGCGGACACCTATGAATGGCTTTACTCATTTATTTCCACTTTCTGCTGTTCTACTTTGCAGGGGCATGTTTATTCTGAGTGCTCTGCTCTCAGACATGCCCCCTGCACTCGTACATGCTCCGTGTATGCCTAGGAGGTCGGGCAGCGTGCCTTCATTAATATGCATGGCGTACTGCCATCCTATCCTAAGAGGCCGCTTCCGTGCAGGACTAGACTATTCATGCGTGGAAGATTAGTAAATCCGGGGGTAAGACTTTAGCTACAGATCCTTGAGGAGAATACTAGCTCCTCTCTCTTTGTCTTTCTGTCTCTGCTCATAACAAGTAACATTTTATAAAGCTTTACTCACTGCTTTCCTCCTCTTTGAAGGAGCACTTCTCTGTTTTACACCACCCTAGAATTTCACTTATACTATGTTTTCTTATATGCAAAAGTAATAACTGTATGTTTTGTTATTTTAACTTATATATATATGTTTGATGTATTGTATATCTGAATTATTCCACTCTGTATGTTTTATCATAATCTAGGAGCTTTTCCTCTTGGGCCTCCACTAAAAATGGGTTCATTCTGCCCCAGTTGGACTTTCCCCAATAAATAAATAAATACTTACATACATACATACATAAATAACCACCATACAGAATATTATATCCATAAGAATACTGAAAGTATTCTAAGAACTTTGCCAACATGGGAATGGCGAAAAGTCATTTTGCCAATAGGGATGGCTGCAAGTAGGGGTACAGAAAATAGGCAAAAGGGAACTGGAATTTACTGGAGAATTCTGGCAAAGGAACCAAGGCACTGGGAGCAAATAACTAGAGAGGGAATGGTAATAGAGTGGGATGAGACCAAGAAGAAGTTTAGACTGTAGGTTAAAGACTGCAGGGCTTGATATCAGAATATAGGCAAAGCAAAAGGTATAGGGGAGTCATAAGTGAAAGACCTGCTCTTGCAAAGTTTTTAGTCAAATCTAGAACAGAAGATGTTGATAAAAAAGGGGATAGTTAGTAGGGTATATAAAATATAGCATGATAACTATAATAATCAATCAGAGGAGATTAGAAAAGATTGAGAAGAGAGACTGAGAAAGTAATTTACATGAGAACGATGGGAGGACATATGTATGACTTTCAAGTACAAAACAAAGTTCAGAAGGTTTAGGATTTTTGCCTGGCAGTATTTGCATAGATATTTTTATAATCCAAGCAGACTTCAAATGATTTTTTCTTCGGTAGATAGCAAATGATGGAGGTGTGTTGGGGAAAAAGAGGTAACTGGGAATATGTTTTTTGAGAGTTTAATGAGTTGACAGATTTTAAAAATACCCTTCTGTCAGATATATAGCAGGAGCAGTTGGCTTTAAATAAGGAAATGATTCTTTTGAGCTGTGACACAGGATCTGAATTGCTTAAACATAATAAGGCCTTATTAAGTTCTATTCTCTTTGCTGCACAAAAAAAACAGTTACTAGAAAATGGAAATCAAAATCTAAACCAACTATATTTAAAGTATTGAATATTTTAAAAGAGATAAAGAAATGGAAAATGAATCTTTAGAAAAAAAAAGAAGGAACAAATTACATAGAAATAAATACAATTTGTTGGAACAATGCATGCAGAATAACATTCAGTAGGAAAAATGAGGTTTAAGGTAAGGCATGTGTTGAGTAATAATGTTGGACTGAAAAAAAACAGTTGTTATAAAGAAAGAAAGCATGTAATGTATAATGTACGTAAATGGAAAAATATTAATATGGTTTAGTTTACTTTCTGTTAATGTATGTGTGCCTATGTCAGGCCTACTCCTGCATAGGTGCAGCATTATGGAACAGACTCCCACCTTAAATAAGGTCTAAAGAATCCCTCCAGAAATTAAAAACAAAACAGTATATGATCACTCCAAGGAAGAAGTGCATTGCAAATACTTTAGGGACACTGAGTAAACCATTATTACCCACAATGCCAAAACATGCCTGCTTTGAAACTGTCTTCTAACAATGTACATGACTACTGTATTCCAACTGAAAATTGCACATCTTTTTTATAACTGTAATGTCTTTTTTTGCTTTGGCAACTATATCCAATACTTATTGACACTATGATTTACTTCTGTCTGTACAACAGAATACTCTATGGCAACTGTAAATTCTGCTATTATGATATCTTTAATGTAGGTTCTTGTTTTAATCATTGTTATCAAATATGTAATCCTCTAAACCAACTGAAAACTGTACATATTAAAGAGAACTGTAATGTGTTTTCATGTTTTATTCACTAATCAGGAATTTTCCTCCCTTTGTGTGTAACATCTTCACCAAGCATATGGCTGAACTTATGTAATTAACTGTCATGAATTCATTTTTTTGTATACTAATTGAATACTCACTTGCAGTCATCTGCAAACTTAGTGAGTCATAGCCCACTGGTTTTGGCCTGCACTTCAGAAAAGTATATCCCAAATAAAAGAGGCCCCAAGACTGATCCCTGGGGTACACCGCTAGTTATGGGTCTACTGCTTGAGGTGGCTTCCCCAATTTTGACTGGGTGGGTTCTATCAGTGAGCCAGATAGCTACCCATCTGGTAACATATGGAGTGATGCCTAGTTGAGAGAGTTTTATCTATTACACCTGAGTGGGGAATAGTATTGAGGGCTTTCTCCAGGTCAAGGTAGGTGGTGTGCACCATCTTCTGCTTGTCCATGGCTTTGAAGACTATCTTAAAGATGTTGACCAAATTTAAAAGGCATGACCACCCCTTGATGATACCAAACTGTGTGGGTTGAGTATTTGGAGGTTGCTACTGTCCTTCTTAATGAGTTCCATAATAATCTATTCCATGGCCTTGTAGATCTGGCTACTTAGATTGATGGGTCAGTAATTTCCTGGATCTGTGGATGCACCACCTTTATACAAAGGGATGACAGTGGCTGTCCTCCACTTGGCTGGTATGAAGCCGGTACTCAGGCATTGGTTGAAAAGGGTGCCTAATGGTGCCACAAGTTCCTGCCTGTGTTCATGTAGGATGCAGCGTGGGATGCTATTGGATCCCATGGAGGCTGTATTGTTTGCCTTTGAGAAGGCAGTGATGACTTGGTCCTTAGAGATAAGAGGAGAGTGGCAGGTGCTGGGGATGTCTAGATTTACTGATGGGATGACAGAGGGTGAAGTTTTCTCTGAATCTGTCAGCCAGTAGGTTAGATATATATTTATATATATATATATATATATATATATATATGATATTTGTGTATGTGGTGCCCTTGACCATCAGTTTTGAGTAGATCTGGGTGCTTCCTTTGAGACTGTGGACATATATGAAGAAGGATTTATAATTGTCTCTAGAATATGTGGCCAGTTTGGACTCAAAGTTTGCTTTGGAGGATTTAACTAGTGCTGTTATTTGCTTAGTCAGGCTAAGGAGATATTGCTTCCAATAAGGCACCTGATCCTTCTTGGCAATGGACAGTAATTTTTTTCCCTTTTATTATAGAGTTTATTTATTGCAGATGTTTACCAGGCAGGTTTACTCTAACTTGAGAAGGAGGATTTTGGCCTATGGGGTATTCCTGATTCCATGCAGCTATATAAATGGGTCTACTTTGATTCACTGAAAACTCATTTCACTGAATTTCAATTCACCCTCAAAAAAACGCTGAAAGCTCAAATCACTGAAAACTCATTTCACTGAATCACATTTCACTGAAAATAAGTACTGTTGGGAAAATAAAACATATATTCCCTTTTCCCCACTGTAGTGTGATCCTGGAGTTAGTATATATAGTAAGGGGTGTATGGGGGACACAGCCCCCCATACTGGGGGGGGGGTGCGGGGGGCGTATACTCCACCTACTTAGCTTTTATATTTATAAATCTCATTTCACTGAAAGCTAACAATATAAAAACAAAAGTAGGTGGGGCTACACCCCCCCCCACACACCCCGCAATGAGGGGGGTTGTGCACCCCATCCCCCTAACTATATATACTAACTTCAGGATCACACTACAGTGGGGAAAAGGCATATACGTTTTATTTGCCCAAAAGTACTTTCATTCAGTGAAATGTGATTCAGTGAATTGAGTTTTCAGTGATTTCAGCTTTCAGCGATTTGGTGTGAGTGTTTTCAAATTCAGTGAAATGAGTTTTCAGTGAATCAAAGCAGACCCATATAAATACCTGTATAGGTCTTTGGTGTAGGTTTGGACATTTGTGCCAGTTCCTATGCAGGGGGAGGGGGCTGTGAAGCTCTTTATACCTTACCTCAGGAGGTTGTAATCAGCTTTGGAGAAGTTTTCATGTTTGACTATAGTAACGTGGGGGGATGGGGGGGGGCAGGGGAGATGATGACTTCAAAAGTGACCGCTTTATGGTCAGATCTTACCAGGGAGGATGGCACTGTAGGGATGCTGCAGTGGTTACTCATGTTGATTAATAGCAAATCCAAGATAATATCACCTCTTGTGGGAGTGTCAACCAGCTGGTCCAAGGTATTTGCATTGATGAAATCAAAGAATATTTGGTCATTTGTGTTTTGGCATGAGTAGTTCTTCCAAATTATGGTTGGATAGTTAAAGTCACCCAGTATTAGGGTAAATGTTTCAATCTTGACAGATTCGAAGAAGTCCAGGTAGGTAGAGTGGGCATTGTGAGTCAAAGTTGGGGGCCTGTAGCTAGCTATGATTTGAATAGGGGTCTTGTCAATGGTTAAGTGCACCTGGGAGTGTGTCCTGTGTTTCATACTGTCTGACCAGCCTGGGGGGGTGTATGTCTTTAATATATATATTGAAACTCTACCTCCTTTTGCTTTGCAGTCCACAGTTTTGGGTCTGAATGTATGATAGGATGAGTAACCTTGTATGACTGGGGTGCTCTCTGCAGCTTTGAACCACATTTCTGTGACTGCACAAATGTCAGCATCTTCCAGGGTTAAGAATGCTTGCAATGAGTGCAGTTTCATGTTTAGACTCCTAGCGTTTAGCAGCATGACCTTTAATTTGCGTTTTGATTAACTTATCATGTTGGTAGTTTTGACCTCAAGGCATTGCCTAAAAAAGGTACTATAGGGAGGCAAGTGCCTTTGCCAGAAGCCTGAAGCCCGAGGGAGACAGAAGCAGGCCATATCTGGCAAAGCTTCCTGGTCTGTCGATCATGTCTTCCCAAACTGTCAGGTACTGGATCCCCTTGGAATGACACCAGAAACTAAGCCAGTTGTTTAAGTCAATCATTTTCTGTTTGTATTGAAACATCATTCTGGGTGAAAGTAGAATGCTGCTTAAGTCTAAGGATATACCTGCCTGGGACACATATTCAGCAAGCTCGATTATGACTCTCTTAATTTAGTCCAGAGAGGTAGATCTCAATTCATTCATGCCAACATGGACTATGACAGAGTCATAACAGTACCTATTGTTGAGAGACTTGAGTGCATGTGTGATATGGTGGATTCTGGCACATAACAAACAGCTAACCATGGCCTTCCTCCTTATCCAGCCTCGTGAGGGGTACTAACTACAAAACTTCTGATCACCTAGGCATTTTACCATGTTATTCATGCAGTGCTTGTAGGTTTATATGGTCTACTACACATACTGTACATCCAGTTTCTAGTTGTAATATAGAGTTTGATTTTTATGCTGACTGTAAAAGTAGTAATGTAATATATTTAGCACAGTGTACTGCATGTAGCAGTTTTTATGCAGGAAGGACATATTGTACTCTCAAAGAGAGAATTTTAGAACATAGCTATGATATCAAAAAGGTGAAGCTATGGCTATGTAATGCATTAGTGAAACGTGAATGAGTTTGGATCAACACATTGTTTTAAATTTATTGTACTAGAGTTGATAAGTGTGAATTTGAGGGGGAGGTGATTTAATTAATAAAACAGAATGTAATGAACTTCAATGGATCTTGTATTTACAAGCAGATATGATCCCCGGCATAAATGACAGTGTGTCTTTAAAGTCGCTGCTGAAGTCACATTACTTGTTCCATTGATTTCATAGGTTTAAAGGGTATTCAAATTTGCTATGTTTTAATAGAGTGTATGCGATCATGCAGATTTTGCAGTGAAAGTGTTTATCAATTTGTCTGAAATAAATACTATGTGGTTTTATTCAGTTGTGGTAGACGATTTTATATTAAATTTATTATCCCATTTCTTCACATCAGATTCAGCATAAAAATGAACTGGAACTCCTTTTTTTCTTCTTCTCAGTTAACAACTCCAGTTATCATATTATTGCTAACTATAAAATCCCTTCTACCTCTCACACTGCCTGTGACACCTACCAACACTAATTAGAGGCTGTAACTACTGAACCTAGGACAGTCATCCTGGGCAATTTCAACAGCCTGTCCTTCAAATGGCAAACATACAGCACAAATAACAGATATGCTCAGTAGTTGCTAAAGTTTACTAATCAAGACTGTTGACCAAATATCACTCCCTCGTATTAGGGGCTCAAATCTCCTCAACCTTGTTCTTACTAATATAGCACTAATCTATTCCCTACCAGAGGTCTTTGCTTCTGTGATCAAATCAGACCACCAATCTGTCATATTTTCCCTAAGAACTAAGACAAAGATGATATCTAAACTCATTGTAGTTTGGGATTTCACTAAGGCCAACCTTCTAGCAATTTCTAGAAATATAAAATCCCCCCCCCCCCCCCCACACACACACACACACACTCAAACTGGAGACCTTGTAACAAAAGCAGACACTTATTCCAAAATGTTTAATTCCATCTCATCTACTGCATTTAAAGTAATTGTCCTCATCCTTCACAAGTAAGATGGCTAGTCTATGTGTTGGAAACCCAGTATCAACAACCTCTAAAACAAAAGGAAAAAAAAATACTGATGCTAAGGAATAACTTAATCTGTTCACTGTATAAATGACCTTAAAGAGGTCAGCAACAACCTCAGACATAAGATAAAAACCTGGGAAGTCAAATGTAAGCTAAATATCACCACCTACTGCAAAGATAACAATAAAACCTTTTTAACCCCTGTTAAGAATATTAGACATAGTACTCAGCACTGCATGAGTTACTGTCAAATCATACTATCTACAGTGGCTGTCAGGCATTGCAGAGTTCACACAGACAAATTTAGTCCCCTGTTTCTCCCTCCTTACTACTCATCCCGTACCGCCACATACAATTACATGCGAACAACTTATAAATGCCCCTGTTAAAACCAAACACCTTCATGGGTTCTGATAACATAGCAGACTGTTCCCTAGTTAGCACTAAACAGTGACTCACTGATTCCGTTTTCAACCTATTCAGTTTTAGCCTATTCACTGGGTATGTGCCCTAGACCTGGAGAATGACAATAGTCATGCTACTACACAAGGGCAACCCTACCATTGATCCCAGGAACTATAGAGCAAACAATCCTATTAATATCATATAGTAAGTAATGGAATATATCATTATGGAATGTATAAATAACAATATTCATAGCTACTAATCCATAGACCTAATCCATAGTTCTAAATAAGAATGACTTTTAGTAAGTCCTAGCTACTGAATCTTGTAGACTTCTTTTCAGAAAGTACCTGACGCTCTACATAATAGCCAAAAGTACACAGTGCCTATTTGGATCTAGATCTAACGCCTTTGATATCCTCTCACAGTCTGGTATTATTGAGAAACTCAGCTGCATGAATTTTAACCCGTTTGGAACCAGTTGATACGCTAACTGGTTCACAAATTGAACTGACAGAGTTAGGGCTTATGGCAGTATTTTCCTTTAAAATTTTTCATCAGTGACATTCCACAAGGTCCTTTATTATGTTTGCTCCTTTTAAGCATATAGTTTGCTAATGTCAAAACTGACACTGAGGGTCTTCACTCTGACTAACTTGACAGATGACTGCAAAGTCAGTTTTGATGTTAACTCTTCATCTGATTTTTATAACCTTTAAAAAGGCTTAACTCTCACAAACTCTTCAAGACTGCAGACCAAGCACAAAAATGCAGTATTATAGATTCATATTTTTTTACTAAGCTGACAGACAAACAGACCATTAAGATTTTCAGCCATGTTGCCCAGTACTGGTGAGAAACTAACTGTGTCTCCCATTAAGTAGATTCTCCCAATATGTTGTAGTCTCATAGGTGGTAAGTACAATTAGTAGGGGTGGGGGGTAAAGATAAGCTTGCATATCTGCAAACATAAAATGTTTTACTTTGCTTTTTTGTTTTGTTTTTGGTGTGTGTGTGTGTGTGTGTGTGTGTGTGTGTGTGTGTGTGTGTGTGTGTGTGTGTGTGTGTGTGTGTGTACATCCACAATCCCTTTTCCTATTTCAGCACATGAGATTGGGACGTTACTTCAACAATGACAATCATCTAGAACCAAGGTTCACACCACCTATAGGTATATACATGGAAAAAGTGAGTCAGATTCTCTACAAAGCTACAAATTTGGTAAATCATGAGAAAGCTTAACCTTGCTAAAACTTTACATTTGGCACTCAAATTCCAACATCCAGTCTGCTGTCCATCACTAACTGATTTATTGGACTGAATTTGCATAATCTGGATCGAAAATGCTAAAAGCAAATGTGAAGTGGCACTTATAAATGGAATTGTGAAACACTACACATTAGTTTGACTGAAGGATCCAGAAAATGTCATACTAAAATTCCATGCCATTTAAAGGCTATATCCCTTCAAAACTATCAGTTAGTTAACATGGGTGGAGTATTTTACATTAAAATACACAATATCACCACAATTAGTCTATTAAATGTAAAACTCAAGCTAAAAAAACATATGGCCATTTTAGAAGCATGACAGGGCACATAAGGTGTGGATGGCACTCGTCCTTCAGACTTGCTCCATAGACACCCACTCATGCCTTATTGCCTACATATCCCTAATACATATCAGATGTATTTTTATCACTCACATTATCAGGAATCTACAATTAGAATAAATAAAAATATCTATACACTGTCTCCTATTTATTTATTTTGCTTTTGTTTACCTGGAAAGTCCAACTGGTCTGAGAAGCCCCTTTTTAATGGCGGCCTGGGAAGAAAAGCTCAGCTTACAACATACACACCATAACAACAATAAATAAGTTAATAATATCACAAATAAGTAGGAAAAGAGTAATTTATAACTTTTAGAGAAAACTTTATCAAAATAAGATGTATTAAAATGTGAACAATGTAGTACATTATCAGAGTATAGACAAGAAAATATATACAGTACCTATAATTGACATTTTTAAGTAAGTATATACAATATATATTTTATAATACAAGATTAAAAATTGAAGTAGGAGGAGATTTAAATGAAGGATATGCTGGAATGAACTGAATGGAGATACAATGTAGTTAGATTGAGAGAAAAATGATATCCAGGGGAATAGGAGAAAGATAATGAAAAAGAGAATTTAGAGTATGACAAAAGTGGATATGTGAATGGATGCAGGAATAAGGGAAGTTATAGACAGTGGGATGGTGGAGATATGTCAGTAAGACACCGGAAAAAATATCATGCATGTTGTTTTGTGTAATGTGCAGAAAATTAGATTGCTTTCATTTAGCCAGACATAGAACAAGAGCAAAGCCAAGTGTTGTGTAGTTGCTGTTTTTGTTGAGCATTTAATTATTTTAGTGTGTATGTTTATCTCAGTGCAACTGGTGTGGTATATGACGATGTGGTGTAGTGCCAGTTATGCCGGGGGGGAGAAGAGTAGTGTACGTGTAACATATGCCTGCATAGCTAGGTGGAGTTTTGTAAAGAATTATACGTTATTTGAATATCAAACTGATTTGTACAGATGCTTGTGTTAAAAATGTATTTGTAAAGTTGCTTGTGTTAAAAATGTATCAACAGTAGGTCCTGCTGGACAGAAAAGAAATATACATGTATGTCAGATTGTACTGTTGTAACTGATGAAATGTATATATTTTAACAGAGGATACTAGAAGGAAAGGGGTTAAACTCAGCCCAGCTAACCTTAAGAAAAATAGCCTGAAACTAAATGACTTGGTTTAGGCTATAAAGATTTTCTCTCACAGGTCTGAATGCAGCCAGAGACACAATGTCTCTGAAAAGGCTGCACTGGAATCCTTCACTATTGTCCTGAGTGGTGAACTTATTGCTATCCTGGGTTGCCAGAGAATGGCTTGTTAGTTTCTGCAGGAAGGGTGGAAGTGTAGAAATTGCTTTACAGTTTCCAGATGCTGTAATAAACCTTAGCTAAAGTTTTATGTGTGTATTGTGACACACCAGTGCCAGATCCTGGCTCAGTTTCTAGTGAGAGGATCATGTGGGAACCACAGAGTCAGGTGATCAGATGTGATGTCATTCTATAGCTAGCATTGAAATTGTATTTGAATACTAGTGAGAGATGTGAAGCGAGAACTCTGTTTTTGGATCTGACAAGCCACATCCACTTCCATCTTGCCTTGTCTTAGTACATATCTAGGGGACAGTAATTCTTCAGTTTGTTAAAACAATATACTAAGATTAGCTAATTGTTGTTTTTTTTAATCTGTCTGAGACTTCCCATCTGTGTTGTTTTTATATTTCATGTGAATGAAACTCTAGTGTTTATTTTAAATAGATATTCAGTATTTTCATGTTTCCATTGTGGCTGGTCTTTTAGAAAATATTTAACCTTTGAGAGTACTTGCAGTTATTTCGTGGCACTGTGGCTCCACATTCCTGAAAGACTTGTTGCTTTGTTAAACATTCCCCGGGATTCAAGAAGCTTGGAGCAGGGACGGTTTTAGCCTTGCACCGAGCGTCCTCACTACAGACGGCGCAGCAGCGCCATATGAATATGTATGAGGGCGTGCCGCCGCACCCTCGACATGCACAGGAAATGTGTGTTAGTGCAGGGGGCAAGTACAAGTGCTCTACGGAGGCGTACACATGCCCCGACACTTGCAAAACCTACTATGCCTACTAGTAGAGCCTGCCCCTAATAGTAAGTCAGTAAGTCAGTGTCCGTGGATATCAAAATGTATGCTAAGCATACAAGAGTATCCACGAACAGTGAAAAAAATCGAAGTAGTAAACACACAAGCACATAGTGGAATGTAGAGCCCTCTCCCTAGAACTTTCACAATTAGATTCCCTGTCCCAGTGTCCCTATTATACATTCGCATTGCAGCAATAGTAAAGGTGTAAGCAAAACGCAGTGTGTCTGCATGTCGCCGCCCTCTGCCGAGCCTAGCTTACACATAATATTCATTCAAATAGAGAAAAACATGCAGAATCAATGTAAGTGTCAATAGTGTAGTGTTTAGAGCATCTGCCTATCAAACAGGCAGTCACGGTTTGAGCCCAACAACAGCACATATTATTTTCCATGTGGAATGAATGTTATTTTGCCGTAAAAACGACATGAGTATCGCATGAGATATTCAACATAAACATAATTCAAGCAAAGTGGCACTGTCATAATGAATAAGGTACTAGTAAGCAGGTGTAAGCACAAATAAGCAGCAGTAAACACATATAAGTACCATTAAGCAAGTCTGAGTGCACTTGCGTGTGTCTAAGCAGTGCCCAGCATAGGAAATGTATATAAGTATGTACAGATATATATATATATATATATATATATATATATATATAAATATATATACATATATATTTATGAAGAAAGAACGACGTAACAATAAAGCATACAAAAGGAATGAGAATCAACAGCAGCCCCAGTATTATATAGCGCTGTCAGCGTATGTCATATCCAGCTGGACAGGAGTGAGCGAAGCACTGCTACTCACACCACAGGCAGGATATTACCAGTGGGAGTAACATTGTTGATTTGCTAAGTCTACTTTACAATCAGAAGGTAGTCCCTTGTGGGACAGCCCAAAAATTGATAGGATGTTTGGACAGCCGACAATTACACAAGCAAGAGAAGGTATGTTCAAGGAATAAATGGTGGGAGAGCCAGATAATACATGGGTTGGGACACCATACATGTAGGGCCCCTAACGTTCAGGAGAGGGCAATGTGTGGAGGTGTGTCATGGCTGCGACAGCAACTGGACAATGGATGGTATGCGTGTATTTTAAACTCGGGTGGGGTGGAGGAACTATGGGTATGAAATTATGGATCCAGGCATGTCAGGGTTGGATGGGCTGGTTCTAATTGGACCGCCTTGTGGAGGTCAGCGAGTTCATTATAAGTATATATGCATACACACATACATACATCTATATGTAGAGGTACATTCTCTGTAACACATTCATTCCATTTGCAGACATAAATAACATGAATGTGCCCTTACAAAAATCGACAGTAGATAGAATAATAGGTTGTGCAGAAGAGGGATGGGATGAAATTGCTAAAATGCAGAGGTGTGTACAAAGTCCGAAGTCAGTGCTGTGCTGTAAATAATCAAATGTGAGGACTTCCCCACACATGGAATAATTCCTGTGATCTGCCTGCTACAGCAACGTCAATTTGTAAAAGAAATAGGCCGAACACGTAAATATTTAGGCTCTCATGTGTAACGTGTGCGTTACCACATAGTCATACATATTAATTTATTGTAGTGTCATGTTAATGGGAGTAAGGATGTAATGAAGTATAGAGTCTAATCTTGACATAAACACATGCGTGTACCATGTGGGACTACCCAAAAATTGCGAATAGTATTCTTTTGGTCGCTCACGTCACCAATGTTTGTGGGCTAAATGTTTGGGAGTTCTGAGGATATGTAGAGTGAGACAACTGATAGGATGGGTCTATAGGAGTAGGGAGTGGCCAATGTGCAGTGGTGTGGATACACCACCAATCCGACTGGAGAATGGATGACAGCAGTGTTAGGGAGGTGTTGGAGTGTGTGTTTGGGGAACCAGGAGCCATGGGTATATGGGTATATATGCAAATGTAGCAGCACAGCAATAATGTATTGGTTAGAGCAACTCGTAACGAACAGACATTCCCGTACCGAATCCCACTGTATCACATACCATTTACCATCGGTAATCCATACATGAACATATTGCGACATCTGTCTGCTGTATAACTTACAAATTATCAATTAAAAGTTAACTGGAGTGAAGTGTCAGTGTCATAATGAATAAGGCACTAGTAAGCAGGTCATGCATATATAAACACCAGTAAGCATGTGTAAGTGCATTTCCGCGGGGTATGTACTGCTTTACAGACACACACACACATACATATATATATATATATATATATATATATATATATATATATATATATATATATACATATATGTATAGATATATATGTATATATATATATATATATATATATATATATATATATATATATATATATATATATATATGTATATATATATATATATATATATATATATATATATATATATATATATATATATATATATATAAGTGTGTGTGTGTGCGCGCAGATATACAGAGATATACAGCTATGATAGGAAAAAGCACACAAGAATGACATATGTTCACAGGCTATGCCAATGGAAGTGAGGAGCCCAAGCAAGAAACATGAAGCACATAGCATGACCCCCCCCCCCAGCCGGACACGGGAAACATACACACAAACAATGTAAAGAGTCCACTGCTCCCCAGACCACAGGCAGGATACAACCGGGGGATACACAGTGCACCCGTGAATTCTAATCTTGGAACACAGACTAGATCGTCCCTTGTGGGACACCCCAAAAATTGCCAAGACCAAAAGAAGGAGATAGACTGGCCATTCTGGCTGGGGTGTATACATACTCGGAATACAAGGGTGGGAAACCCTTATGACCCATGGGCCGAGATAATTGTATGAAATGGGTCCCGTAAAGTGGAGAGTGGGCAGCGTGTTCTGGTGTGTCCAGAACAGACCAGGACACTGAGTAAGGATGTGTGCTGTTGAGGAGGTGCGGGTGGGGGAACTATGGGTAGCTACTTATGGGTCTAGGCATGCAGATGTTGGCTGATGTGGGCCTATATGGACAGCCCTAGGGATGTAAGCGAATGTGTTCATTGGGCAGAGACATCACCCAATGAGCAGCCACACCCACTACGAGTCCCACTGCAGCAAAGTGTAATCCGTATGGCAAGGAATGGAATAACCAGATGTAGACGTATATATGTAGAGGTATGTGTGGGTATATCTACCCATAGCAACATAGAGATAAGCCTCTCCCTCTCCGTAGTACAAATGTATACATACAGAGACAGAATACAGATACATACCCACATATAAATATATACATATACAGACACCCATAGACCCATATGTTGTGAGATATATAATATATATATATATATATATATATATATATATATATATATATATATATATATATATATATATATATATATATATATAGACAGCAAAATATAAATATACATGTATGAATACATATACAGATATATCTGCATATAGTAATGTAAATATATATATATATATATATATGTGACTGTAAATATGCACATGTATATAACTAGGATAGGATATAGCAGTTACGAGTAACATATGTTCACAGGCCATGCATATGGGGGTGAGGGGTCCAATAAACAAACATGTAACATGTAGCATCAACCCCCCACCCCCCCAGTTAGGCCGGTGAGACATACAGACACACAATAAAGGTAAACACACGACTGCTTCCCAGACCACTGGCAGGATACTAACAGTGGGAGAGACCTGCCAGGTCTAATCTTGAAACATAGACATTGAAGTCCTTTGTGGGACACCAAAAATTAATGATCAGAGGCAGTCCCGATAATGACTTATCAAACCAGGCTGTAGCTCTACATGGACCAGTAGGTTGTGCAAGCCTGATAACCCATGGGTCGACACAACGTACATGTGTCCCGACACAAGGAGAGTGGGCAGTGTGTAGTGATGTGTTTATACCCCACCTGCACCCACAGTAAGTATGAGTGCTGTAGAGGAGTGGCAGGTGGGGGAACTATGGGTATGCAATTATGCACCTAGGCATGCAGGTGTTGGCTGGATCAGTCATATTAGGACCGCCCTGGGGATGTAAGTAATATTCCAAAATGGGCATAGCTAACACCCATACCTCTCAACCCCTAAGACCACATCCACTGGACAGGACATAAACCATTGGGAGAACAAATAGGGACCTTACCTCTGAAATGTCACTGATTTCCAGGGACGTCCCAGATTTCGACTCGGTTTCTAACTTTGCCCCACTTAATCCCTCCTAAAACTAGTGACACTTGGAGGAAAGGTGGTGAATTACACGTAATGAATAATGACAACAATTAAGAGTTATAAACTTCATTTACCTCAGACAATGTGCATGAATTCATATGCTCTGAATCTGTCAATGTGTCACGTTAATAGCACCAATAATTTAAATGTTTCCCTGATGTTGTTATGCCGTGTCCCTGTTTCAGTTTGTATATTTCCCTAATTGTATGAGAGGTCTGATAGGGACAGAAAGCACATATTCCACTGACAACCTAAGAAAGATGATAGAATATTAGGTATGCAGTAGCATGACTCGGCTGAAGGATGTGGGTTCCAAAACCCAATTACTTGTTTGTATTGAAGAGTGTCAGTTCCCATGTATTAGCCAGATGGGTGCAGATTGTAAGAGGAACACACCAATAATATGAATCAAACTCTGGACAGGCCGCAGATTCCGTACAGTCAAACGGCATGCTGTCACCTAATAGGCAGCCATTCCCGATACTGTAGGCATGTAATCCGATGTAATAGGCATCACAAGGTAATATCATAGTCCTCACTCCCACGCAGGGGTGTGAATGTCAGATGCAAACACCAAATGCAGTGAATTTGCAAGTGCAGGAACAAGCAGGTGTAAGCGTGTTTGGCCGCCTGTATGCGAGTATTACACTGGCAAAGCAATGTAGAGGCTAACTGAGTGTAAGAAACTGTAACCAGAGGTTAGCAGTGCTTAGCACCGCGTAAACCCATGCACACCCGCTCACAACGGCTTTAATGTACCTTAATCAGACTGTATCCAATGGCCATGTTCTCTCCAGCAACAAAATAAATGGCCTCTGCAAGGCTCGAAACCAGGACCCTGCACAAACCGCTATTGTGATTTACCACTAAACCATCGCAGATATACAGACATTGGACCTTATCACAAACATATCATCCAGCACAGTCATTCAACAGTATAGGAAATGTATTCCATCATGTAGATGTATGTGTGAGTGTTTATGTCCAGCATATAGATACATACATATATATGGATATATCAGGAACATCCCATGTGACAACAAAGCATTACAAAGGAATGAAAAGGGAAACACCAGCAATGCCTGTATTATGTAGTGGTGTTGTCCTATGTAATATCAAGACTCCCTCAGACAGACATGTGTCAGTCATACAGGCAAACATTTGTACATTGGCCATATACATCACTCTGTGCATGTTATTTACATTAACGGAACAGTTCCTGTCCAATCATTATGCGAGAAAAGTACTCTTGCAAGGTGCTGTGTACGACATCATCATCATGATAAAGGTAAATGGGGTAACCATAGAGGGACTGGTAGTATTGTGTGTCATCCGCATCACGTGTACCTGGAATATTTAGGAGTCATGTGCATACTAGGATCGTGCGCCTGAGAGACAGGGGTGAGAACAACTGGAGTATGCCGTGATGCATATTAAAAGGGTTACATGTGTCCAGTGGACACGTGTGTGAAATAAATAGCTATGTATGGGGGAAATGTTGTTCTAGGAACCGATTAGCCTTTTGTTTCCTTAGGGTGAGAGTGGGATGTGGGGGAAGGAGAGTAGGTATGCTCGTGGAGGATAGGTAGGGTAGGATGACAGACAAGACAGCATACAGGGCCAGTATATGACACGTGGGGGGATACACCTCAGACAGGGAGGGGTGTTCAGCATTCAAAAACCTATGAGCCCCCAGATGGAAACAGTGGGACAGAGGTCCCCAGCCCTGGGCAGCCACCACTGCACCAAAACAGCTCCAAAGGTGGCAGTGCTGGGGCTGTCTAGGAGGGGCAGCCTCACCCTGTAAATGTGACACTCTGCCCTTGCGCTGGTGTATCTGGCCTCAAACTCCTTATTGAGCCCCCTACGCACAACGTCCTGGACTGTATGAAAGCGGACATGTCCCTGTCTGGACCTGCTCCCAGGGGGGACAAGCCCCATTATCAGTGGCGGTTCCACCAGAATGCAGTGCAGAGCCAACAGAGGTGGAAGTCCAAGGCTGGGCCCCAGGTGTGCTGGTGCCCGGTGCCATGGCCAGCTGAAGTGGAACAGGAGGATCTGCTGGGACCTCCAAACCCATACAGCCTATGGTGTTGCGTTTAAACACAGATATAGCTTAGTAATAGTCAACAGCATTCAGGATTACTTACAACAGCATGCCTAGATATGACCATCAACCCAACACAACAAATGGTATACATTTGCAGAGAGAGCACAACACATGCATATATACTGCATGACATCAGTACAACGTGTAGAAGACGTGTGACTGCAGCTATGAACAGTGGCCCATTATTGGCATGTCACTGAGAACCCCAGACAGTGTCTGTCATACCACTGTTTCATGTGACATATGTCCAGTCAGGGATGCAATGGCAGTAAGACATCACTATCACCATGTACTGGATGGAATCCTCACACTATGCTCCTGTTGTTCACAGATGTGTGTTCAGTGAGTAACACAGGAAACAAATGGTTCCACACACTGACCAGTCCACAGATGGCCCTACAGATGGGGGTCCCTTACAAACAGAGCACTGTCTGGTCAGTTTTAAAACATGCAAAATAGCCATTACCACATACACCTTGTTAAACAGGCAGTTGTCTCAATGAAGCATAGCTACACTTACATGCTGTAGTCATGTCTGGCGCATCATCCTCCAGTCTTTAGACTATTTCCCACTGTGTATGTTGTTTGAGGAACATCCAGATATCATCTGTGATACTGTTTACCAAACACCAGATCCAGGTACCACTCACAGTGACTGTCATGGGCAAACATCAACGCGATGTTCCTAGATATTGTACTGTGTTTTTCATGCGAATGGCTATGGGAAAATCATCACAGCCGTTCCACATGCAGTCAGCTAGAGAAGGACTGCAATAGGTGCAGAGGCCATCACCCGAACATGACCATCACTTACAATACACAAGCTGCTGCTGAGCAGGTGTACACCTCCACATCGACCATAGAGTGTGTGGGAGGGACAGACAAAGGCAAAGTACATCAGAGAAGGGCTTGGAGACTAAACCCTAAACATTGTCTGTCACACACCTACCAGTACAGGGGTTCAAACCCCTGACTGACTAGTCATTACTGTTACAAGTGCATGCAGTTACTCCATGTGCCACAGAGCTGACATGTCGGTGTGCTGTAAGAACATGTATGTGTGTTGGTGTGCGACATCTGCAATAGAGATATAGTAGACATACATTAGGTGTAGCACACATGGCTGTCCACATGAACGTATGTCATTTTCAACACAACCAGACTCTCTAATGGACTCACATTGACACTCTTTGCCATGCCCACAAATACACTCTCAAACCACTTAGTTTGCCACACTGCAGTAATGCTCAGGTACTACTTGCACCACAGGGGATATCCGGAGGTTCTATGGGCTAGGTAATGTGAACTTGTTTGACATCTGTCGGTATGCCAATGAGAGTTATACTGAGAGTGACTGTGTTTGGGAGCATCATACCCCACACTCAGACACAAGGTGCCAGTACTGACATGCATGTGTGCATTGCTTCATTGGTGTGTAGTGGTTGGCTATGTAAGATGGCTGTACAAGGCTGGGTGAGGGGTAATCCTTGGCATCATGCCACCCGACAATAGTGTTCAGTGTGGTACAGGGGTGTAATGTCTGCAATGTCCCACACAGATGGGTATTGTATGAACTGTCCTGACATCCTGGTTACCATTGTGTATAGCCATAACTTTGCAATGCATGCCATGTCTGTGTTTGATAGTCCTTGACATGGACATTGCCTGGGATGTGCATGTCCCACAATAATGTACAGTGACATGTACAGGTGTACGTGGTTTGGCTGGCACATGTAGTGTACACAGACTGTTAGCCTCTAATATGCCAATACTGGCCTGGTGTGGCAGAACCTGCTTATAGTCAGCAGGTTGCCCCTGCACCTGCATTGATAGCATGATACAGGTATTCCCTGGTGTCAGTGGCATTGGTCCATACAGGGCACATGTGTAAGGCATTGTATGGCCTCTGTGGATCACATTTGATGGCACCACATATGTTGCAGGCATCCAGTGGGGAACATTGTGAATGCACATTGTCTGCAATTATGTGCCTGTTGTACTGCTGTACAGGGTGCCATGGCCTCTGCAGCCCACTGCAATCACACCATGCCTACTATCTGCAATAAATGTGCAGGGTACTAGCAACATAGTGGGATATTCTAGGCAAGTGTGTTTGTGTATGACACATGGGTTCAGGACGTATTCTGGGTAATAGTAGGGATGCATACTTTGTTCACCAGGCATTTTTCCAGATGTAGGGGTATGGCTTGCCAAAACAGTCCCTTGGCTGACTGACATCTGTACTCCTCGTGAAGTGGACATTGTGACAAATAAGACAGACACCATATAGGAAAACTACAAAATCCACTCCCCAACATGTCCAGTGGTTAGACACTAAGAGCCACCTCCACACAGGCACTGACAGTCAAACACACACACCTGCCATGTCCTGGAATAGAACCCCTACCTAACTAGTGTATCACACTATAGCATTATGCAATTACAGCACTCGCTACAGAGATTACTGGGTTATAGCAGTTCCAGAGGTGTATGTCTAGGTGGGTGACATCAGCAGGATTGCCAAAGGTGGTCATGTGAATTGTAAAGAGTGTGCATACTCTAAAAAGCATAGATCCTGTCTTAAGTAGACAGAAACACACAGACACGCTTGGTTTCTCTTGGAATAGAACCTCTACCTCACTAGTTTATCACACTACAACAATACGCAGTTACAGCATGCGCTACAGAGAATACTGGGTGATAGCAATCCTAGAGGTGTATTCCAAGGTGGGTGACATCAGCAGGATTGCCAAATGTGGTCATGTGAATGTAAAGAGTGTGCATACTCTAAACAGCATTGTTCTTGTCTCAGGCAGAGAGAGAGACACACACACACACGGTCTCTCTTGGAATGGAACTCCTACCTAACTAGTTTATCACACTACAGCAATACACAGTTACAGCACGTGCTATGGAGAATACTGGGTTACAGTAGTCCTAGAGGTGTATGTCTAGGTGGGTGACATCAGCAGGATTGCCAAACGTGGTCATGTGAATTGCAAAGAATGTGCATACTCTAAGAAACATTGTCCCTGTTTCAGGCAGACAGAGATACACACAGTTGAACTCTGTTGGAATAGAACCCCTACCTAAATAGGTTATAACACTACAGCAATGCGCAGTTACAGCATACACTACAGAGAATACTGGATTACGGCAGTCCCAGAGGTGTATTCATAGGTGGGTGACATCAGCAGAATTGCCAAAGAAGGGCATTCCAAGTGTACCGCGGGTTGTACATGTCTGTTACCTGCATGTACCCGCTGCTTACTGTCATGAAAACACAATTACACCTGCTTAAAAGTGTCTTATGCAGTCCTAATTGACAGTATCAACAAGGCTTGCAGGTCTCGAACCCTGGACCATGCACACTGAGGTCACTGTACATACCACTAACCCATCTGGATTGTACACATGTTGCATGGAGTCTATAATGCACATCCTACTACAGGTATTCCACAGTACGGAAAACAAATGGGACAGTCCCTTTGTGTACATATGTACAGTACCCTTGAATGTACTGTACTCTGTGAAACAACAAAGACAAGTCTACATCTGTACAACTGTCATAACCACATATATATATATATATATATATATATATATATATATATATATATATATATATATGCTCCTACATACACTATATATGCATATACACAGACACAGCCATAGCCAGATATATATATATATATATATATATATATATATATATATATATATATATATATACACATATATATGTATATATATATATATATATATATATATATATATATATATATATATATATAAAATATATATATATATATATATATATATATATATACACATCTGTATGCCCTTTGTGACACAGAAGGAACTGACGTGTACACAAAATAGAGGCATCTCTTGTGTTATAACATTTAAATGTTAAGCAGTTCACCAGAGAAGGGGTGGTTGTTGTGTATGTGGAATTTGGGGTGGGGAATGATGGCTAATGTAATCTACCCCAGGGATGGTGGAGTTAGGGTGGGGGAATGATGGGTATGGACCTACATCCCAGTGACCACTTCTGTGTCACTGCTCGACAGTGGCACAGGAAAATAACATACCCAACTGTAGTCATGCTTGACTGTGTATTCTTTACCATTCCTAACTATGTAATACCTTGTAGACACCGGTCATCACAGATGACTACCATGGTTTGCTAAAATACATTACACATGTGTATGCCTGGCTACAGGGTAGTCACACACACAAACACGCACATACTTGCCAGTATTGTGCATACACGTCTTGCCTATGTAAAGGTAACTAGTACAGTGGTATGCAGTTGGGGTATGTGCCACAGAACACATACGATTACACTTACTGATTCCACGTCTGAGCTTGGTGACATCACAGGACCAATTACTTGCAGTGGGGAAGGGGGAAGAGAGAGGTATAGCGGTTGACAAGGATAAAGGCCAGTGCAAAAGGAGATATATTTTTGGAATTCAGCAAAACCCACTCCCATGATAGGATGCAGACACAAATACACACACACAGGCTATGCTGACACACACATGCAGGGATTTGCTGTCACACACACAAACACATGCACACAGTTGCCAGTGGTGGGATCAGAACTCCTGCCTATCTAAGAATCACTATTACAGTACTACGCAGTTATGAGATGCACCACAGAGATTACACAACCCAAGGCAGTCAGGCTGCCCTTCTCCAGTTGAGGATAACAACAGGGAGACTGACAGTCACGAAGTACATAGCTATAGACCTGTGTGTTTAAAGTAGATGTCCATTACAACCTGTATGCACAAACAAAACACACCATCCGCAGGTACTCCCGAGAGATATAGTTGTAGCACAACAGGAACCTGAACTGGAATATGGCCATCTGCAGAATGGACAACTACTATCTTTATACAGGGTTACATTGGGCATGCTCATACACTTAGTAGCACAGGGCTGTTTAGGATGCACTATGACTACAACTACACAAGGTTATACTGGGCATGCTCATACACTTAGTAACAAAGGGCTTGTTGGATGCACTGACACAAACTACACAAGGTGGCAGTGGGTATGCTCATACACTTAGTAGCACAGGGCTATTTGGGATGCACTCCAATTCTAACCACTGAAGGCCACAGTGTGCATGCTCAAACACTTACATGTACAGAACATGTTGTAATGGACTCCTATTGTAAACACACAGGTTTACAGTTAGGTACATCTTACCTGTCAGTATATATGCACATCATACTGGTTTACTACCTGATACCTGTATGTGGCCTGTAAATGATATATCTGTGTCTGTGCTGTGTGATACACATGCATACATGTACATGAAGTACTGACATATATATGTTACGTATACATGTTCATGCATGTGTGGACGTGACAGACAATAGGTTACCTGGGTTGCACAGGTGGATGCTACCTACAGCATGTGTCACACGCCTTGCTGCCCTGAAAGGCATACATTGATAGCAGGTTGTGGACAGTGGCATTATATGTGGAACAGTTGCATGTGCAAGCATAATGTGTGAGCCACATTGTGTAATAGTACTGAGGTTCAGGTGTCAAGATGACCTCTCCCGGCTGTGTTAGTAGTTGTCATTATTAGCAGGACTGCTACCCTAAGTATATCGTACATTGGTCATATACACAAGTTCTGCCGCTGTCCGTCACCTTACATGGGGAATTTGCTACCAAGCACATTAATGCCACGCGCAGTGATGTCATGGTACTGCTAGATCAAAACAATGAGCCAATGTCCTGCTGTTATTAGGAGGTTGTCCAGTGTCTGTCATTCCAGGCTGTCATGACTGAACAACGAGCCTTCAACACAGAGCAAATGCATCCATATTACACGTGTATGTGTGGATAATACCTAGGTCGCATTTACCCATATAGCTGCATTCAAAGGCAAATGTTCTACAGACAAAAGTAACAACCTGACACCTACATGACAATTGCACTGGATGCTTATGCTAACCCGTGCTAGATGTGTGGCTTTAGTAATCCATTTGCTCAATGTAGAACATTATTATTATTAACACACTCATCAACTTAGTTGTTGAAATATGGTATTTTAAATTATTATAGATACTTTTATACATTTTTTTCCTTATATATTTCATGTGCAATATGTATTCAATGACAAAGTATTATTGTGGGTAAGCAACATCTCAATTTCTGCTTTAAATGTTAACTAGATGTAATTGGAACACCAATTATTCAATTATTCAATTAGTGAGACTATAAAATGATATTGGAAAGGATGCATTGGGGTATCTGATGAAGTCTATGTGTGACGAAAACGCAGTGTGTGATTTTACTAAAGCGTTCATGGTTTTGGAGTATTTGGTGCTTAATAAAAGATTGTAATCCATTTTGGTGGCGTAAGACTGGTCTCTGGAGTGGCGAGTGTTTCCATCCGTGTTTGCTGTCCTTGAGGAGAGTTCAATGTAGAACCTACAATGGGAATACCGACATCTGTGCAGTGAGGAACACCTGGCTGACGGCTCTGTAGTGCACAATTGCACTACCACCATATAACTCAGATCCAGACATGTAGGCCATAACAGTGGTATGGACCATTCCAGGTTGTGGTGTACACATATTCATAAAGGCTACTCACATGTAAAGACCACTACTCCGACATAACGCATCACAGATGAGTCAGGTACAGGTGACAGTGGCAAATGCTGCATTCTAGGTTGTATCCTCATATACATCCACCACCTTGTTCCCAGACTACCAACACTCATCCATATGTGGTGTGACATAGTATGGTAGGCCACCAGATAACCCTTGATTGGTGGACTGTACCTAGGCCTACATCAACTGTGCAAAGAACCCATGTACAGACACAGCTGCATAATGTGTTATGCAATGCAATAATACCACTGTTTGTAACCAGCTCAGTTGTACACTTACCAGGGTCCCTCAGATGTTGTCAGCATTAACATGGTCGACTGTTGCTGTACATAAGTAAACAGCACTCTCATGGTTGGATATGACCTAACCGTACCTGCCCTGGATATGTACATCCCACACTCATACAACATAAATTACATTACCATAGCTTTTGTTTACCTTTCTACATACAGGTGGCTACAGTCATTACACATATGCACATGGCAGATAGCAAGCTAACAGTACATAAGGTTCGATATCTATGTTGACAGAGGTAATATCCCTTCTCTACTGGTCACCCATGACACCTATCATGTCATACAACACCCCATGTGGCATGTATGTCTTTAGACATGTCCATCTAATGAAATACCTACAAACATACACAAATAACAGGACCATAGGACCTACACAAGGCCTGTATTGACAGACTCAGAGAAATCCAGCTCTGCACTGTATGTTCCTGAGTAGTCACAGGTGATATGTTCATGACATCTGCAGCCATGTGTGGCCACAGCTCCTACATATACCCCATGTCAACAATTGCAAGCCATGCATGCTGTGTGCTGTCTGGACATTAGCCTTATTACCACAATAGCCAGTACATGCTGGGATGAGATGTTTACAAGCCACAGACCTTGCACATGCTTGAATGAGTCTAACGGAACACATTGCTGGCACTCTTCCAGTACACATGAGGTGTGTGTGGCAAATATGATGTGCTCACTGTTGACCATTACAGTGCCCTGGCTTCACCATGGCACTGTCAAGTAACAGTTTGTAGGAGCATGACATGGAATAATGCTGTGTGTGTCACGCTGTTATGTGCTGTTTTAATATATATATATACACTTGGCTACTCAGTGAAAGTGGTGGTGTCCTACCAGTACATAAATACAACATCCATTATGGTGTAATACTCGGCTATGTTTCGCACATGGCGTGGGGAAGGTTTGGAATGTATCCTCTTCACCTGCTAGTGCACGTACTGATGTAGACCGCATATGTGTACATGTATTGCTGTTTGTGTAGATTCCATGTGTGTGCAGTGTCTGATGTCTGAAGGTGACTGTTGTCTTAGTACATCATGCTGTTGCAATACAGCCTCAACATTGCCAACTGTATATGGTGATATGCTCTAGGTACAGTAAGCCGTACATGAGGTATGGACAGATGTTTGGACATGACTGCTAAGTGGTGGAGCTTCTTTGCAGATGAATGATTACTGAGGACAGCTCACTGGTGTGTTACAAGTAGTCCTACAATAACCTGTGTACTTGCTAAGGTCAGGTTTTGTTAATTGAAGTGGAAGACAGACAATGTAGAATGCTGTAAGGGTGACACCGAAGGCAAACTCCATAACACCTGTAACAGTAATACCTCCCCTGTGCATATATTGTGCATATATCAGCACAGTTGTCAAAGGAAAGAGACAGTAAGCATTGTACCAGATGTGATAGTGCTGTACTGCTGTAGTACATACATATCATGAGATAGGCAGGTGTTTGATTTACAGTACTGGCACAGGATGATAATGTTTGCCAGAGGCCTAGGCTTTGCCATTGGATGACATCATGCGTGTGTGTTAGGGCCTGTGATATCATTGGGAGTGTGTGGACGTTATGTGTATGTGTGTTGAGGTGCCCTACATTTGTTTCCAATGTGTGTGTATGCATGCACACAGGTCTGGCATGTGGCTGGCCTACACAGGGGTAATAGTGACAGCTTTAGACTGTACAAGGCAGGTGTCACAGTTCACGGTATCCGGCCATGGCCACGTGACCTGCGCCTGCCAGGGGTTGCATGGGCACTACCAGGTAGAGATCCAGATTGGGTACCATCTGATGACACATGTCCACTGAAATCATGTCCCTGTTGGGACCATCCAGGACCATGTGCACATGGCCTGCTGTGTCCTGGTGTTTACTACACAGGACCAGCAGCACTGCTGCTGCTACCACCACTATGGGAGTGGGCATGTGCAGTAGCATGTTCACGTAGACCTTCAACAGGTGATGTAGCTGGTCTACATCCACGTCCACATGCCCTACACCTCACTCCCACCAGATGTTCCAGCACAGACAATCCACTCTCGGGGATTGACATGCCACGGTCAAGGACTGCCACCATGTCTCCCAATCGTCTATCCAAATCATCTGCAAGATGATGGTGAGCATTTGCAAGTGCATGGATGTTGTCAGTTAATGAAAGGACTGCAGCCTTTTGAAGCCTCAGATCATCTCTGTTGTGCCATTCAGCACGTGCCTGTGCCTCCATTACAGCAGAAAACATGCATCTGGTGACTCCAGCTGATGTGCTTGGTCTCGCAGGGGCATGCTGGCCAGTGGTCCTCCTACGAGCAGTGCTGGGCACATGCTGTGTGGGACATCATCAGTCTATTGACTGGGATCATGGTGTGCAGGCACACCTTCCATAGTCACCACACTTCCCTGTTCCATGCTACCACCCACCAGCTGTCCTTTCTCTATGTCCGGTGGTGATGGGGTATGTGCGGGCAGGAAAACTGTGTGCGAGGATGAGGGGGAGACAGGTGGAATGGCAACCAATGGCACAGATTCAGCCCTTGACAACCCTGCCTGTGCCTCAATCATACTATCATCATCACTGCTAGAGTCTGTGGGGACACTAACATCAGGTGGACCACAGGAGGGCAATGCCCCTACATCAACACATGTGAGGGGAAGACAAGAACTGTACATTACAAGTTATACCAGACACACACAGACAGACAGAGACACACACAGACAGACAGACACAGTCACAGACAGGCACACACAGACAGACACACACACACACACACACACAGACAGAGACACACACAGACAGACACGCACAGACAGACACACACAGGCAGACATACAGACAGACAGACAGAGGCACACAGACAGGCAGACAGACAGAGACACACAGGCACACACACACAGACAATCAGACAGACACAGACAGACACACAGACAGACACAGACAGACACACACAGACACACACACACACACACACACACACACACACACACACACACACACACACAGACACAGACAGACACACACACACACACACACACACACACACACACACACACACACACATACACACACACACACACACACACACACACACACAGACGCTACAAGCAGGTGATATGACAGATGGCATTCAGCTTAGACAATTATAGTTTCAGCTTAGGCAATTATAGTGTTAGTTATCATACATTCCTGAATTGCACACAACAGCATGCATGTGGTATAGCAAACGGCATGCACCTTACATAATTATAGTGGTGGTTAGCATACATACCTGTATTGCACCATTTGTGTTAGTAGCCTATGCCCCATACCTGCAACACAATGCATGCACTTTGCACCATTGCACTGCACTGCCATGGTGTGTGCAACATACACCACATATTAACAGACCATTGCTGACCTTTGTACATCTGCCACTGATGCTTTGTGTTGGCCACCGCCCCTATGTGTGAGGACATGAGCAGTAGGGTTTGTCAACTGCATACTGTGTTTGCCTGAGCCCTAGCTTGCGTATCTCCACCAAAGCAGTGCATGTCTGTTCAACATTATTCCACCTACCCCTGAGCTGAGTGTAGACATTGTGCATGTGGCTGTACACACATGTCCATGAATGTCCCTACTTTGCAATGGTGCCACAGATCAGCACAGGTTTACAGTACACCGGCCTGCTGTGTGGTGTATGACCTTGCCAATCACATGTAGTATGACATGTCTTCTGCTGATGTTTTGAATGGCATGCATACATGTGTAACACAATGGTGTCCTTTCCAATCTACAGTACGGTAATGGTGTCCCAGTGCAGGGATGTGTTATACTAACATGGGCCTTCAGCTGATGCAATGTTGTCTGTCCACCCTACAAATATGCAGGAACATACTGCGCATTGAGCTGATGTGCATAGCCATTGCAGGGCATCATGTGGCTTCATAATTGCTATACAGTGTGAGCTACTGACATAGCTCATAGCCATGACTATGTTCACATACAATACATATCTAATGTGGAATGTGACCCATGTTACTGAGGTGCATACACAATAAACCCTAATGTGGAATGTGTGACACAGGTCACAGAAGGGTATAGGGATGACACCCCTGCACATCTGCAACCATATTACTGATACCTGGCAACTATGCCCGCCCACACATGGCTAACTTACAATTACTCTATGTCCCACATGCCATCTGTGTACCTCACACACATGAGGAGCAGGCATGACAGTGACATCTGACACCAGCAAGGTGAATGTTCTGTATCTGTGACTTGATGTGGATGTATGTATATGTTGTGCAACTCATGTATGTATTTGGATACTGTATAGGTGAATGCTTCCATGTTGTGACATACTACAGATGTTCAAGACATGTTATGTGGTTCATAGGTTCATAGGTAGGTACTAGGCTATCAGCCCTGAGGCCTATACAAGCCCAGCCAAAAAGGTACCCTGGCTTTTGCCACCCAAGAAAATTATTTTCCTGTGCCACTGTTGAGCAGAGCCACAGAGGTGATCCCTGGGGTGAATTTCCTATTTCTCATCCACTCATCAAGATTTTTATGAAGAGTGCTAATGAGGAGCTTTGTTTGATATAGATAGGTAGTTTATTCCAGAGTATGGGAAGTCTCTGGGACAGGAATCTATCCCTCTGGCATGTTCTGTTTATTGTGGTGACAAGGTTTAGGTCCCTAGAGCATGTAGCTCGGAGGGATTGGGATTTCTTTAAGTGGAGCATATCCAACAGCTCTGGGTTTGACATAGCTTTGTATGTTAGGCAGAGATCACCTCTGAGCAGGCAATATGCAACGGAGTAAAGCTGGAGTTTTTTGAGACGGTCTGCGTAGGGCATTTTGAGGTATTTCTGCGGCCTTTCCAGTTGTTGTAAATGTCTTGTGAGGAACATACCAAAAGGGGCGTTGCACTCTATAATGGGTCTAATGAGTGATGAGTAGAGGGGAACAATGACCTCTTTTTTCCTGGATGAGAAACCTTTTGTGATGAGATGTGCCACATAGAAGGATTTCCTGACTACTGTGGCGATGTGATTATTAAAGGAGAGACTACTGTGCACCTGTGTCCCAAGGTCTTTTATCACACTTTCGGTGTTAAGTATACTACCGCCTATGTTGTAGTTCATGGGTACAGAGTTTTTACCAAAGGGGATGACAATGCACTTTTTGGCATTGGGCTTGAGGCCATGGCTTTGACACCAGACATCTGTCTCAGTGAGGCCCTTTTGTAGGATGTCCACATTGTTAGGAGTTTCGATTATGGCTCCTAGTTTGCAGTCATCTGTGAACTTCATTAGCCAAAGATCTTCTGTGTTAGCATGTACTTCAGAGAAGTAGATACCAAACAGGAGCGGACCCAGGACTGATCCCTGTGGTACTCCACTTGTCACTGGTCTGAAGTCGGATTTGGAGTCTGCTACTTTCACAGTGTGGGTTCTGTCAGTGAGCCAGTTGGCAACCCATCTTGTGACATAGGGATTTATATCTTGTTTAGTAAGTTTATCTATAATTCCAGATTGGGGGATGGTGTCAAAAGCCTTGGCAAGATCTAGATATGCTGTGTGAACCACCTTACCCTTGTCAACGGCTTTGGTGACTGCTTCAAAGAAGTCTATCAGGTTTAGGAGACATGATCTGCCTTTTACAAACCCGAACTGGGTAGGGTCCAGAGTTTGGAGCTTACCAATGTCTTTGTTTATAAGTTCCATGATAATACATTCCATGGCCTTGCAGACCAGGCTTGTCAGGCTAATGGGGCAGTAGTTCCTGGGGTCCATGTTGGCTCCCCCTTTGTGGAGTTGGATAACCATCGCTGTGCGCCATTCAGCAGGCAGAAAGCCTGAGGTGAGGCTATGATTGAACATGGTACTTAGGTGGGGTGCCAGTTCGTTCTGTAGTTCATGAAGAATGCAGCCTGGGATGTTGTCTGGTCCCATGGATAATGTGTTCTTGGCTTTGGAGAGTGTGTTTTTACCTGTGCAGCCGTGATTACAGGAACTTTGCATTCTTCCAGTATAGAGATGAGCTCTTTAGGGGGTGAGAGCGGGGTAAAGTTAGCACTGAACCTATCTGCCAGGATGTTGGCAATATCAGTTGGGTTTGTATATTTAGTGTCATTGTGCTGTAACTCAGAGCAGATCTGAGTGTTGCCATTGAGATTCTTGACATAGCTATAGAATGCTTTGTGGTTGTCTTTAGAATCAGTGGCGATTTTGTTTTCGTAACTAGCTTTGGAGAATTTTATCAGGGATCGCATCTTCTTACTGAGGCTGACCAGGGAGCTCCTCCACTCATGGAATTTTACTCTCTTTTGCAACAATTTCTTAATTCTGTTGTACAGTTTGTTTATGGCAGGGGACACCCAGATTGGTTTCCTTTTTTTTGGAGTATAGCGTCTTAGTTCTGTTTGGGATAGCACGATCCATGCACTCATGTAAGTGCTTATAAAGTGCAATTGTGTAGGATTCAGTAGTTGTAACTGTATTGTCCATCTGCATGGGTGTCATGAAGTTCACCACTTCTGTCTTAAGAAGCATGAAGTTGGCTTTGGAGAAATTGTTTACCATGGTTTCCTTAATGGGGGGTGGGGGCAGGATGTGTATATCTAGGCTAATTAGCTTATGGTCGGATTGGACCAATAAGGCGTTGACTTCAGGTGTGGAACACCGGTCACTCATGTTGATAATGACTAGATCTAGGATATTGTTGATCCTGGTTGGGGTGTGGATAAGATGATCCAGAGCATTGGAGTTTATGAAATCCAAAAGCATTGAGCGAAGGAGTAAGTACATGAGTAGTTTTCTCTGTTAATGGTGGTGTAGTTGAAATCGCCCATTATTAGGGTGTTTGGTTGAACCCTAATATTTTCCAGTACATCAAGAAAAGAGGAGTGGGAATCCTGGGGCATGGTGGGTGATCTGTAGCAAGCTACAATTTGGATTGCAGTTTTGCCCAGAGTTAGTTGCACTTGGATAACCTTGGCTGAATTATGTTGAGCAACTAGCCTGGAGGTGTGAATATCCTTAATGAATATGGACACACCTCCACTTTTGTTGTTCCGGTCTAGGTGATATGGCCAAAAAGTGCGGTATGAATTATAGCCTGGTAGTGCAGGGGTGCTCTCTGGAGCCTTGAACCGGGTCTCAGTCACTGCACAGATATCAAATGTTCTCCATTTTAAGGAGTGCCTCGAGTAAGTGCATTTTGAGATTTAGACTTCTAACATTGAGTAGCATCACCCTTAGTTTTTGCTTGCTTGTTCCTGTTATGGTGGTGAATTTGTCATTTGAACCTTGCCTAAAAAAGGCACTACAGGGGCGGCAAGAACCTTAGCCAGTATCCGGAATCCCAGGGGTGACAGGTGCAGGCCATCTCTGGCAAAGTATCGTGGTCTGTCAACCATGTCATCCCAGGCAGACAGATACTAGATCCCTTTAGAATGGCACCAGAAGCTTAGCCAATTGTTGAAGTCAATCATTTTGTCCTTGTTCTTCGGCATCATTCTGGGTGATGGCAGAATGCTACTCAGGGATAGGGTCATACCTGCCTGGGCTACAAGATCAGAGAGCTCTTCCATGTCTCTTTTGATGTAGTCCAGGGAGGTACATCTCAGGTCGTTCACACCAACATGGACAATGACAGAGTCATATTTGTACTTGTTGTGGAGTGACCTGAGTGTGTCGGTTATGTGGCGGATCCTGGCACCCAACAGGCAGCTGACAGTAACCTTCTCCTTGTTTAGCCTGGTGAGTGGGACATCAGTGTGCCTGACTATAGAGTCACCTATGGCTAGTGTGTTGGGTGCGTTGATTTGCCTTATTGGCTGTGGTTGAGTGACACACTGAGTCTGCGGTTATGTGTCATTTGGGTTGTGTTGGGGGATGGAGGTTGCTTGCATTTCTGCTTTGGATGTCTCTGTTGCTTAGACAGATTATTATTGAGAGCCTCCGCGAATGTTTTTGTGTTACTGTGTGTTGATTTTGGCGGTGTAGATTTAGTGAGACTATGTGATGAGTGTGGTGTGTTGCAAGTATTTACCTTCTCTTCTTGACTGTCAAGTTCAGTCTTGATTGGAGAGAGCTTTACCTCCAGTATGGCAAGATAAGTGCATCTCTTACAGGTTGTAATGTTTGGTGGTAGGAGGAGAGGGTTGTCTGTGTACATGAGGCAATTTATACATTGCTCCAAGATGCCCAGATTCATCAGGTAGACAGGAGAGAACACTGGGAGCTGACCCTTGGACATGCCTGAATAAAAAAACTATTTTCCTCTAGATAAGTGAGGAAAGTGAGTACAAGAGCTGTTTTTCTCTAAGCAAGTGAGGAAAGTAAGTACCAAAACTGTTTTCCTCTAGGTAATGAGGAAGGTTGAGTGCAGTAGTAATTAATAGGTTATTTAGTGCTTATAGGTTCTGAATAAGTGCTGATCACGAATAAGCAAATTCAAGTGCTAAAACTAAGAATCTGTATCTGGATTAAACTAGTTACAGGAAAGGGGAGAAACAAGTGCAAATGCGGGCTTTTAAATCAGAAAGTTGAAAGAGATGGAAAAGCTGCCCAAATGGCCAATAACTATAATTTCTGGGCCAGAACTACTCCTTATGCTGTAGATAGGTTACCTAGTGCTTACCACTCCCACTGATAAGCTTGAAGGCTTCCCTCCAACACAGAAAGCTTGGGGGGGGGGGCTCAGAAGCTTACATACAGACATACAGTCCTGGATACAGCAAATCTGAATCTCGACTACACTAGTTACAGGAAAGGTATTTATATATATATATATATATATATATATATATATATATATATATATATATACAGAAAAGTAGCTAAAACAGCAGTAGAAACAATTAAAATGCAGTGCAAGCTAGCACACTTGAGTATGTAGCAATGTTAGACCAAATAGTTTAAAAATGCAATTAAATTAAAAATAACTAAAAACAAGTGCAGAAGGAGTCTATTAGGTAGAATGAGGTGAAAAGATAGGACTGGGGGGAGTGTCCCAGATCAAATCTACAGTGGGGTGGTTTCATGTTATACCTACACAAGCTGTGCACAGTCTTGTATGATGTTTAGTGCTGCACACCTGCAATATCACCATTACACAAAGGCCATAGTTGTATTGTGTCGAGCCAATGTACAACAGGGTGTACACACATGTACATCACTTCTACTGTGTGTTTTGCTTTATGTCTCTGGCCATCCTCCATGGCCATGTGTACACATATTCAGTCCAATGGTTGTGATGTCCATCTTATTTCACGTCAGTGTTATCCCATATAACATACACCAATAGATGTCATATGTTCCAGTGAGGACAGGGTTAGCAAAGAAAGGGTGGTATGCATGGGATGTGAGACATGTTTTGTAGGATAGTTGATGCGTGTTGCAGTCAGCCCACTATATGTCATGGACATGTCTGATAGCACATGACATTGTGTGACATTCATAGCAAGGGTATACTCCACAAGGGTGTATCCTGTGTGCCGGGCATACTCCAGCTCCAACACATTTAGTGTGTGTGCACACATATGCTCTCTGTACAGTACTGTTCGTATTCCCAACATGTGTAATGTTGATATGTAGTACCTGTCCCTACAGTGGAACACACCTCCACCATTGTATTCACTGTTGTCCACACATCTGGCAATGACAGTTTGGAAGGTTTAGTCTAGGTGTATCATATAGTCTTCAATTGTTTCACATGGGTAAGCAGTGTGATGCATTGCAGGTCTGACCAGTGTCCATTACTAGGACCACCATACATTATGTGTACGTGTGTTATGGCAGATAGCATGCAATTAATATGTTCCGTGCATTATCAAGCCTGGTAAATAATAACAATCTCACCTGACACAGGCTGCTGTCGCTGCAAAACACCAGAGGTACCTAAACAGGAGTGTCACAGCAGTAAGATCATTATCTACACCTGTGTGGTAGCTACAGGGTGCAATGTCTGTGTTAGCACATAAGCCAGTACAATACACTATACTATGGAGTATGCACATCTGTGCATACATAGAGTATCAGACTATAGTATGTGGCATGTGTGCATACATGCCTTGCATATGATGTTACATTACATATTGTACAGTAACACATGTAACTATGTGATATATAGATGTGTTTTATGTGCAGTAGTGACTTACCAGGCAGCTCCAGGCTCAGTGGTTGAGAGACACCGCCCTCCACAGTACCAGATAAAGCTTGTCGATTGAGGTCTGCAGGTGTCCCCAGGTTGGCCAGTAGCTCCTCGGTGAGTGAGGGCTGGGTGAGTGGCTCTCCACCTGTTGCACCTTGCACTCTGGCGATTGCATTAGGATGCTGTTTCGCCCATCTTATCAGGTCAGTGCAGTGTCAGCCCACCTGCTGATAGGTGCGATTGTGACCGCCAACATCATTTACCCTCCTGCAGAGTTCCTCCCACAGGGCATCCCGCTGCTGTGCATCCTGTGGCACATGGTTGAAGAGCGTTGTGTAGTTGTCGAGGAGGTATGGGATGAGGACCTCATCCTCCAAGTGGCTGTACAGTGGCAGTCTGCTACATGGCATACCTGGAAGACATAACAATTGAGACAGGTCACAGTAACTCCCATTGAAGTACAGCAGTACAGCTGAACATACATGTGTATCACATTTATTAAGATTACAAATACGTCTTTGTAGATCTACATGACACTAACACCACTGACATGTATAAGTCACACACATTTGACACCTACTGGTGATGTGATGTTATCGCCATATATGTGTGTGTCATGTGATGACATTGCTCATACACCATGTGGATGTTGGCTTGATGTGAGCATGTCTGTTTGCCTGCATTGGTGTCTTTACCTATCAGCACATGCCTGGATGTGTTCACATTAATGCAATTGACCTTAATGCTGTGTATATGCCACATATATAGTCATACACAGCCGTTTGGGACATGACCTGTGACCCTGCAGACTTGCAAGCATGTATGTGTTTTGCCATATACATCTACATGGCACTGTACAGCTGTGTAGCATCCTGCCATGTATTGCCTGTGTTGCACATGTGTAACACATGGGACAATAGCTAACCTGATGATATTTGCAGGGTTGGATATCAACTGTAGCATGTATGGTCATAGTGATCTAGTAGGCTATATGCCCTGGGCAATTTATGAGCCTAGGCAGACAGGTAGGTTTCAGTGGTCAGTTCAAGCAGTGCCACAGAACTGATACACATGGTTACTGATATATTTGGCATGCAGTCATCACACCATGTCACAGAGAGGGGTGATGTGCAGCTTTGCTGGACAGGAATGCATAGTATGGCAAGAGTATATTTAATGTATGGGACATGGATCTGTCAGGCATGTTGTCATCCTTGTACTAGAAAGGTGGATGTCCATGACATATGTGTTTATTTGGGATCAGGATGTATTAAGTGTAGCATGTCCAACACCTCTGGGTTGGACATGGCTTAATTCAGAGTATGTTGCATGCTACATAGTGCAGCTAAGGATTGTGAAGGGCAGTGTAGGTCATCTACACATGGGCAATAACCCTTAAAGGAAATATGTGATCTAGTATGGGTCACATGGGTGGTGACTATGGCTGAGCAGTTATCTCTATATTCCTGGATGCCACCCTGTCATGATTAGGGGTGCCACATACGACTACCTGTCTTTTGTGGTGATGTAACTATCAAAGGGAAGTACTGTCTAGCTGCATCCCATACACACAGTTGCCATTATGTTGACCACTGCCTAGGTGATAGTTAATGGGTACAGAGTTTGTAACATAGCGGATGACAATGCAATACTTAGCTGTCAGATTGTGGCCATACATCACACACCACACATCTGACACACTAAGGCCCTTCTGTATGTTGAATGCAGCACACAATGAGTCAACTATTGCTCTTAGTTCATAGTCATTTGCAAACATCAGTAGGCTGATGCCTTCTGCGTTAGTCTATGTGGTATAGATAACAAAGAGGGGGAGTACCAGAAATGACCCCCTGTATTACTGTGGCTGGCACTGGTTTGATGTGCGTGTATTCGTCAGACACCGTCTGTAGTGTGGGTTCTGCCAGCGGTCCAGTTGCCAACTACTCCTTTGACATAGGAATATACACCTAGTTTACTGAGTGAAGCTGGAACACAGTATGGGTGATGGTGTCCTACAACCTGGCAAGGTCATGATATGCAGTGTGAATTAACCCTACTGTCATCTACATCTGTACCGAGTACATCAATTACGTTGACCACATTTCATGGCTGTACAGACCAGACTCAGCAGGGTAGTTGTGCAATATGTCCCATTATCAATGGTGTCTCCCCCTTTATGGGGTGTGAAAACTGTTGCTGTGCACCATTTGGTGTGTACACAGCCTGACATGGAGCTATGATTGAACATGATGTGTCTGTGGATAGCTGAATGTTCTTACATTTCTGTAGGATACACCCTGGGATGTTGACAGGTCCCATGAAAGCTGTATGCATGGCATTAGAGAGTGCAGCTTGTACCTGCATAGTCGTTAGTACAGGGGCCCTGTAGTGTACATGGATATATTACTACATGTACCTGTTAGGGGTGGGAGTGGGTTTAGGTTCTCCGAGACCCTATCAGGATGAACGGGTGCTATTTCTGTAGGTGCAGTACTTCCCATACCATAGTGCTGTGCAGCACGGCAGGTCTTGTCGTTGCCATTACGATTAATGAGACAGCTATAGAATGCTCTGTGCTTGGCCTCATAATATGTGGCTGATTAGTTTCACAGTAGCTTTGTGTGGTTTTATATGGTGTATCTGCATCTTACTGAGGCTGACCAGGGATCACCTACACTCATGTGTGTTCACTCTTGCAAGAGTTACTACCTTCTGTGGTACAGTTTAAAGCATGGTACCGCCAGTTTGCCTACTTGTTTGTATTGGGCTGACTCCTGGTTCTGTTTCAATGGCACAATCCCTGCACATATGTGACTGCTTAAGGTTCATTTGTGTAGGATTCAGTATTTGCACATTCATTGTCTATCTGCATGGGTGCCATGGCACTCACCACTCTGCTCTTAGGAAACATAACATTGGCATTGGAGACTAACTATGCGTAGCATACTGTTAGCCCTGTTTGTGTGACTGCTGTGATCCAGGTCAGTGGGGTTGATGGAATCAAACATGCATTGAGCACAGGTGTTGGCACATGAGGAGTCTTCCCAGTTCATAATGGAATACTTGAGAGTAGCCAATATTATGGTTCTGTCTCAGACCAAACTTCCCCATTATAGCACATTATGACAGTTGGGAAGTCCGCGGCCTGGTGGGTGATCTGTCTCAAGGTGCATTTTGAATTCCACTGTGGCACAAAGGTAGTTGCTCAGCATAAGGCATCTGATGTTATGCAAGTGCAATTAGCCTGGGGTTGTACATATCCTTCAGGAATATGGACACACCTGTGGTCCATGTGTTCCAATAAAGGATAATGGGCAAAAGGTGAGGTATGTGTTATAACATGGTCATGTAGGTGTGCTCTCTGGAGCATTGAAACATGTCTCAGCCACTGCACAGATATGTTCTCCATGTTAGGGATTGACACATGTGTGTTCGTATAGTGTTTCCGACATGTATCATTGTGTAGCAAGACTCACAGTTTATTGCTTGGCTGTCCCTGTAACAGCAGTGGACCCTCACCTGAACCGTGCATGATGAAGGCACTATAGAGGAAGAATGAGCCCTAGGCTGTATCCAGAGTCCCAGGGGTGACAGGTGCAGGCCCTGTCTGGAAAAGCATCATGGTCTGTCAACCATGTTATCCCAAGATGAAAGATACTGGATACCCTGCGACATGCACCACTACACTAGACAGTTGTGGAATACAGTCCTTTTGTCCCTGTACTGCAGTATCATTCTGGCCAATGGCAGAATGCTACCCAGGCCTTGGGACATACCTGCATGGGCTACAAGACCTGACAGTTCCTACATGTGTTTCCATGCAGTCCAGGCTACTGCATCACAGGTCCTGCACAACAACATGGAATATGCCAGAGCCATGTGTATAGTTCAAAAGGTGGTCTGAGTGTATACGTATGTGGCTAATCATGGCAGACAGGTAGCTGACAGTATGTATGCCCTCATAGAGGTCGGTGTGTAACATAGTGCTAGAGTTTGCATTCACAAATAAGTACTGTTGGGCATGTTTCCAGTCATGTGTTCAGAGGTGTGGCACAATTATGCAATCTATGTCATACAATTTGTGTATTTTGGTGTCTGTCTCTTCCTGCTTTGGGAAGTCAGTTGTTTGGCCAGATACTTAGACGCATCTGTGAATGTGTGTGATTTTCAGTAGTGTGTGTTGATGTCCTTACTGTGTTCTGGTAAAGGTATGAGTTGGTTGTGTTGATGAGCTGCATGTGTTAACCTACACCTCATGACTGTCCAGTCCAGTCATGGCTGTAGACTGGGCTTCTTTATAGCTTACCCCTGTAGTTGCATCCCAGATAATGTGTGGGGCATGGTGTTAGGTGGGTCTTGCAGTGTACATGGCACAGAGATTACATTCCCCCAGGATGGCCACATGCACAACGCTGACATTAGGAAACACAAGTAGCTGACTAGTGGGCATGCCTGTATGAGCAGTCAGGACTACAAGTACCAAGTACTGTATTTAGTTTACGTATTGCTTATGAAGATGTTTTAGACAGTGATGCTCACATGTAAATATTAGTGTTATGGACGTGACAGCACTGGCTATTATGGAAACATTGTAGCTACCTTTAGCAGCAATCATCCTCTGAGGAGCACATCACATCCTGTTATTTGATTACAGATGATGCAAGTGTCTACAGGTCTGTTTCCTTCTCTGGGTATATACTCACATATCCACCAGGACCATGAGCTCTGCTGGGCACAGACACCCACTCTCCAAACAGAGTCATGTATCAATAGGCTCTGATGCCACTATCAACATGATCAGGATATAATCAGATAGTGTGAGCCATCACCTATGATGCAGCTGTTACACAAGGGCAGCTGTCTCCTACATCTTACACTCCTACTGCAGATGTTACACTGGAGTTAAAGATGATATTCAATCTGTTTCATTACCAGTGCTGTGCACTACCTTACATACAGTATGCGCAGGTGGTTGTTAGGTTGGCAATGAGAGATTGGGCTACACAAACATGGTAGTTCAACCAGTGTGTCTGTACGCTCAATATCCACTCTATGTAGGTGTGCACATAGCCATTTGGCCCAGCCCTGTAATAAGGGTCACTACACATTTGCATACCATGTACACATGCACAGATGTTATTGCTTGAAAACGATAGTAGAGAGGTGGATATTACATGTGTTATGTGCATGGATAGTTACCTGGCTCTTCCAATTATCTTTGCTATCATGCTGCTAACCTGTCAGATGAATACTAATACTATGTATCCTGTCACTGAGTATTGTAATAGCCAATAGACATAACTACTGTTTGCATAACATTACAGAACTGCTATGTAGAATAGAATACAGATCTGCCTAGAATACTATACATTACAGTTATTGGCACAATATCCCACAATGCACACCATATTTGCACTGTAAGCCCACCTTTAACATGTTCAGCTTACTTATACACCCATACATATGTCGACTGTTACAATATATCGACATGTACTATCCCCTAGCACATACTTGTTGGACCAGTCCTGACACTGACAGTGGCCGGAAGCGAATTGGTGGGTTCCAAGCCCATATCATCCCTTGTGGTGTATGTGGAGTGTGCCGTGTGACCTACAGCAGTACACACATAGAATACTACAAGCATTACTACTGCTCAACAATACATTACTACAAGATAGCTATTTCCACTATATGCATTGATTACACTGTAATTCTTACAGTACAGATACTACATACACAGACATACTACATGTTATACATACCGTATTAGTAATCGGAGGTGTTATTAACTAGTGTAATACTCATTTTCGGTTTGTCTTTCAGTATTTTGTACTGTCCTACAGGTAGATATAGATGGTTTGAATGTGTGACAAGGCAACCTTTTATAGTTACAGATCAGTAACATGTGCTATCTCGATGGCCAATTGGTGTTCCTAAGTAGCTAATTATATGCACATCAGCTGCACTGCTACTGCCTTAGCCAATACCATGGCTACAGCGGAGTATAATTGAGTACTCCACTTAGGCATTGTTCCTTTGCCTTACTTGTGAGGAAGACAGCGTGGAAGTTTTGTTTGGAATCTATTGCAACAGCAGTATGGAGACAAACAGTAATATATTGTGTGTAATGCCTAGAGGAGTTGGTCTAAATGTGAGTACTGCTGTTATATTTCTGAACATTGCTACTTGTGCAGGGTTTGTCTGTACCTAATACTTCTGCATATGTGTCAATCTGACCAGGTTCTTTGACCAGCTCAAGGCTGAATAGCTATGCATATAATGTTAGGGGGTTTACAGTGCGCTTACCAGAAATATTTAGTTTGGTGTTACTGTGTATCATACTGTGCTAATAATCAGTACTCTGTAAAACTTCCTGGTGTACGATCCTATCAACCCTCTGAAATGGGATTAGTTCATACAAACCCTGTTACATCAGCAGCTGTTCAATTGCATAACAGCAACTATTTCACATAGGGCCATGTTAGTGTGTCTGTGTCCAGGTATATTAAGGTTTCAGCAGATGGTGTACAGTAGTTGCATAACTGGTTATGGTAAGACAGTATGTATTGATGTAATTATTTCGGTTGTGGGGTAGATGTTGGTGGGTGTACATAGCACATGCAGGTGTGTAGAAACCCCTTTTATACAACTTCTATATGTGTGTGAGTGTTCTTTCCCTATGTGAACACTTATCCCTTAGTGGACTAATACTATGGTAATTGCAGGCTGATTCATTAAGGCACTATTAAATGCTTCCTGTATAGCATGCAGGTACTGTTAGCCCTTGAATCCTTTTAGCAATACATCGGAATGTAATAAAGATTTGCAAAATGAAAGTTGTCTGTGTAATTCTGTCCTGGATATTTGCAGTCATTGCAGTTGTGTTGGTGACTGTGTCTATAGAACATATTTGTAATAGTGTATTGGCATATACTCTTCATATGTTATGTTCATATTGTTTGGGGGGGCCGGAATGTGTGATTGCTATGGTCCATGTTATACTCCATATGACCACTTCGGATGCTGTCTCCAGACATGTATGTATGTGTGTGTGTGTATATATATATATATATATATATATATATATATATATGTATATATACGTTTATCTGTACTTCCATAGATGTGTAGATGTTTTTAACCTGTCTATATATCTACATATATATGTAGACCTGTATATATCAACATGTCTCTATGTATCTCTCTCTCTCTCTCTCTCTCTCTATATATATATATATATATATATATATATATGAGCATACACCTTTAATTTTGCACATGGCAGGTTGTCTTATTTCAACACATTCCTCCCTTTTGTGTTTTAACCTGTCTGCATACACAACTGGTATAGGTACATCCCAGGTAGCTTAGTGTTAGGTTACTCTGAGGATGGAGTACATGGTTGCGGGTTCTACTCCTGGAAGGTGTTATTGTTTTACCTCTCAGAGTAGGCACTGGTAGGGAAAGTGTGAATAATGCACATTTATGTGGTTGTGAGCTGGTTTGCCCATGGTCTATGCAACATTAAGCTAAGGTCAAACGTGTGAAGCGCTTCTCCATTTACCATGTTTCAGCACTGCGTACCATCGCGCAAACACATGGAAACCCGATTACAACTGCATAAGAGTGCTTTAATCCGCCTGCATCCAAAAGCCCTAATTCTGGTCCTCAAAATAAACTAACAGCCCTTGCAGGTCTTGAACCCGGGGCCATGAGCACCACTGTCACTGACCTTACCACTAAGTCATCTGAGATATGCATGAATGTTAAGGTGTTTAGAGTATACATTGTACTACAGACATTCATCATTACTGAAAACAAATGTGACAGTCAGTTGGTGTACATATGTCTGATACGTGTTAATGCTCATATGTTTGTGAAAGTAGGTGTTGCAATGTGACATGACGGTGTATTATGAATGAGTAAGGTTCTTCCTTTGTGTTCTTTTCATATTGTGCCCATACTCCATTTATGCCCCTCCAGTTCACTTATTGGACATCCGACCCAGGCCCTCCATGATGCATGATTGCATTACCCATCATTCCTCCCCCATCCCAATCTTCACATACACAACAACCAACCCTTCTGTGGTGAATTACGTTAATATTAATTGTTATAATACCAGAGCTGCATGTATTTTGTGTATACTCCAGTTCCTCTAGAGTGCTTCTGTATCACGAAGTGTGTTCATAAATGCTTATATATATATATATATACATATATATATATATATGTATATATATATATATATATACATATATATCTATGTGCAGACATCACTGACATATATATATATATATATATATATATATATATATATATATATATATATATATATATATATATATATATATATATATATATAGATATATATATATAAATATATATATCGTATTAGTTTGTAACAGTAATACATCTGTAGACTGGAATGTATTGGTTCACAAACTACAGTACATTACAATGTACTGTACATATATACACAAAGTCACTGTCCCATTGGTGATCATTACAGTGAAATGCATATGGTATAAGGTGTAGTCTCAGGACCATGAAACATGTGTACACCTCGGATGGCTTAGTTGTACATCCCATGACTATAGTGTCCAAGGTTCGACACCTGCAATGCTTTACAGATGTTTTTTACTGCAGAATAAGGCTCATTTAAGCAGTTGTAAGCATGCTTAAAAGTATTTGTGCGCCATTATAGCAGCGTTTAAACACAGTTAAACAAACGTTGTAACATATAACCTGTGCATGCAAACAAACACGGCCACATTCGCTAAAAACTCTGGATATATACCTGTTAATGACGTAACATCTCACTATGTGCCGACATGACATTACATTCTCTGTTGACTGTACTATCCTGCACACATGGGTTTATATGGGTGATTCGAATGTTTATTATACAGATGATTACTACCTATATATGCAAGCTGTGGTTAAGGTATACTTTTGCACATGATAAACCTTCCTGCCTTTATCGGGATTGTAACCTCGAATACACAGATACTATGCAGATGCTGTAACTATTACACTGTTGTCAGTAACGTTGCTTCCACCTATTTCCTATTTAGATGACTTCTATGTGTAAGTTAGGCTAAGCAAAGGGCGGGATCCCCCAAACTCACTGAGCTTCAAGTACTCTTGACATAACAACATATAACAAATGTACTGTGAGACAATACATTACATTCCTAACTACATTAGGCATAACCCCTCACTGACACACTTCAAGGGAAACCTTGTTGTGTGAATAGGTAACAGACTATACACCCCTGGGATCATGTGTCCCAGAACCATACAGCCAGGGGGTGGGGGAGCCTGTCCAGTTTTATAGCTGCAAGACCTGTTGGGGGAATTGAATGGTGTTGAATTGCCACATTAACATGCCCTCTAAGTGCTCCTATCACCCTCCACAACCCTAGTCTTCAACAGCTTCCAGCAACTCTGCCTGGAATTGCTTCATTGGCTATGCTTGACAGCAGCTCAGTTACTTCATCAATGGTGCGGGGAAGGCCAACACACTGTTGCTATGCTTCTAATTGCCCTTGGGCAGATAGATAGTAGGGTATCTGTGAACCTCTAACATGCAGGCCATCACAGCCATAATATGTGAATAAACAGACCTTCAGATCACAATATACAGTGTGACCTCACCATGTGGTCAGGAAACAGTTGAGTACAGGAAGAACATACAGAACACTGATACTTAGTCACTCCAAAAGCCTATCTTGGAAGCTAGAAGACATGTATAAGTTTAAGGCTTTCTATTGCTTACCACTAGGTTACCTACAGGGGAGATGAAAAAACAAGCACAGATGGGGAACATGCATACAATGATACCATACCAGCCTATGTGTCAGCCTTACACTTTGGAATAATGGCCAAGGCTATTGGCGCCCCCATGGTGCCTTATTTAGGAGAGTCTCAAAGGTGAATACCAGCTCCGTAAACAGCATAATATCAGATTCAATGAGGTTTATGCTACTCAGTACCAGGGGTTGTGATCACAACATGCATGCAGTCACAGCACTCCTCAGGATGGGCAACATCAACATCTGTGCATTTACTGACATCTGCCTTAAGGCTCCTGAGAGCACACCAGCACTACCAGACTACAGCCCATTCCACACATTTCAGCCAGAGAACATGGACTGACAGACATGGAGGGGCTGTATCCATATTCATCAGGGATACCTACACCTCCAGGTTAGTGGGGCAGCATGATACCTCCATGATCATCCATGTGCAGCTAACATCAGCCACAACTGCAATGTGGAATGTGACCTGCTACGGATCACCCTCCATGACCCAGGACCTCCGCTCCACCTACCTGGAGACAGTGGAGAACAAGGGAACACAACAGTCCTAACACACACCCTGGCATTGGTCGATGTCTACTACCATACCATTAACTGGGAAACGTACTTCGGTACTCACTTCCAGGACCAGTGCTTCCTGGAATGTATCACCTCATATGCCCTGTATCAGGTGGTAACCTCCCTAACGTGGGGTGGAAACTAATAGATGTGGTCATCACCAACATGGGCAGCAGGTGCACCACGGTGGAGGTTAACCAGTCACTGGTTAGATCTGACCATGAACTATTCACTGTTTCTGCACCCTAGCATCTTCCCCACCCATGGTTACCACAGCTTATACCTTTCCTACAGCTAGATTTACACTACTAGTGATGGGTGGGGGGTTTCACAGCCCCCACGCTAAGGGGAAACACTGCTCAAGATACAGACAGATTTACAAATGCAGTCTATAAGCACCTACACGGATGTATGGATCATGCCATTGCTGGTAAACCAAGACTCACTCCTCCTAGACAATGACACTGGTCTGGTGGACCTCTGCAATAAACAGGCTATACTACAGAAGTAGGACAGTGTTCCAGACACACATCAAATCCAATGAAGGGCAGACATCCGTGACCACTATTAGTATGGTATATAGGTCCTTCATGACATCATCCAAGGCTAACATCAGCAGGAGAATACGCAAGGATTCGAAAGATAACCACAAAGCCTTCTGTGGCTATGTCAAGGATCTACATGGTGACACACAGATTTGCACTGTGCCAGTGAAATATAGCACAAAATATGCTGACCCTACTGATATCGCCAACAACCTTGCAAATACATTCGGTGCATACTTCACCCCCTAAAGAGCCCACAATACCACCCGAAAGGTACAGTATCCCAACCATCAGAGACACACAGGTGGAAATGGCCCTCTTTAACAGCAGAACACAGTGTCAATGGAGGCAGATGTTGACCCAGACTGCATCTTGCAAACTGTACAAGACAACCTGCCCCCCACCTAATTAAGCATTCCTACCTCAGCCTCTTCACAGGCTACATGCCCATACAATGGCGTGTGGCAATGGTTATTCCACTCCATCACAGTGAAATCACAACTGACCATGGTACCTACCACCCCATAAGCCTGACTAGCCTGGTCTGCAATGGTATGGTTCGCATCCTCATGGCACTCATTAACAATGACATTGGTAACCTTCGAACACGTGACTCAACCCAGGTCAGCTTGGTTGAGTGCAGTTCATGCTTACTGAACCTGTTTGACGTCTTACATACAGTCAGCAAGACGTTAGATGACAGGGGAGGTGGTTCACACATACTACCTTGACCTCACCAAGGCTTTTGACATCATGCCCCACTCAGGTATTATTGATAAACACACCAGCCTGTACATTCGCCCATACATCACAGGTTGGGATGCCAACGGGCTTACACACAGAACCCACATGGTACGACTAGCGGTCTCCAGGTCCAACTCTTGAACAGTCACGACTGGTGTCCCACAGGACTTAGTCCTGGTAGCCCTACTGTTCGGCATATACGTCTCAGATGTACAGGCAAACACAGGTGGGCTATGGCAGACCATGTTTGGCAATGACTGCAAACTGGGAGCTATGATTGATAGTCCAGCTGACATGGACATCCCTGAAGGGGCCTCACAGAGAACGTCACAAGGTGCCAATGATGCGGCCTCCAGCCAAGTGCCACTAACTGCATGGTCATTCCATTGTGGAATTGGCACCCACATATTAACACATGAGCAGCAGCCACTTTAATACAGATGAGGTAATGAGGTATCTGGGGACTAAGGTAGATAGTGATCTCCCCTGTGACAATCATATCTCCACAGTATTTAGGATATCCTTCTATGTAGGCCATCTGACTACTAAAGGATTCCCATCTAGACATACTGGGGTTATAGTGCCCCTTTACTCATCACTCATCAGTCCCATCATAGGGTATAATAACCCATGTGGGATTTACCTCAGAGGACACGTCCAACAGCTGGGGGGTCCACAGATGTATCTCACCAAGGGGAATACTGGCCTCCAACATATGGCCTATGCAGCTGGAGTGAATAAACTCCTGCTTTACTTAGTGGCATCTCGTTTACCCAGAGATGATCTCCACTGACCAACACAGCTACGTTGAACTCAGGCTTGATGGATATGCTCCACCTATGGGAATCCATGTCACAGTGAGCTACACACTGTAGTGAGCTGACCTTGCCACAGCAATAACTGGAGGATGCTGGAGGGACATCTTCCTGTCACAGACACTCCCTATACTTTGGAACAACATCCCTAACTACATTATACAGAGCCCCTCACTAACACTCTGCAAGTGAAACCTTGAAGGGTGGATGGTGAACAGTAGATGCACCCCAGGGATCCCACCATTGGCTCTGCTCCACAGAGGAACAGTAAATGAATCAATGGGGTGGCAAAAGCTGACACATTTTGGCCGGCAATATGAATGGCCTCTGGCCATTGGCCAAGTACCTACCTATGAATCTATACATACAGTATCTGCATATGCTGATAGCTTAATTTACTGTTCAGGTGTTGACTTACCTTGTGCCAATGGCTATTGTGTGTGCAATAGTTGAGGGCTGCCTATGTTGGATGCACACAGTAGACTGCCTATACATGACAATTTGCAGGTATTCTTGTGTGTGTGCCATCCATTTTTACTGTGTGTGCAGGTGGAGAAAGGTGTCAGTCCCTAGGTGCCTACACTGTCAGTGTGTGTGCTATATGTTCCCTCTTTGTCAAGGCATGGGAATACTGGGCATGCCTCCATCTGCCTACTGGGGCTGGTTCAGGTTGTTCGTGGTCTGAGTACCTCTGTGCCTGTGGGGCCCTTGGCAATGGTGGTGGGCTATGAGGGCCTTCACCATTCTATCTCTGCTGCAGCTGTTTCTGCAGGACCATATTGTGTAGCATGGCACACACTATGAAGATGTGGGCACATGTGCCTGGAGAGTACGGCAAGGCTCCACCAGATATGTCCAAGCAACGGAACCGTGATTTCAGCATCCCAAACAAATGCTCTATGATGATTCTGGTTTGTGCGTGTGCCTCATTATGGCATTCCTGCATGGGTGTGTGTGCATTTCTGATGGGAGTCGTCATCCACAGTTCCAGTGCATAGCCAGCATCCCCCACCAGGTGGTCATTATGGATGTGACCCCTGGCAAATAACCAATTCAGCTGTGAGGCATGCCAGATGTGGGAGTCGTGATAGCTTCCAGGGCTGCCAGCACAAACATTCATGATAATGCCCTGGGTATTGCACATGACCATGCAGTTGATGGAGGGGTATCCCTTGTGGTTTATGTAGCGCCTTCCCTGCTCACTGGGTGGTGACTTGATATGTATGTGTGTGCAGTCTATTGCACCCAGTTCCTCCGGGTATTCTGCCACACGGTGAAAGAGATGCATATTGCTGGCCAACTCCTCCTGTGTTCGGGAGAAGTATATGTGCTCATTGGCATGTGGCAACATGGCATCCAGGAACTCGTGTAGTATCCTGGATGCTGATGCCTGTGAGATACCCATGATATCCCCAGTTGGTCTTTGAAAGGTACCTGTAGCTAGCATTCTTAGGCTTACACATACCTTCATATCCACTGGGATGGGTTCCGCTCTGTTTGTTCTGGCTCTAAGGTGTGGCCAGCACAGCTCCACAAATTGCTGTAGGGTGTCTCTGTCCACCGTGTAACACTCTATTATCTCCAGATCATGTAGCCCCTGGTAGGTTACCCTGGGTCTGAACACTCTCCCCCTCCTCTGGTGCCTGCGGTGGTCATGTGCATCATCCTCCACACCACCTTCAGTCTTCAACACATGCTGCTGGATCAAAGCTGTGGCAGCCCCTAAAATGTACATAATAAAAGTTCCCCATCTGCATACACCACTGGTACAGAGTGTATGGGAATACACAAATGTGTGTGAGGTGCTTTCACACTTTATAGTATTGTGCTATGGATGCTGCTGATGTAAGTGGGTGTGTATGAACTATTCCAGCTGCTGCATGTCTTAATTATGGGTTTGACCAAAAAGCTCCAAGGAAAGGGTGCCACAGAACGAAGACCCAGTAAAAACACAACAGGCACCCAAAGAGGCAGGAGGTAATAAAGTCACGAGCCTGTAAGTAAAAGCAACAGCAGGTTTATTCACATAAACGCCACACCATACAATGCATTTTCATCCACTAGACTTCTTCAGATGTAAAATGAATGAATAAGAAGCTGTGCCTACTTATATACCCCTCCCAATTGTAATCAAAAATTAAAACAATTATTTAATTAAAACCAGTAAAGTCTTGTTGCCTAAAATATTGGTGACAACCTAACAACTTAACAAAAATGAAAATAAAAATAAAAGCATATGTATTTTTTAAAAACTTTAGAATAAAAAATATTACAAATTACAATGTGTAAACAAATAAATAAACATAACTGCAAAAAACCTGCAGAATGAACTTGCAAACCAGTATATACTTGCTTTATAGTTTTGCAGCTCTCATTTTTAAAATAGGGGCAATAGATATATATTCATTGAGCCCTGGGAATCTATTGGCTTCAAATAACAACTGCCAAAATATTTCTCTCACCTCTATCCTATGCTGATGCCTGTGAGATACCCATGATATCCCCAGTTGGTCTTTGAATGGTACCTGTAGCTAGTATTCTCAGGCTTACACATACCTTCGTATCCACTGGGATGGGATCCTCTCTGTTTGTTCTGGCTCTGAGGTGTGGCCAGCACAGCTCCACAAGTTGCTGTAGGGTGTCTCTGTCCACCGTATAATGCTCTATTATCTCCAGATCATGTAGCCCCTGGTAGGTTACCCTGGATCTGAACACTCACCCCCTCCTCTGGTGCCTGCGGTAGTCATGTGCATCATCCTCCACACCACCTTCAGTCTCCAACACATGCTGGTGGATCAAAGCTATGGCAGCCCCTAACATGTACATAATAAAAGTTCCCCGTCTGTATACACCACTGGTGCAGAGTGTATGGGAATACACAAATGTGTGTGAGATGCTTTCACACTTTATAGTATTGTGCTATGGATGCTGCTGATGTAAGTGGGTGTGTATGAACTATTCCAGCTGCTGCATGTCTTAATTATGGGTTTTGCAATGTGTACTGCGAGTGTGGGGCCTTTACTGTGGAGATCTCCTTGCCTGCCTTGATTAATCTGTTGCCCTTTAATTCATTTTTAGACCTGGATCCCCTCCCATTATCAGGCATGCATCCACCTGCCATCTTTCTTGTTTTGTACTTTCCCTACCCAGTCATGGTGAAATGTGCCTTGTAGCTGATATACTGCATATCACCTTTGTTCTGCTTTGACACTTTGCTGTTTTATTTGCAGTACAGCCCTTCCCTGTTCTGCAGGAAGCTGATTGCAGCCTTGTTAGCTGTTGTCAGTGGCCCACTGTAGGCTCCTAGGTGTTAATTAGTCATTTGTACTACAATTTCACTGCTGCAGCATTTCCTTATTTCTTTCCTATATCCTTCCTGTTTCGGCTGCAGTGCACGACGCATATACCCATTTACTGGGTTTATGCGTGTTTTCATCTCCGTTCACATGCATACTCGTTTACCTTGTGTACTCTCAGCTAAGCATAGCTATGGGTAATTCGACACATCCCTATCCTGCAGCTTTGCCTAGCTAGGGTCAGACCAGTTTAACAATGCTCCAATGTGCTTACAGCAATGGCAACATACCCCTCTCTTGATGTCATCTTTATCTCAAGGGCTCACCTCAGTGTTATAACGCTACGCTGTGAGGTGCATCCTTACACCAGCGGGGAATCTGCGATTCACTATTTCTCCTGTCATTTGCATGGCATTGCCTACTAATTCCTAGATACTGCGCATAACACTGTCACTGCCCCTTAGCAACCCTTGCGCCATGAGTATGGTGTAGCATGCCTGCCATTGACTATTATGGGAAAATCGTGATATGTGTTTCATTGCGGTTTTATTCTATATTTTTATATATTCCTTGCGATCCCCTTTGCGCACTGCTTCCCTGCGCTTCCACGTCGTGATAGTGCGACTATATATATTAAATGTTAATTTTATATTTTGTACAATTTTTTTTTATGCCAATGGCTATATATTTAGCCATTGGCATATATTAACTTTATAATACATGTGTTTGGTCGGTTGTCATGGCTCCGATTTTGTTTGCAAAAATGTAAACTGTTTTCTACGGTTTACATTTCTGCATGCTTACACTACACCTGCACCACTTCCTGAACCACTACATACCTTCATTTGCATGCTACACTGCTGCACATAGGGTAATTAGCATACATGGCTCAGGAGTTGTGCGGGCGTAGTGTATGCAGGTAGTGCACGTGGAACCCTGAATCGCTTGGCAGCCATATTTGGTGTTAGAATGCCGACTCTACGCCTGCACCTGGGGCAAGCTTCATGAATTACGGGGATTATCATTTGTATAAGAATTAATTTTACTAAGTGTGATTGGGTACATTGGTAAGAGCCTTTAAGTAGTTGGCTTTGTGTGTTCTAGTGGAAGTAAAGCTACCTTATAGTCTGGGTGGAGGTGTCAGAATGGGTAACCTGTGTCAGTTTTTCCCAGGTGTGTGTGTGTTTGTGAAAGTCAAATCTGAAGCAGAGCGTTTGTGACAGCTACTCTGAACAGGGTTCATAGGTTCATGGGTTAGTACTAAGCTAACTGCCCTTGCAAGCCATTGTAAGCCTAGCCAATTATTCTTTGTGAGACTCAAACCCTGCACCTTGTGTTTGTAATGCAAACACCTTAACCATTAGGCCACCCTCCCTGGGTGGGACACTGAGAACACTAATTTCACAGACAGGGTGGTGGAGACCTTGGCTTGGAACACCCAACTAAGGCCTCAGCTCTATAGTGGTCAGTAGGGAGTCATATTTGAGGCCTGGAGAGAGAACCCAGCCCCAGGACTGCAGTGTACATTCCTTGTGTGCTCTTAAGGGAAATTGTACTTGGTGCAGAGAGTTGCATCTGAAAATACTGTGGATGTCTATTTTTCTCACAGTAAGCATTCCCCAGTGGCATCATTGGTGAGGATTGAGGATCCTTGATCACTAGCCCAGAGGATGAACATCACATGGTATTCTAGCATTTAATGATTGAGTAAGAGAAGAAAGACTCACCAACTGTACTGTTGGGTTTACTTATGGCAAGAAGGTGCTGGTCACTTGAAAATAGGATGCAGGTAGGAGAATATTGCAGGACAGTTTTCAGGTTTGTAGATGAGAATATGGATTGTCACTATTTTCAATTAGATTAAATGGTGAGGGAGTTCTTATTGATTCAAGTGTTTTATGGCTATGCACTGTTGAGTCTTGTAGGAAAGATTAGCAGCACATTTACCTATTTTATGGTAGCACTGTTCTAGTTATTTTTTGACAAGCTTGCAGACTGGTAAGTATTGGGGAGGCATAATGAAGGGCTTGGAGTAAGTACACAGTGGCAATTGTTTTCCTAGCAGCATCTGTAAGGCATTGATTTACCCTGTATACACATCAGACGTTTTGGTATATTTTATGGCTTATTGTATGTAGTGGTCAAATTTCATGTGATTGTCAATTGCTACCCCAAGTAATTTTGTTTGAGTGACTGTTTTATGGTGTTATTCATAGAGGTTACAGTTACTACAGGATTTTGGTAGGTGAAATGCTTTGGAATAAATATCAACATCTTATTTTTTTAAGGTTTAGGAGTAGCTGGGAATTTTCTATCTTCTTTTCGAAAGACTCTTACATTTGCTAGAGACTGGTTAAGTTTTTGACTAAGAAGGTATGTGTGAAGTTGTCTGTACACTGAAATATTTTGGCATGTTTAGTAGACGTATGGAGATTATACCAAGTATCGAGTCTTATAGGACCCCAATTGCTTCTGGGAGGAAAGAAAATAATTCAGTTTGCCTTTTAACTGCTTGTTCTTTATTTGTTAGGTAGCTGTAAAACCAGTGTATGGATGCATCATTAAGGCCTCAGTGAGAGAGTTTACGGATTAGCTTCTGGTGAGATCCAGGGTCAACTGCCTTAGACAGGTCAAGGAAAAAATGAGGAAACTAGGTTACTACTGTTTCTGTTTTGGTTAACATAATTTGTGAAATTTATCAGATCTGTAGTGGTGCTGTGAACACACTACTTGTTAGGACACAGAGTTATTTGCAGAGAGGTGTTTTAGAACTTGGATGATTTTGGATAATGGGGAATGGGTGACAGTGGATCTATAGTTTTAGTTATCCCATAATTTTATGCCTTTATGGATGGGTAGTATAAAATAATTTTTACAAGGTATAGGGATGAAGTGTTCAGAGATTGACTGTTTAATAATAATAATAATAATAATAATAATAATAATAATAATAATAATAACAATAATAATAACTGTAATAGTAATAATAATAATAATAGATACATGGCTGAAGCATCAGCAGCCATTTCTTAGTACTCAGTGGGAAGGTTGTCTAGTGCCATAGTTGTTTGCTCTAAGAAGTTTTCAAAATCCTGATTCCTGTTATATTTGCATATGCACTCAATCATGCATATGGTGAACACTGAGTCTGCATGAGCTTCTTCAATATATTTTATTTGTAAAAAAAATGAAAAGAAGATGCAGCATGTATGCTCTAAAAGCAAAACTCACAGATTTGGCTAGACGATTCATTGCTTCCTAATGATGTACCATTCTGTAACAAACAACATATGTCAGCAAACAATCTCTCATTAACTGAAATGAGTAAACCAATTCTCTGCCTGGCTGGCAAACATTATTTATTTATTTTTATTTATTTTATTTTGCATTTGTTGACCGGGATAGTCCAACTGGAGCCATGTCCATTTTCAGTGGAGGCCCGGGGAGATAAGCTCCGAGTTATCAGATGCAATAATACAAGTAAAACAAGAGTACATAAATAGTATTACCAAAGAATACATAGGCAGACATGAGATACACCTGGTTATAATCAGGAGAAAATTAACAATAAATAGTTAGTTGGGTTATTCACGTTCATGTTGAGAGTTACCCAGGCTTGTTGCAGTGGCAAAGCCAGTTAAATGCCATATGTCGTTTGAGTTTAGTTTTAAATTGTCCTAGGGAGGAGAGCAAAGTAATATCACCTGGAAGTAAGTTCCAGGCTCTGCCTGCAGCATTAGCAAAGAGGGCATCTCCAGCTGTGTTGTTGATTTTGATTGTCTGAATTAGAAGTTTGATCGAGAATCATAACAGTCTTGGATTGTTGTGGGGGGTGATAATATTTTGAAGGGCTGGTGTGTTATCTGGGTTATAGAGGATTTTGTTAGCCGTGATCATCAGGTTATATTGGATGAGACTGGGAAGTTCTAGCCACCCAAGCTGTTTTAGGTTGATGCAGTGGTGTGTTTTAAAAGGCATTCCACTGGCAAACCTGGCAATATGATTGTAGCAGGTTGACAGTCTATTTAGTACAGATTTGTTTAGATTGGAGAGAAGGGGGGAGGCGTATAAAAGTGTTGAGAGTAGATGAGAGTGAGCTATAGCCATTTTAGCTGGAGGGGTTAGGAAGGCTTTTATTCTATACAGTGACCCAAGTTTTTTATTGATGTTCTTGACTGTTTGATTTACATGTAGGTCAAACTTTAGGTTATTGTCAATAATGATACCTAGTAATTTTGTAGAGGGGTCAGGGGAAATTATTGTCCCATCTTTTGCATTTATAGTGAAGGTGAAGGTGGTAGACCTATGAGTTGGAGAGAATAAAAGCATTTTAGTTTTTTTTTTAAGATTTAGTAACAATCTGTATTCAGAGAGCCAATTTTCTATGGTATTAAAGGTGGACTGGGTAGCGACCTTCAGGTCTGTGGAAGAAGTAGCTGAGCAAATCAGGTTGGAGTCATCAGCATATTGGATACAGCTGATGTTTGGTATGACTATATACAAGTCATTAATAAAGATGGAAAACAGTAGGGGCCCTAATATTGAGCCTTGTGGTACTCCAAGTGTGTTTGGTAATAGATTAGAGAGCTTGTTCTGCCATAGGACAGCCTGTTGTCTTCCATTAAGGTAGGATGTAAACCAAAGAAGGGCTTTAGTATCAAGGTGGAAAGTTTGCAAGGTGTGAACCAGAAGCTGGTGGTCAACCATGTCAAATGCCTTGGAAAGATCCAAGAATAGGGCAGAGGATATGTGATTATTGTTACGGTTATTGTTTATGGTATTGGTAAAAGCCATTAATGCTGAGGTTGTGCTATGGTGTGGACGAAAACCATGCTGGGTATCTGCCATAAAGTGATTTTGGATTAGGTGGTGCATAAATTGTTTTTGTATACATTATTCCATAATCTTTGCAAGTGGAGAAAGTATAGCTATAGGTCTATAATTGGAGAATTCTGTAGAGGAACCTCCTTTATGTAGTGGGATTATGTAGGATGTTTTCCAAATGGTGGGAATTTTAGCTTCAGCTATGGTACGATTGATTAGTATCGATATTGGACAGGCAATGGTGTCAGCTGATTTTTTAAGGTACTCGGCAGGGAGTTGGTCAGCGGAGAGTGTGGTAGGTTTTAATTTTTTGATCAAGTTATGGATAAGTGATGTGGACACTGGTTGGAAGGAGAACAAGAGTCAGTTTTTAGAGGTAGTAGTATCAGGGGCAGGGGAGCTAGAAGGTAATTGGCTAGCTAGGGCTTGAATTATTTCAGAAAGGAAACGGTTAAAACTGTCAGAGACCTCCTCTGGGGATTTATCAATGGTGGCAACAGGGATAGGTGTAAATGTTTTACCAGGGCAAATTAGATTGTTCAGCCCTGCCCAGAACTTCTGAGGATTGTTCTGGTTGGTTGTCTGTAAATTACAGTAGAATTGTTTTTTGTCCTATAAAATAAATTTTTTGTTTCATTCCTAGCATACCTATATTTAACATGATCATGGGGGTCTTTTGTGGAGCGCATTATAGGCCACATAGGCATGGGAGAGAGGGAGCCATGTCCAGTGCCAGAGAAGAAAAGGTAAATATAATATCTAGCCAGTGGTGGGGAGGCAGAATGTCTGTCTGCTACCTGTTGACCATCAGACTGATTTGTGCCTGGGATATCAAATGACTCACTGGGTGAAGGAGAAATAAACAATTGATGACTGTTTGCCTTCTTTACAGGGAGGACCTGGGCCAATCCCAATGCAATTTTTTGAAGTAACTAATTGGTGTGGTTTGATCATGAGGGAGAAGCCAACCGTGGGTAAATGCAGCATTGCCCACACTCAGGAGTGGGTTATTGCTAGTATACAATGACATTATTTAAGAAAGAAATTGCTTACCTTTCTGAAATAATGTCTTTCTACAACAGTGCTATAGTGTTCCTCCCTGTTCTTCCACTTTTTCTGATGTACTGCACATGTATAGGGGAGTTATGTTCCCATGCTTGCACAGTACATCAGTACAAAGGAAAGCAAAGGAGAAGAGAGATCATTTCCATTGCTGTTTTTTTTTCTTTAACCAAGATTTTTTGAGAAAGAGCATAAATACAAAGAAAATCAGGTACGTTTCTGATTATTTATTTTCTCATATTTTGCTGTGCTTTAAGCATATGGCAATAGAATGGTCCCTCAATGGTACTTCAGCTGGCAGACTTTGTGCTATTTACATATGCATGATTTACAATGGACACGCTGGTTGGGCCATCCAATCAGTGATCACATTTTTGAAATAACAATGACCTGTTATTATATAATTGCTTACAAAAAACTGGCTTCTTCTGCTCAGTGAAACAGCTGTAAACTGTGAACTAACTAGTTAAAATTGGTTGCTGTAATGTGGATGTTCTGATAAACCCTGAGATATGAAATAAAGTATTCTCACTCCTTAAATAATGCCATCTTACCTCAATAAACTGCAATGGCAGCTGTAGGGTTCAAATACAGTTACATCAGGCAGTGGATTTCCTACCACCCAAGAATGAGAAAGGGCACATTTGTTAAATAATACCCACTCTCTTTCTGATATAATTTATGAGTCAGATAGTTTATCCATGTCAGTGTAAACTGCAAAAAATAAAAATAAAAACTACACCAAAGCCTGTCTGGCAAACTCACACTTTTGCTTCTTCAGTGGCCAGAAATAAAATCAGTATCTTGGTCTAAGTCTCATTGAATATGGAGAATCAGTATCTTTAGTTATGTTTTGGCTTGTAATGTATCAGATTTGCTTTACTGAGAAATGTGTTCAAACCTCCCTGCCCCTTAACCATTGATTTCTCAAGAGTATGTACAGTATAATAGAAAGGTAAAACCCATTTAATATCATTATTGAAGATGGTTATATTGTGCAGCTCCTAGGGGTCTGTTACATATATTGACATCCTAGAAAAAATAGGAGAAAAACCACACCTGAACAGAAATGTGCAAATATTCCATAGTCACTGCAATCCTAGTATGTCTTCGAACAAAGGATGAAGCAGAACGTCTTCTGATTATTGAGGTAGTCGGGGCGCAAAATGGAGTCAGAAGTCTAACTTGTAATATAATAGTATCATTGGAAAGCAGGTATTAAAACATTTAATTAAAAAGTCTGCGTTGCAGAAATCCATTCAGCATCACACTCAACCAAAGAAGATTTGAGTTCCACTACCTTTTGTGCATGAAACCAACACTGTGTTTATTTTTGCTTTTAGTTATTTTCCTGGTCTTCTACCTTTGGATTCTCTGAGTGTAATATTTGTAATATCAATGTAGTGCATGGAGCACCATGATGACAATCCAAAACTAGAAAAAAGAAAACCTGTAAAGTGCTTCTGTACTGTAAGATCTGCCTGTAATAGTACTTTCATAGGTACACTGTTATATTTGGGACTCACACAGTACATTCCTTCACTCTAAACTGTCCCCTAAATATCTTGCCTCATATTTTTGTTCTGGTTATGGAAGTTTGCCGACAGAAATTAGAACAGCATTTATAAACTGTCTCTCATGTTTTTTTTTTCCTCTTTTTTGCCTATGTGTCAGCACTTGCTAACCTCTATGTCTTTGAAATCAGTAAAACACTTTGTGTTTTTTTTTGTACTGGTGGTACACAGAGTAGATAAACCTCCATCAGGTCTCACCAATCATAACCGGTTATTATGTGTTCTCAACATGGACACCAAGAAGTTCACATCAGAGGTGCAAATTAATAATCCCACTCTTCTTCATTTCACTATTAATACAAGCACACGTGTTTCAGATTAGTTCAAACCAGTTCAAAGTATTGTAGCCAGAAATCTTGCTGTAATGCTTAATATGTATGTAAGCTGTGTTATATGCATATTGCTTCATTTGTACTCAAAATATGTGCAGGCATATTAACTGTGTTAAGATAGCATTGATTATCTACCATAATAAGCTAAATTTCATGGTTTAGTTTTGAAGTATATTTATTTTACTAAATTTGAAGTGGAAAATAACTGAAGAACGAAAATCTAAATAATACAGGTGTGGGGCAACTAATTGCTGACCTATCTATAAATACACTTCTACAATGACACTGTTATTATCCTTGGAGGATTTTTGACTAACTCTGGAGACAGTGGGAGGCATTGTAAGCCAGCTTCTGCTTTCTTCTCCTGGGGGCTATTGAACCTTAAGTTGCAACCCGGCAGAGGTCTAATTAGTTGGAATGATGTAAGTTTTCAACATTCCATTTTGGTCATAAACAAATGTTTTCCCAACCCCCAGCCACAGAAAACGTCTCCAATTTATTTTTGCCCCTTAACTTTGCTTTCTGAATGCTTATTCATACAGGTCTCATTATCCAAGCATGATGCTGTACAAGAAATATATGCTGATATCCCCTTTATGTTTCTTTGTTTCTTTATGGTTGTTTATCCATCAAGTGATAAATCTATGTATGCATAAATTTGGTGTAAATGCTCAATACTAATGCATTCAGTCAGTAAGAACATTATTTACTTTTGTTTTTTTATTCTCCCTGCTTCATATAGGCATGAATGAGAATGTGCAAAATGGCCCATTTTCAGCTGCATCTCAGGCTAAACACACACACACACACACACACACACACACACACACACACACACACACACACACACACACACACACACACACACACACACACACACACACACACACACACACACACACACACACACACACACACACACATACACACACACACACACACACACACACACACACACACACACACACACACACACACACACACACACACACACACACACACACACACACACACACACACACACACACACACACACACACACACACACACACACACACACACACACACACACACACACACACACACACACACACACACACACACACACACACACACACACACACACACACACACACACACACACACACACACACACACACACACACGCACACACACATTACTCAGTAAGTCACCAGCACAAAGGTTACACAGTTATATGAAGCAACATATATTGAAACACAGTTTTTGAATAGCTGTTAAAGAATGTGTGGTGTAAATGCCCATACATATGGAACCTAGTATACATGAGTTATACTCTACTAGATCATACCAAGATCTGAAGTATGAAGATAAATCAGAAAAACAATGAGACAAAAACTTTAATCTTAATAAATGAGTAGCAACAAGTTTTATTATTAACAAAATTCAATCATTATCAAGTTTGGCTTAACGACTATGTTTTAATAGTTTACCATGTGAGCTGCAGAAGGAAGGAACTGTAAGAAGCCATAACAGAGATGGCTGCGCATGAAAAAGGTCCTTGGTGGAGCAGTGGCTTACTCTGGTAATACATAAATAAATAAATACATAAATAAATAAATAAATAAATAAATACATAAATAAATAAATAACTAAGCTGAAAGCAAACAATTATCTCAGATGGTGTAATGATAAAGCAGAGACAGAATAGGAACTCAGAAAAGTAAAAATGGAGTAAGAAGGAGAAATTCACTGAGGTTCATAGGTTAGTACTAAGCTAACTGCCCTTCTGAGCCATTTTAATCCTAACAAATTACCCCATGTGAGAATTAAGTCCTGTATATTGTGTTGCAAGGTAAATACCTTAACCATTATGCAAACCTCCCACCTATAAATTATCTGTCAGAAGTGGGATTTGAAGCCATGTCTCCATGTGGAGACCAGAATTTTCATGAACTGTGGAAGGGGATTAATCCTTGAGTCTGTCTGCTTAGACTGCTCAGCCATCCTGACGTGCACAGATGCTCTCTGTAATGTCAAGCAACAGCTCTCTCTCTCTCTCACACACACACACACACACACACACACACACACACACACACACAACGCAAGTGCTAAAGTTCAAGCTGAGAGATAAACAAAGGGGGTTAAGCAGTACAGAGTGAAAATGGCAAATACATTCAGAGGCAGACAGAGGAAGGAGAAGGAAATAAAGAGGATCACTGGCACCTAACAAAACCCCTCCGCTAGGCAAACATTCCTTGAATTGTGCAATAAGGTCAAACAACAAATAAAAACAAATAAAGCCTTCTACTATCAGACTGCCCTAAACTCCTCCCATCACAACCTTAAGCAATTCTGGTCTACAATAAACTTAATACTCCACCCAGGTGAAGAGGACACCCCCCCACCACCATCTCCTCCACCTCCACCAGTATTGCTGACTCCTTCAATAAACATTTCACTGAAACCATTCTATCCCTAGCCTAACAACAACAACCCTCATCCACCCCCACCACAACTCTAATACTCTAGCCCCCTGTTTGCATTCTCCTCTGTACCCACTTCTTATATAAAAAAAAATCCTAACAAAACTTCAGCCCACAAAAATCGCAGCTAACAGCCTTCCCTCAGAATACCTAAAAATTGCAGCAGGCACCTTAGCCTATCTAATTTCCATACTAATTAGCAGCTCCATATTAAAAAGCTATATACCTTCTCTGTGAAAAATCTCACACATCATTCCCCTTCACAAAGGAGGTTCCTCCACTGATCTTTCCAATTACCGCCCTATCACCATCCTCTCCCCACTCTCCAAGAGCCTTGAGAAATGCATTAACTCTCAGGTACTAAGCTACCTCCTAGCTAACAATTTCCTCTCCAAAATCCAACATGACTTTAGGCCAAATCACAGCACTACTACTGCTTTGATCTCTTTCACCAACACTATCCTCCATCATAAAAACAATGGACTATTCTCCAACTCTATATTTCTAAATGTATCTAAGGCATTTGACATGTTATCACACAAAATGCTACTCTCTGTTCTCACTAATCTGTCCTTCTCCCACTCAGCCATCAACTGATTCCAAAGATATCTGACCGGCTGACAACAATCAGTCATCTGGAAAGATAGCCTATCTCCTGGTCTCCCCATTACTCTCGGAGTCCCCCAAGGCTCCATCCTTGGCCCCCTACTATTTTCCCTGTTCACCAACAATCTACACATCTCCAAAAAGCATGCTTCCCTCATACAATATGCAGATGACTTTACCCTCATCTGTTGTGCCCCCACTCTAACAGAACTTCAAAAGATCACACAAGAGTCATTCTCATCTGTAGAAAGCTGGCGATCCAACACCCATCTTCTACTCAGTCCTAACAAGACCAAACTCCTTAACCTCCAACCCTCCAAATCCAACCAAACTCTCACCCACTTCAATATCGTCGCCAAAGATAATACCATCATCTCCCCATCAGATCACACCAAACTTCTTGGTGTGGAGATTGACAACAATCTCAAATTTGATGTCCACATATCTCCTACCATAAAAAAGTACACAAAAAACTTTGGGCACTTTATAGAAATAAACTATACCTAACCAAGGCAGCTAGAACTTCTATTACCAACTCCTAGTTAATATCCACCTTACTCTATGTCTCTCCTATATTAACCAACCTTAGACAGTCTGACTTAAACAAGCTTGAGTCTTGCTACAATAAAATAGCAAAATTTGCAATGAGCCCATCCTACCGCAGCCACCACTGCCACTCACTAAGATAACTAGATTGGTTGTAACTCCCACAACTTTTTCACCTGAATCAACCCACTTTTGCCCACAAAATAGTAAACCATCCTCATAAAATCCCATAACTTGAGAACTTTCTCCAAACTTATTTCTCCTGTAGAACCCTATGTTCCAACAGCAAAAATCTTCTTCTGGTCACCAAACCCAAAAACTCTGCTGGCAAAGCCTTATTCTCATGTGCCATACCCAAACTATGGAACCCCCCCACAACCACTTTACCGCAGTCATTTCAAGACTGCACTCAAGTCTCATCTAAAATTGCACTGGCTGTGTGCCTGCCCCAATTCTGACTAAAACATTCTACCCCAAACAATATAGTACTCCTTAAATTATCTGCTACTGAGCATGTTAGACCTTACTACCACTGCCTCTACAGCTTGATTACAGAAGTTTTTATTTATTCTGCTTTCTCCAAATTGCTACTAATATATAATGCTGTTTTAGTGTGTGTTATTACTATGTATCTTTTGCTCTGTAATTATTGTATGACATGATCAATACTGTAACTCAATTGTATGCTTATTTGTGGAGCTTTTCTTCCTGGGCCTCCGCTGAAAAAGGACCTGTGTCCAGTCAGAATTTTCCAATAAACAAATGTAAATAAATAAATAAATAAATAAAATAAATAAGCATTTCTTCCATTGTGCAATTCTACCTTTAAAAGGTAGGTTCATGTAGTATTCACTGCAAAAGTAAAGACTGTAGAAAGGTTCATATCAGTTTTAATGTCAAAGAATTAAATAACAAATAGGAGCTCCACGAGCAATGAGTCATACAGATTCATCTGTTCATAGGTACTTACTAGGTTATTGTTATCTGTGAGTACCTTTAGAAGCCTATGCATACATTCCAATGAAGATTTTAGTTCTTGCATTTTAAGTACAAATTACCTAGAGATGAATAGAACATTTTACATGTTGTCCCTATCCATGAATTGGTTACTCAGTGAATGTGGTTACTCAGTCTTAGCTTAATTTTGTTATTCTTATTCTTATGCAAATGTATGTAATTCTTATCATTTATTGAATTAGTCACGTGTGCTATAACTGAAGTTGTTCTCCCCGGGCTTCCGCTGAAAAAGGACTTGTGTCCAGTCAGACTTTCTCTGTTACCAAATATAAAATAAATAGATACATAAATAAATGCATAAATGAGGGATAATGGTGCTAAACCAGGGGTGAATTCTGGTTACCTATCCATTTATGCAGACTGTATTTGAATAGTATAAAATATGTACTTTACTTTAGGTGGAGAGGAAGATGATTCCAAAGAATGATTATTCTCTGTGATGCACATCTATCTATCCAACATGTTCTATTTATGTTGCAAAAGAGATTTTAGATGTCTTGAAGGGGTGCATATGTCCCTCTTGGACTTGCAGATGGGCAGTAGGTATGAGGGGATAGGGTCTGTTGAAGCTCTGTGCATAAGATAAAGGTCACCCCTCAGTCATCTGTATGACACTGAGAAGAGTAGCAAGGCTTTGAGATAATCTGCATAGCTTTTATGCATTACTGCCTTGATTTGAGTTGTGGTTCCTCAAGTTGTGTCAAATGTTGGGACAGGAAAATATGGTGGGGACATTATACTCACTGGTCAACCTGATGAGTGCTGAATACAGTGGAAATATCACTTTTCTTGACTTGGGTGTCATACCCTTAGTTATAAGCTATGCAATGCAAAAAAGCAATTTCTTACCATAGTTGATACATGGTGATTGAAGGGCAGTTTGTTATTAAATATGTTTCCAGGTCCATAACTACTGGATCAATTTTAGGGGTGTTTTGTCAATGTGATAGTTGTAAGGGACTTATTGCTTGCCTAAGGATAATACTATACACTTCTTGAGATTATGTTTTAGCCCATGGTGTGACAACACCTATTGACCTAGGAAAGAACTTCTTTGAGGATCTTTGAGTCCTCAGGGGAGTTTATGATGTTTGGATAATGGTTAAGGTGTTTAGACAGATACAATGTACAGGGTTTGATTATCACCTCTGAAGGAAAATTGGCTAGGCTTAAAATGGCCTGAAGGCTAGCCTAGTACTTATCTGTGAAGCTATGAAATTGTGATGGCTCCAAGTTTATAGTCATCTGCAAACCTGGACAGCCATCAACCATTAAAAGTAGTTTTGACCACCAAGACATAAATGCAAAAGAGGAGTCACCCAAGAACTAAACCCTGGGGTATACCACTACTGGCAATTCTTTTGAAGGAGGTAGATCAGCCAACCCTAATTTCCTGTGGTGTCTTTGTGAGACAAAATGTTCATCTGTGAGAAAGAGGATAAGTAGGCAGGGCCTGCCTTGGTGAGTCCAAACTAGGTTGGGACAAACATCTGTAGGTCACCTATATCTCCATTTATTAGTTCCACAATGATACTTTCTAATAATCATTTCCATAGCCTTGCATATGTGGCTGGTTAGGCTTATGGGTCTGTAATTACTTGGTCTAATGTAGCTGAACTTTTGTGCAGGATAAAGCTTATCCCTGTCCTCTGTTCAGCAGACAAAAAAAATGTTTTAAGACTCATGTTGAATAGCCTCTGTGAGGGTGTTGTGGGCTGCCAATTTATGTTTCAGGCTAGCCAGTAGGCAGCCTGGTAGCCTGGTATCTTATCCAGCCCCCTAGGTGTACTGTTCTTGGTCTTAGATAGTGCCTTCAGAAATTGTACTTGGTTGATTTGATGAAAGGGGGTGGGTCATCTTCGAATACTGGAGAGGAGATGGGTGGTGAGGTTGGAGCCGATTTTGTCTGCTAGTAAATTGACATTGTCCTCTAGGTCTGAGTATGTGGTATAATTTACTATTAGCACTCTGCAGTACTGGGCATTTTTCTGTGATGTCTAGAATAGTAATAGAAGGCTTTCTGGTTATCTTTTGCCAGGGTGGCTATTTATACCCCAAATTTGGTTTTGGTTAAGCTGATCAGGATTCATATTTCCTTGTTTAGTTTAGCAAAAGTGATTTTGGTTTCATGAAAGTTATTTTTATGCAAAGAGTTTTTCTTTTGTTATACAGCTTGCTTAAATTAGGGTTCTTCCACATGGGTTAATTTTTAAATTCTGCATTGTATTTATTTCTGACGGGGACATATGCATCCATACAACCATTTACATGCACACAGAACTTGACAGTAAAGATTCTATATAAGCAGTTAGCTCGTTGAGGTCGAAGGGATTTTTGAATTTAGAAAGGGCATCAGTTTACCTGATTAGCCTTTGAATAGTCTCTGAATACAGAGGTATTGGAAGATGCTTATGGCTTCAGTCCTAAGATGAATGTGAATGAGTTGCAGTTCAATTTGACCAGGGAGGAAGAGGTAACAATAGGTGGGAAGCAGAGTTGTCCCATATTGACAAGGAATGAGTCCAGGATTTTATCTCTCTTAGTTGAGGAGTGTATCAAGTGGTCCATGGCATTTGTATTTATGACTTTTAGAAATCTCTTGGTATAAATGTTTAAGGATGTGAAAGCCTCCAGTTTGATAGTGGTATAATTTATGTATCCTATGAGAATGGTGCTTGGCTTAACACATAAGGACTCCATACTGATTAGATAAGGGGCGTGGGCAACGGGAGCATATAAGGGGTTGTGTACTTAGCAATGATATGATAAAGAGTTTTGTTTATTGTGAGTTGGGCATGGTGGGGTTGCAAATTGTTATCTTGTCCAAGAAGTCTGGACATAAGATGTCGTTTAAGAACTTAAAGACACCTCCTTTAATGCTTACTTGTGACATGGTGTTCCTATATGAGTGGGAAAACAGTAGGAAAGTTGAGTGTTCTCCATTATTGTCAATCATTTTGCTTTAACAAATAAGATATAATTGTGCCCCATTTCAGGGAATCTGAACTACCTTAGGGATCCTATTTTCCATGCAATGTTAGCTTCAGAGAATGATGCCCTCACTTGGAAAATATGCTGCAGTGTGGAAAGCTGCACCACTTTACAAACTGCATAAAAAGGTTTCTAAGTAAAAAGTGAAGTTACGTGAATTACAGAAGAAATGTAAACTGAGAATTTGTGAATGTCACTTGACAGTAAATTGATCAGCAAGGTAGAGGACATAATAAATATACATATAGAAATTTGTTGTACAAACTTCACTATGAGCATATGTTATATTGTTAATGAAGCAAGGAGCAACACCCCTTTATAACTACAGTAAGGTTAACTGCTGTTGCAACTAAAATTAAATTGTCAAGTTCCTTGTGACCAAATGACTTGCTTGATAGTCTCTTTTACTGAGCCAAGGAAACTTAACTAACCATCACTTAATTGATATAAAAAATGTTAGCATGTAGACAAATAGTTCTGGATATAGTAGTAAGAATGGGGATGGCAACAGTAGTCTGAAAGACTGTTAAAAATACTGCGGTCCTGAAAAATAAAAAGGGATAAATGTAGAAACATCAAAAGAAACTACTTTCTGTCATTTACTAAAAGTTAGAGAAGATCCTGTTTATTACCTTGAAGACTCAATTGTTAAAAGAGTAAAACAACCACAACATATGACCCCATATCACACCCATATTATGAATTAAAAAATGACTTACTTTACAGGGCAAGTAATGACAGAAAAGAAATACTCCTCTAACTTTTAGTTTCAAAATATTTGAGAATACTTGTAATGAAAATGGCACGTGGTCATACTTTGTTCAAAAAAATAAAGGTAGAATTTTGGGTTGGTTTTATTGGCATGCTATAATTAAAATCATTGAGAATTACTGTGCGACACAATGAAAACATCAAAAGACCACACTGCATCCTGGCTTCAGAAGTCCAATAACACTTGCCTTATTGACATCCCATTTATGTAGTAGCCATAGAGCCTATAGGTCCATTAGTAAGGTATGATAATGCCTGTCAGTACATGCTAGTGGTTTTTGACTATGATATGAAGTTTCATGAAACAGTATGACAATGAAACTTTGAAGCTATGTCAAGAGACAAAGAGCTATTGTTACATTTCTCCTGGGAAGGGATACCCAAAAAAATACTCAACGATTAGAGAATCCTATTTTTGTCCAGGGGAATGCAGACCATTGGGTATACCATCCCTTTTCAAGGGTGACCTAAGTGAGTGATTAACTGATTTGCGCTGAGTCACACAACAGGGAAATAAAGGTTGCAGGACTGAAGTACAGGACAGAAGGAGGGTCTAGATTTAGCAGTATATGCCCATAAACCTCTGCAACAAACTGCTGCTTCCAGTGAGTTTTACTTACTACACACACACACGCACACACACACACACACACACACACACACACACACACACACACACACACACACGCGCGCGCACAAACACACACACATATTGATATAGTAAATGTGCCACAGTGGCTATAATGGTCCATTTTGAAAGTGAGTGAGCAAGTTGTTTCTAAGATCTGAACAACATGGCTTTAGTTTTATTGTCATTAAAATTAAGGACAAGTGCAGCTCAGGTAAACTGTGTTTGTGAGATCTTCTGCTTAAATAGACTTAGTAGTTTGACAGATTATCATATAGTCTAAATAAAGAAGCACATGTATGTATCAAAACTAGATTGTACTTTTGAAAATGAAAATTGTGACCAGTAATGGGGTTAATACAAACCTTAAGGAACACCAATTTCAGTGGAGTGATTGTAAGAGTACAGTGTTGAATACAGAAAGTCACATTTTAATGTAAGGTCAAAAAATGTTAGAGCATTAAAAGACAGAACATAGCTTTTAGTGTTTTGAAAGATGTGCATAGCCTTCTAGACAGGATGGAAAAATCTGCGTATATTGTTCAGATATAAGAAGGCACTAAATTACAGTTCAGCACTCTATCACTGAAAGGCTAACAAGAGCAGATTCATTTGTAAAAGTTGTAGTGAGATTCAGTATGACTATATAATGCACAGTGAGGGGGTAGCAGTGGAAAGTTTTTCAATCTATTAGATTTTCAAGCCTGTACACCAGTTGTGGCACTGCTCTTTAGCCTTGTTTTATTCTTTTGTGGAAGTTTTTGTCTACACATTTGGTTTCAATTTATTAGATGACCAGCTAAGCCCATTAGACAAATTGTCCCTTTTCACAGGCAACCTTGGAGAACTGTCTGATCAAATGATTTGCTCAGAATCATACAGTAGGCAAATGAAAATAGAAGGAATCAAACCCTGTACTACGAGTACAGGAAGCTGCATATTAACACCTTATAGTTTTAGTCCTCTGCACTAACTACAAGATTTAATGCAGCAGCTACTATTGAAGCATTTTATGGATTAACCTGTCAAAATCTGGAAGCAGTAGCCCCATAATGTAAATGAAAAAGATTCAAAGAGTTACAAAAAAGGTAGCACGTTATTTGAACCAATTATTAAGGATGTAATGATTTTAATAAAGTATTCTCTGAACATGAAAAAGTAATGAGGTGACATTCTAGCATCTGTGCAGGGATTCATTAACACAAATTTTTCAGTCACATAAAAAAGTCTTGGCACCAGCCTGCAGCCTTAGGCCATTTTTTTTCGACTGGAACTCTATTTTCCTGAATAACTTAAAAGGGGAAAGGTGACTTCAAATAGGGGATATTATTTGGTAATTTAAATAATTAGGAGACAGGCATTCACACAAACATATCAGTTGTTTCCATCCTTCATGACTCACAGACAAGTGCTTCCAGTCACACAATGAGCATTGTAAGGCTGGATAAGACTATTTCTTTTATTAAAATAAATAAATATGTACATACAAAGACACTTAAATCCACACCTAAATAAATATATAAATACATACATACTAAACACACACAAACATAATTTAATTTTAATTTTGTTTTTAGTTAGTTTAATTAGTTAGTTAATTGTATTAATAACAGTAATAGCCATTGAGTTGTGACCCATTTTCAGCAAATGCCTTCGGAAAAACTTCTACACTAAACAAGCACAATAATGTAACATGAACATTTCTTCTGTTCAAGTGCGAAACCTACAGATATGACTTATCTACTCTTAAATGCAGTTGTATAAGTAAAGTTACCATTTCTATAGGCATTTGAGTTATTACTGCTGCAGTACCCTATGCTATATGGGTTTATCCTGCATAGCACATAACAGTTGGCCAGCTTCCAAAGCTTCAGGGCACCTTCCGCATATCCAAACCATTAGTTAGCTTGAGCTAAACTGACACGTTTAGGTGCCAAACCCTTCAGAGCTTTCTTGCCAACCGAGAGAGCAAAGTTGAGCTTTAGAAGACATTGCTAAGAATGACAAAAAATAAGCATCTACTCCCTAGCATAAAAAACACACCAAAAATAAGGGAGCTGGAGGGAGGAAGCAGCTTCTGCAGCACTAATCATTCAACTGTCTGCTGTTTTGGTAAGTTTACTGATGCAACTGTACTATGTTCTCCATATTAATCAACGTGTTAGTAGCTTAAGCCGTATCATTAAATTACCATAACTTGGAACAACTGGGAGGTGGAAATATAAGGGTCCTGGAGTTCCTGCAGAATGGTCTTAGTGAAGCCTGACCTAAACCTACAGAAGGATTATAGTGTGTAGTTCTTTGTAAAAGTTTAAAATTCACTTTCGCAACACAGTAAAGTAAATTAAAACATTCAAAGTAATAATGTTTTTTTCCAAGGGGACTTTATCTGCTCAGCAATGGATAAGAGAAAGCTGACCATTGCTCCTCTGATGACCAGAGAAGACCACTCTCTTCATCTGCAGAAAAGTTCTGAAGGGCTTGTCACTTAAACTTGTCTTTTCAGTCAGCTCAGCTCAAGCTGACTAGCAATTTGGGTGAGTGGAAGGTTCCCTGAAGCTTTGGAAGCTCATTGGCTGTTATATCCTTTGCAAGATATAACCCACATAGCTTAGACTACTACAGGAGTGATCATTCAAACATCTACTGTTATGGTAAGTTTACTTACACAAAAGTATTTTAAGTGTAGACAAGTTATAATTGTTAGTTTACCACTTTAACTGCAGATATGATCATGCTACATGGTCAATATTAAGAACATCAAAGGTAACTGTTTGTGAAGACATTAATAGTACACTTGTGTGAGTTTATGGGCATAATGATTAAGGTGTTTACCTCACAGACATGAGATACAGGGTTTGATCCTCACCTTTGAGGGAAGATGTCTAACCTTAAAATGGCCCTCCAAGGTTGCTGGTCTACTACTTACTGAACTGTTGTTAGGGGGTGGGTGCTGGCATAATGTTTAAGGTGTTTTTCTCACAGACACAAAATACGGGCTTTGATTCACACCTGGGAACACATGGCTAGGCTTCAACGGCCACCAGGGTCATTAGCCTAGTAATAACCTATGAAGCTATACCATTTGGCAGTACAACTTTGAGGGTGAATATATGTAGCAAGCTGAATTTGCCCCCTATCACCCAGGGCAATATTTTTCATGATTTTCATGTACAAAATTCACACAAATGTCCCATCAATAAAACTGACCTGAATTAGAAATACCATACTGTTAATAATTTTCACAATGCACAATGTATATGCAAATGCAGGTTAATCAAAATTTCACTGCAATAAATAATACAGTCAGTTTTCCACATTATTCACATAGGACATCTGTGGAAATACATTGATATGTGTTATCAAAGTTCATTGTAGGTTTGGCAACCCTGTCTTCCAAGATTTGTGCAAAGTTGCAACTTGATTATGTCTTCAGACATTAAGGGATTATAATTAGCTGGGCAAACAGCCTCAAAGTAGAACTGATTTTGGAAGATCAGTACTACAGGGCCTCCTGAGAAAACTGCCTACCCACTTCTACTTCTTGTCAAGGTGGGTACACAACAAGGAAATGTAAAGTACAGTACAGCTATGTGACATGCTCATCCCTACAGCAGATGTTCCAAAGAGAAACTGTTGCAGCAATATTGCTAAGAACCCACTAATCTCCCTGCAATGTTACAATTTACAGCCTGCCCATATATATATATATATACATATATATATATATATATATATATATATATATATATATATGTAGTTTTATTTGATGGGTTTCATGGATCATCACTGTTGATACAGTTTCTCATTGGAAAAATGGAGTATGGCACTGGGTTATCAGCTTTTAATACAGGATAATGTGCATAGTGTTTACAGAAACATATCATATTGGATGTATTGACAATAAGGAAAGGTCAATTTACTGTCAAGATCCAAGAGTCTCTTATGGCCAATGATTTACCATATAGAAATGTATTTTTTCTATTTAGTGATTAATAGCAAAACCATATTAACTGCTCTTAATATTATAAATATTTCATATGCTAAGGCATAGGTACTAAAAATTATTAAACAGCTTTTTCATTATTCATTGTGTCATCAAGTCCTTCAACAAATCATAAGCGAAGTACAGACTGAAGGGAGTGCTAAATATTCAACCTTTATTCTCACTCACCCATTTCATGATCTGCCTAATGAGCAATTTCATTTATATTTTCTGGTGCCATATTAAACTGATTCAGTATCTATCTTCCACATCAGAATTCATATTCAGCTGCAAGACTGAACATGTACAATGACATTTACAGATGCATAAATCAAGTAAACAGCTGCAGCAGAAGAAGTGCCTGGATTAATTTGTTCAGCATGCTGCAGTATAGAGGTTAAATGTATTTATTATTATTAAATGGATGTCTCTTAACTGAGATATGAACATGAATAGTTGTAACTAAGACATCAGAAAAATACGTACATTCAAATAATACCTAGTAATATAACATCAAGCATTATTTAGTAAATCTTTCATCAGAGGGCACCCCCCTTTCCAAACACCCTCACTGTGGTACTCTACCAATCCATCTTAAGTATTTATTCATGCTAATTCTGAAGTCTGACAAACGTATGAAAAAAGTGAGGCTCATTTTCCTCTTATCTAACTCTCATGACTGAAAACCAAAGCAGAGCATCTGTGATAAAACAAGTGAAGTTCTAGTGTTGTAAACTCCTAACAAAAGGAACACATGATTTTCCGTAGGAAGAGAGACAAGCAACAGTAGTGTTCTTAGATTTAATTATACTATTCTACATTAAGATACAGATAAATGTGTAGATATGTGTGGGGATATATAAGCTGGTAGTGTGTGTGTGTGTGTGTGTGTGTGTGTGTGTGTGTGTGTGTGTGTGTGTGTGTGTGTGTGTGTGTGTGTGCGCGCGCGCGCGCGCGTGGGCGTGCGAGTGTGCATATGTATGTGCGTGTGCGTGTGCCTGTGTGTAAGTGAGTGTCAATGTTTGTGTGTGTGTGTGTGTGTGTGTGTGTGTGTGTGTGTGTGTGTGTGTGTGTGTGTGTGTGTGTGTGCACCCATGTGCATGCTTGTATGTGACTCTGCATTTACAGACCAAATTCAGCTTGAATAAAATAACTGAATTAAGGTTGGGTGTTAAGCACATTTTGGGAAGTATGCCTGACACTTGTAAGGGCTGCCAGACATTTAATTTTATAAATACGCATGCATTTACAAATACCTGTGACTATGCATGCTAAAATAATTGTACATCCCAGATTTTGTTAAATTGAGTTCAGAGAATGACCTATAAAATTGTCGTTTTGCTGACAGAGTTTTTTTTTTAACAAGGCCAAAGGCAAAAATGCAAAAAATACTGAAGCTTGTGAAAAATGTTCTAATTTTGTAGGAAATCCTCCTAATCTTTACATGTCAGAAAACTTTGCCAGCCTAGCTCATGTGTCAGAAAAATATTACAAGCATTTTCGATGAGATTTCCATAAAGGAAAGTACAGGTCAGGTAATGAAAATGAAATTGTCATTTTCAGTACAAAATTAACCATATAAATACCATCACTTACATTTCTCATAGATGACCTTCATTCATATGACTCTATATAAATTATTATGCTTTACACCATAATCATTCAATTGCAAAAATACAAATGAGGATATACATGGAATCAACAGACTATGTCAGAAAACCAACTACTGCTTCCTATAACCCTTAAAAGAGCTTTGACTGATGAGGGAAAGAGAAAATAAGTAAAACATATATTTTTTTGAAAGAATCTTAAGTAATGTTAATGTTTTCCTTCTACTGTGATAGCATTTCTAATTCCTGAATATTTTCAAATGCAGGCATCCTTTAAATGAAAACTTTTTATTTACATTATTCATAGAATGAATGACTTCGTTCAAAATTTCAGCACCTAATACTCTTTAGCTTACTTTAAACATTAAAATTTCTGAATGATAAAGGCCTTGCAAGGCAAGAATAAGGTATTATATAATAATTTATTCAGGAACATAACTTCAAAGTGCACTTCTCTTTTTTACTGACACTGAGGAGTTTATAACATCTTTTTTAATTCTGAAATATGTTCATGTCAAAGAAATTACTTTAATAAACTTTGATGTGTTGTCTACAAAGAAACCTGCAATTGAATGTGTGATGGGCAGTACCTTTCAACTCCACAGAAGTTTATACAAGTTTAGGTTAATCATTTAGTTTACCATGCTTTCTAATCTAAGAACAAGTTTCCAGATATTAAGAGAATTGAGAATCCTAATGTAAAGCTGGCAGACTTACAGAAATGATATACAATCAGAAATATACAGGCTTCTTGAGCTTTGTTTATATTCTCCCTTGTAATAGCTTAAAAATACCTTGTGGTCATGTCTTAAACAGTTAAAATATAGAGCTTTAACTAATATTAATAGTGTATACATTGTTTACAGGTAAAATGTAGACATGCAATTGATATTGCAAGGAAATCATTCGATACTGCACAATTTATGAGCAAGGGTATGGCATGCAGATCTAAGGCTGCCATTGTCCCACTGTACTCAGCGCTCATTAATCCAGTCATTGCGTACAGTGGTCCTCTTCATATGTATGTGACCGGGCATATGCAACAACTGGAATGCCATCAGAGGTTCCTCACAAAAAGAATATCAGGCATTAACCACATGGAATATGTAAACATTCTCAAAGCCTTATCTTAATACTCAAGTCTTCTCCAGACTACTGAGAGGTGATCTGTGCATGGCTTAAGAGGCACAATTTCAGCCAGTACTGATGGACTAGCTGCACATCCACAAGTCTGTCAAAATCAAAAATACCCAATCAAAAGGCATAAACCTCATTTACAACACAAATAGAATATGTTGGGATGGACAGATATGTGTTTCAGAGACTACTGCTACTCTGGAAGAGGCCTCTCAGCTATGTGAAGCAAAGTTTGTTCTGGACCCTAGTCAAACACAACATGGACCAATGGATTGGTAATCAGAAATTTACCCCAGGACTTGCACCGATACCCCTATTGGACAGAGACAGCTTGTAAATGCTCTGCCACCTAATCCCAGCTAGATGGCATGGTCTTGGGTAATTTATCCTGCCACTGACAAATTTGAATGCATGCCTACTCTCAAAAAGGCCTTCAAGGTCCATTAGGCTTGTAATCACCGATGAACCCATAACTTAGTTGGGAGACCTGAGTGATGATACTGTTTGACCAGTTGAGGCTGCACTGCAAGGTATATTTTCCAAGTTTCATCACTGTTTAAAGTTTACTGCTGTCATAATCACTGAGGAATGTCACTTAACTGTTCTTCCTTGCTAGTTATCCCATTACTTTAAATAAACTAGCTGGCAGAAGACAAAATGTGCACCAGTCTAATCTGCCTAAGTGTTGTAGCTAGTTATTGTGGCCAGCCCTCATTCCCCTACCATCAGGAATCCCTGGCTATCTTAGCTTTTACCACCAAGGTTCAGGTACTCAGTCCGTCACCTACCCATTCTGTAGAAGAATACTTCTTTATACCAAGATTAAATTGAGTTCCCTTGATTTGCGTGTCGTGCCAGTACTCCTGCCATTGTTCATTTGTAGTGTAATCACATCATTGTACCCCTTACTGCCTTGCATACCAGTGATTTGTTTCCTCTCCTTTCATGTTTATCACTGAAACAAATGTGACACTCTTGCCATCCCTGCCACGTTAAAGTGTATCCAGTCCAACACTGTGAACCGCTCTTCCCAATAAGACTTACAGAACTGCATGCAACACAAGAGACATCACCACATTCTTGCATCATTTACAGTATTGTTATTAAATTTCATGTAAAGTTGTAAAGACTTCCATGCAGTAGCACTTATTGCCAGCTGCCTCTCAGTGGATTATCTCATATGTGTATATACCTATATCTACTCTAAATATAAATATATATATATATATATATATATATATATATATATATATATATATATATATATATATATATATATATATATATATATATATATATATATATATATATATATATATATATATATATATATATATATATATATATATATATATATATATATATATATATATATATATATATATATATATCTATATATATATATATATATATATATATATATATACATGCTTACAGACATGCACACACGCACACACACACACACACACACACACACACACACACACACACACACACACACACACACACACACATATATATATATATATATATATATATATATATATATATATATATATTTTTTTTTTTTTTTGTTTACCAGGTGAGAGCACACATTTCCAAGGACTCTTTAAGAAAAGTTTAACCCAAGGCAAAATGCACTCTTACACACAAACTTTTAGACAAAACAATTGCTGAGGACAATGACTATTATAGAAAGATATATCTCTTTTAAGGTGTACATTTGAATATATAAAGTATGAATGCATTAACAGTAGCTTAGGTTGCTTAACACAGACAGTATACACAATGTTTGTCAAAAGTGTATACAAAAGGATAGAGCACGGTGCAGTAACATACATGCAAATAAATAATGGCATATACTAGTGTAAATGATACATACCAAAATAATTACAGGTTCCTAGGTAAGTACTAATCAGGCTGACTTTGTCAGCCATTTTAAGCCTAGCCAGTTTCCCTTTTGGCACTTGACTTAACCTTTCCTGTTTGTTATTAGATTGGCTTTATTCATACCATAACTGATAATTATATATTACACCAAGTCAGAATAACTATGATCATACAATAGATAATTTGAGAGTACCTGTGCATGGGCTAAAGCATTTAGGAGTTGCTTCTGTCCATTAGTAGTTCAGGGGTAGTTCTGTCTTCCATAGATCTAAATTGCACTTAAATATGGACAGGACTGAGCTTTGTTTTACGTGGACAGGCAGTATGTTCCAGAGCAGTGGTATCTTATTTGATTGATGTGGCAGAAGATGCTTGAATCCCTGGACAGAGTATTTCTGATGTCGTTTGACTTGCTGATGTGTAGTAGGTCCATCAGTATTAGGTCGCAGGTTACCTTGTGTGCCATACTCATGTCACCTCTTAGCAGTCTATAAGATATGAGTATAATCACAGGATATTGAGGTGCTCCATGTAAGATGTATTGTTTACAGTGTGTATCCTTTTAGTAAGGTATCACTTAGGACATTCCAGTTGTTGCATGTGTCTAGACAGATACATTGCCAAAAGGGGCATTATTCTCAATGACTGGCCTAATGAGGACTGAGTAGAAGTGGGAATCTACATCTCTAGATCTAGCCACAATCCTTTTGTTTACAATCAGCTCATTGTAGAAGGACTTTTTTATGAAATTGGACAAATGTTGGTCAAAAGTTGTGAATGTCTATAAATGTTCCCAAATCCCAAAGAAATGAGCCAACTCAAAGAAGCATATTGGTAAGGATTAATCTAGTAATAGTAATAAGCAATGCATATGAAAGAGAGATGAGAGGTGGTGCTAAAGTAGTTATGAAAAGTGGTACTAAGTTTGGAGGTTAGTGAAAAGTATTAATATATGTACGCATATATATATATATATATGTACATATGTATATATATATATATATATATATATATATATGTAATATATATATATATATATATATATATATGTAGGTGCAAGGCCATTTTAAGCCTAAACAGTTTTCCGTAGTGAGAATCAAATAATGTAGCTCTTGTCTGTGAGGTAATCACCTTAACAATTATGCCAATCCCAACAAATATGTATATATATATATATATATATATATATATATATATATATATATATATGTGTGTGTGTGTGTTCATAGGTTCATAGGTAGGTACTAGGCTATCGGCCCTGGGGTCTATACAAGCTCAGCCAAAAAGGTACCCTGGCTTTTGCCACACAAGAAAATTATTTTCCTGTGCCACTGTCGAGCAAAGCCACATAAGGGATCCCCGGGTTGAATTTCTTATTTCCCATCCAATCATCAAGATTTATCTTGAAGAGTGCTAATGGGGAGCTTTGTTTGATATAGATAGGTACTTTATTCCAGAGTATGGGAAGTCTCTGGGATAGGAATCTATCCCTCCGTCATGTTCTCTTTATTGTGGTGACAAGCTTTAGGTCACTAGAGCGTGTAGCTCGGAGGGATTGGGATTTATTTAAGTGGAGCATGTCCAACAGCTCTGGGTTTGACATAGCTTTGTATGTTAGGCAGAGATCACCTCTGAGTAGGCAATATGTGATGGTGTAAAGCTGGAATTTTTTGAGACGGTCTGCGTAGGGCATCTGTTTGAGGCCGGTAATCCTCTTTGTGAAGTATTTCTGCGGCCTTTCCAGTTGTTGTAGATGTCTTGTGAGGTACATACCAATAGGTGCGCTGTACTCTATAATGGATCTAATGAGTGATGAGTAGAGGGGAACCTCTTTTTTTCTGGATGAGAAACCTTTTGTGATGAGGTGTGCCATGTAGAAGGATTTCCTGACTACTGTGGCGATGTGATTATCAAAGAAGAGACTACTGTCCACCTGTGTCCCAAGGTCTCATCACACTTTCGGTGTTAAGCATACTACAGCCTATGTTGTAGTTCATGGGTACAGAGTTTTAACCAAAGGGGATGACAATGCACTTTTTAGCACTGAGCTTTAGGTCATGGCTTTGACAGCAGGCATCTGTCTCAGTGAGGCCCTTTTGTAGGATGTCCACATTGTTAGGGGTTTTCATTATGGCTCCTCGTTTGCAGTCATCTGCAAACTTCATTAGCCAAAGACCTTCTGTGTTAGCCTGTACTTCTGAGAAGTAGATACCAAACAGGAGAGGACCCAGGACTGAATCCTGTGGTACTCCACTTGTCACTAGTCTGAAGTCGGATTTGGATTCTGCTACTTTCAAAGTGTGGGTTCTGTCAGTGAGCCAGTTGGCAACCCATCTTGTGACATAGTGATTTATACCTAGTTTAGTGTGTTTATCTATAATTCCATAGTGGGGGATGGTGTTGAAAGACTTTGCAAGATCTAGATAGGCTGTGTGAGCCAACTTACCCTTGTCTATGGCTTTGGTGACTGCTTCAAAGAAGTCTAACAGGTTTAGTAGACATAATCTGCCTTTTACAAACCCGAACTGGGTGGGGTCCAAAGTTTAGAGATTACCAATGTCTTTGTTTATAAGTCCCATGATGATACATTCCATGGCTTTGCAGACCAGGCTCGTCAGGCTAATGGGGCGGTAGTTCCCGGGGTCTGTGGTGGCTCCCCCTTGTGGAGTGGGATAACTGTCGCTTTGCGCTATTCAGCAGGCACAAAGCCTAAGGTGAGGCTATAATTGAACATGGTACTTAGGTGGGGTGCCAGTTCATTCTGTAGTTCGTGTAGAATGCAGCCTGGGATGTTGTCTGGTCCCATGGATGCTGTGTTCTTGGCTATGGAGAGTGTGGTTTTACCAATGCAGCTGTGATTACAGGAACTTTGCATTCTTCCATTATAGAGATGGGCTCTTTAGGGGGTGAGAGGGGGGTAAAGCTAGCACTGACCCTATCCACCAGGATGTTAGCAATATCAGTTGGGTCTGTATATTTAGTGCCATTGTGCTGTAACTCAGAGCAGATCTGAGTTTTGCCATTGAGATTCTTGACATAGCTAGAGAATGCTTTGTGGTTGTCTTTAGAATTAGTGGCGATTTTGTTTTCATAACTAGCTTTGGCGGATTTTATCAGGAATTGTAGCTTTTTACTGTGGCTGACCAGGGAGCTCCTCCACTTATGGGATTTAACTCTCTTTTGCAACAGTTTCTTCCTTCTGTTGTGCAGTTGTTTATGGCAGGGGACCACCAGAATGGCTTCCTTTTTTTGGAGGATAGCTTCTTGGTTGTGTTTGGGATAGCACGATCCATGCACTCGTGTAAGTGCTTATAAAGTGCAATTGTGTAGAATTGAGTAGTCGTAACTGTATTGTCCATCTGCATGGGTGTCATGAAGTTCACCACTTCTGTCTTAAGAAGTATGAAGTTGGCTTTGGAGAACTTTTTTACCATGGTTTCCTTAATGGGGGACTTGAGCAGGATGTGGATATCTAGGGTAATTAGCTTATGTTCGGATCGGACGAATGAGGTGTTGACTTCAGGTGTGGAACACTGGTCACTCATGCTGGTAATGACCAGATCTAGGATATTTTTGCCACTGGTGGGGATGTAGATAAGTTGATCCATGGCACTGGAGTTTATGAATTCCAGAAAGTGTTGAGCAAAGGAGTTGGTACATGACTAGTTTACCAGTTAATGGTGGGGTAGTTAAAATCACCCATTATTAGGTTGTTTGGTTGAACCCTAATATTTATCAGTACATCAAGAAAAGAGGAGTGGGAATCCTGAGGCATGGTGGGTGATCTGTAGCAATCTACAATTTGGATTGCAGTTTTGCCCAGAGTTAGTTGCACTTGGATAACCTCAGCTGCATTATGCTGAGCAACTAGCCTGGAGGTGTGGATATCCTTAATGAATATGAACACACCACTGCCTTTGGTGTTCCGGTCCAGTTTACATGGCCGAAAAGTGTGGTATGAGTTATAGCCTTGTAGTGCAGGGGTGCTCTCTGGAGCCTTGAACCAGGTCTCAGTCACTGCACAGATATCGATGTTCTCCATCTTAAGGAGTGCCTCGAGTGAGTGCATTTTGAGATTTAGACTTCTAGCATTGAGTAGCATCACCCTCAGTTTTTCCTTGCCTGTTCCTGTTATGGTGGTGAATTTGTCATTTGAACCTTGCCTAAAAAAGGCACTATAGGGGCGGCAAGAACCTTAGCCAGTATTCGGAATCCCAGGGTTGACAGCTGCAGGCCATCTCTGGCAAAGCATCATTGTCTATCGACCATGTCATCCCAGGCAGACAGATACTGGATCCTTTTAGAATGACACCAGAAGCTTAGCCAATTGTTGAAGTCAATCATTTTGTCCTTATACTGCGGCATCATTCTGGGTGATGGCAGAATGCTACTCAGGGCTAGAATCATACCTGCCTGGGCTACAAGATCAGAGAGCTCTTCCATGTCTCTTTTCATGTAGTCCAGGGATGTACGTCTCAGGTCATTCACACCAATATGGACAATGACAGAGTCATATTTGTACTTGTTGTGGAATGACCTGAATGCATGGGTTATGTTGTGGATCCTGCCACCTGACAGGCAGCTGACAGTAACCTTCTCCTTGTTTAGCCTGGTGAGTGGGACATCAGTGTGCTTGACTATAGAGTCACCTATGACTAGTGTGTTGGGTACGTTGTTTGCCTTATTGGCTGTGGTTAAGTGGCACAGTGAGTCTGCGGGCTATGTGTCATTTGGGTTGTGTTGCAGGGTGGAGGTTGCTTGCCTTTCTGCTTTGGAGTTCTCTGTTGCTAGAGATTATTATTGAGAGCCTCCGCAAATGTTTTTGTGTTTCTATGTGTGGATTTTGGTGGTGTAGATTTAGTGAGACTATGTGATGAGTGTGGTGTGGTGCAATTGTTTACCTTCTCCTCTTGACTGTCAAGTTCAGTCTTGGTTGGAGAGAGCTTTACCTCCAGTTTGGCTAGATAAATGCATCTCTCACAGGTTGTAGTGTTAGATGGTAGGAGGAGAGGGTTGTCTGTGTACATGAGGCAATTTCTACATTGCCCCAAAATGCCCAGATTCATCAGATAGACAGGAGAGAACACTGGGAGCTGACCCTTGGACATGCCTGAATAAAAAAATATTTTACTCTAGATAAGTGAGGTAAGTGAGTAAAAGAGCTGTTTTTCTCGTACCAAAACTGTTTTCCTGTAGGTAATGAGGAAGGTTGAGTGCTGTAATAATTAGTAGCTTATTTAGTGCTTACAGCAAGTTCTGAACAAGTGCTGATCATGAATAAGCAAATTCAAGTGCTAATACTAAGAATCTGTATCTGGATTAAACTAGTTACAGAAAAGGGGGGAAACAAGTGCAAATGCGGGCTTTTAAATCAGAAAGTTAAGAGAGATGGAAAAACTGCCCAAACAGCCAATAACTACAATTTCTGGGCCAGAAACACTTCTTATGAGGTAGATAGGTTACGTAGTGCTTACCACTCCCACTGATAAGCTAGAAGGTTTCCCTCCAACACAGAAAGCTTGGGGGGGCTCAGAAGCTTACATACAGTCCTGGATGCAGCAAATCTGAATCTGGACTACACTAGTTACAGAAAAGGTAGGAAACAGGCTTAGATTTTTTTTTTAAATATACAGAAAAGTAGCTAAAACAGCAGTAAAAACAATTCAAATGCAGTGCAAGCTAGCACACTTGAGTATGTAGCAATGTTTGACAAAACAGTTTAAAAAAATGCAATTAAATTAAAAATGACTAAAAACAAGTGCAAAAGGAGTATATTAGGTAGAATGAGGTAAAGAGATGGGACTGGGGGGAGTATCCCAGATCAAATCTGCACTGGGGGTGGGCAACTGGAAAAGCCTCCGAATTTAAACAAGACAGAAATAGGGAGGGTGGGTAGGAGAATCAACTCCTTCAGCAGAGATCTGAAAAACTATACAGTGAAGCAAAAATAACAGTGCACAACTCTGAAGTCAGCCAGCAATGATATAAAATTAGTCAAACAACAATTAACAGTACACAACTCTGAAGTGCCAGAAAAATATACTCAGCTCTGTATATCTCCAGATAGTTTGAAGAGCACTCTGTCAGAACACTTGAAGGCTCCAGCAATATATATATATATATATATATATATATATATATATATATATATATATATATATGTATATATATATGTGTGTATGGGTTCCCTTCACATGGTCGACATTCATATGGTTGAGACCATATGATCGACATTCGAAATGTCAATCATGTGGAACCGGCATCTCCATACAGTGTGGAATGGAAAGATTTCCATCTTCCGCACTGTAGTACCATCTCGGAGTTGGTATGTTTAAGTTACGGGGGGGGGGGTGCAGGGGCTAGCAGGGTAAAGATAAGTTCTTTTGTGTTTTTATTTTTTTATTCTTTGTTCAACATTTTGAATGTCGATCATATGGTCTCAGCCATATGAATGTCGACTTTTTGAAATGTTGCTCCAATGAAGTAGATCCATAGATATACATATGTTTATATATATATATATATATATATATATATATATATATATATATATATTTATATGTATACTCACACACACACACACACACACACACACACACACACACACACATGCACGCGCACACACACACACACACACACACACACACACACACACACACACACACACACACACACACACAGACACCCATGCACACCCACAAACATTCAATCAAACACATGTAGTGTCTTCACTGAGGCCTATGAGATAATAGGCAAATGGCCCCTTAAGGACATACCAGCTATATGGCTTCTTAATGCCCACAACTTTTTTGCTGTTTTTTTTTTTACTTTACTTTACTTTTTTTTTTTAAACTTTTATGGTTAAATTCACACCAATAAAGCCAAGCACATTTAACTGCAGACATACTATGTTTCTGACTTGTAGTGACCTCATCAGTGCAGCATACGTGGATTGTCTGGCTATACTAAACACAAGGCTTAACGTCCAGCTAATGCTCATAAACATTAAGATACCAGAAAAATATCCAAAACCATGCCCAAGCAAAGGATTAAAATGTATACAGACAAAGCATTCAGTAAAAACTCATCCAAGCTAACTGCAAGATTTGATCCCATAAGAACAAACCAGTGTTTCAGCAACATGGCTATAACACTGGAAAGTCCTTAAATGGTCATTTGCATATGTCCCATGGGCCTACACTAAGACTCCAGCTTTGTTGAGTCTTTTTGGCATTTTCTAATGTTCAGTTTCATATTGCTAACATTGGTTAGAAGGAGTTACTTAGATATCTTACTTCCTCTTAATGTTCACTGTAAGCATGCTGTTGCATCAAGGCTCTAGTGTGTTGAGAAATTTTTATGGTAAATGAAAAAAAGTTCATTATTGTGTGAATATGTATGGATTTATGTATGAATGTATGTATTAATTTATATATTTTACAAAAGGATGAGAAAATGAGAGCAAGTCCACCTCCAACTTACGTGATAATCGGCACAATTTCTACTGCAGTAGAATTTTAAAGTATGTATTCCGTATATAAGGTACTGGCATGATAAATCATATGTTGGTGTGTAGTTACACTCCTCCATATACCTTGCAGATAGTTAGGAAATATATTAATTGAATTACAGCTGGAAGACCCATTATATAAACTGGTTAAAAGAATACAGGGGAATTAAGTTTAAAGAAATAATTAACTATATAGAAACAACAACGAAGGTGGAACTAGAATGTAAAGATTTACAGTATGAATTGGGTAAAGATTAGAAATAAATACAACCCTAGAAACAAACCCACTTAGTGGAAATATAGTATCAACAAGCTTTAGAATAAAAAGAAAATAATTTTGACCAAAAATGAGAAGATTAATACCCAGAATGTCAGAGTCCTTGTCAAAGAAATAAACGAACATCTCATGAGCTTAATAAAATCCATAAAATCCAAGCTGAAGGCTAAACCAGCTTCCAAAGCCAAAGATAATTAGAAGGCATTTTTAGTTATATTTGTAATCTCAAAAGCATAACACAGCACTACACTAAATTGATTATGAATCATATTTTCCTATACTGAGGCCAAAGATATATTAGGCCTAATAACTGATAAATTTACTCTAACTTAACCTTTTACTCCTGTCCATCTGTCCCTCAAATATACTTCGATTTGGGAACTTATATGGACAGTGAACTAACTTATATCCAACATGTGTCCATTGTTCTATATTGCACAGCTTATGAACAAAGGGATTGTGTTTAGATATAGGGATGTCATTGCGCCCCTTTACTCAGCCCTCATTAGGCCAATCATTGAATATAATGCCCCCTTTGGTATTTATCGTCCAGATACATGCAACAACTAGAACATCTACAGAGATACTTTACTGAAAGGTTACAAGGCTTATACAACATATCCTACATGAAGTGACTCAAACCGTCTTGCTATACTTGGTATCTTACAGACTGCTAACATGTGGACTATGTCTGGCATACAAGGTATCCTCCAACCCAATACTCATGGATTTACTACACATCAACAAGTCAAATGGCATCAGAAATACTAGGTCTAGGGATCAAAACCTCTTCTGCAACATCAACAAAATGGTTTGGAGGGACAGGTATATCTTGTAGAAGATACTGCTGCATTGAAACAGACTCCCCATTCACATAAAACAAAGTTCATCCCTGCCCATATTCAAGCACAACTTGGATCTAGGGATGTGAAACAGAAAATTTACCAAAGGACTGCCTCTGTACTACTAATGGACAGAGGCAACTCCTAAATGCTTTATGCCATGCATGGGTCCCCTCAAATTATTGTGATTTGATCCCAGTTATTCTCATTGGGATAATATATAATTATCGACCATGGGATGGGAAGGCCAATCTCTAACTAAATGGGATAGTTTAACTGGAACACAAAAAGGGAATTGACTAGGCTTAAAATAGCCCACATAGGCAGCTTGCCTAGTACTTACCTGTGAACTTACCTATGAACCTGTAAACCTATTAGCTATAGGAAATAACGAATATTGATAAAAGAAAGAGAAAGAGAACAGAGTCACTGTATAAAGAGGTAAGGGTCAAACTAGATGGGGTAAAATAGAAATATTGTATGAAGTAGTGTTACCCTATAAGATAAAAGAGTATGATAGCAATGGTGAATAGAGAGAACATACAAAGTAGAGTGGAGACCATATAATAAAAAGTGCATGAGGCATAAAATCAAAGTGCATGGATTACAGATGGGCAGAAGGCCTGAAGTTTAGTCTGCCTTGCTAATGAAAAATGGGTTGAGGGGTTCCTGTGTATGATGGATACATTAGATGATGTGCTAGAACATTTATACAATTTGGAAAAGATTAGGCACTGAAGTTGGGAGAATCTGAAGGTTCCTAATGGATTTAAGGTTTTAGCTTTCTGTGTGGGGAATGGAATCCATACATGGAAACTAGGTTACAAGTGGAACATTAAGGTGTCATAAGAGAGAAGGATGATATGTTTAATGTTAGGGCTGCAAGGAGAGCATTGTTGAATGGTATGTAACAAAAGTTTGGAGACAGCAGGATTCTAAGTGAACAAGTTTAAATACATAAGTAGTCAAAACGAAAGCAGCTGTTTCAGTAATAGAGTGTTTGCATACCTGTCAACTTGCAGGCACTGAAAATAGGGGCAAAGGCTCTTAAAAAGGAGGTACAGCCAGTAAAAAAAAAACATTTGGCACTTAATTAGAATAAAATGTGAAAACCTAGTAACACATAGCCCCTCCCACATCTAGTAGCATTGCGGGATACTACTCAGAAAAACAAGTTTAAAAACTGAGAATGAGCAAAATATAAGCATATTAGCAAAGACACAATGGAAGAAATATCTAGACTTTTAATAACTGATATTGTAAAAATGTATTTCACACACTTTTTTCTGAGAAAGGGAGATCTTTTTTCTGAGAAAGGCAGATGTGTTGTGGGTCTTCTTTCTTTAAATTATATGAACCACAAGAATTTTGGACATGTAATCTGGCTTTCTGTGTTCTAGATAACTGCAAAAATGTGCATGTTGGGGGGTGGAATTCACAAAATCATGCAGAGTTGTGATTAACCCTGAAAATAGGAAAGCACCTCCCAAAATAGGTACATTGTGTGAAAGGGTAAATCATGCCTGATAATAGATGCATACCTCCAAAATACGTAATGTTAAGAGGTCTGAGAATTAGTACAGGAAAGAAATGAGATGCACTGAGTAAAACTGTCTGCAAACTTAATGGATCTGCACACTTTGTTTTGTGCATTTTCTGCAGTGCAATTACTTTGTACATTGTAGCATGAGTTGACTGGAAGACCATATTAAAGTAGAGCCCTAAATAGAGGTTTGGCTGGGCAGTAACATGATTCAAGCACAAGGTGGCTCGAGAATTGATATAAGAGTTTAAGGTGTGAATAGTAATAATAGTCACTACCTGCAGATGAAAGGCTTGGCTTAGGTCTAAGTGAATGATCAGGTACTTTCCTGAATCTGAGGGAGAAATGCTGTTTCCTTAGATGTCTACCAGGATGAGAGGGACAATCTTTGTTAGATGCTCAGAGTTACCAAAATGCATAGTTTGTGTTTTGTACATATTTAAGATAAATTTGTTGTTAACGAACCAGAGATCTAATTTAGTGCTTTGAAGAGGATTTCTCATTCGTATGCTGACTTTGCCTATTTCAAAAATATTAGATTTTTAACATAAAAATTATTTTTAGATATGGATGAGCTTAACAAAGGTTACTGATAATAATGGCCATATATGGAGATAGTGGAATTCTAGAAATAACTGTCATATATTCATACATTTACTTTATGGTATGGTCTGTCAAATAGGAAGGAAATACATAAAATGTGCATTAAGAAAAGTGAAGATGGACAGACTTAGAGATATGTAATGAGGGGTCTAAAGATGAAAAGTGTGCTTAGGATGCACAGACACTGCACCTATTACCCCTTCAGTCACATCACTTAAGTCTACTTAACTCTTCTCAACTCTAACTCAGCCACAGTGATCATTTGCTTCTTTCCCATCTCTTAATTTATTTTGCTATAATTTCTAAAAATGGTCCCCTTTAAAACACCTTCACCTAAACCTGGCTGTGCAATACTTCAATGAAAAATTCCTCACCATCCTAAACAACTAGCTCCCATTAGAAAGATCCATGCAAAATCTAGACATATACCATGGCTTAATAATTACATAAAAAAAACTTCTTAAACAGAGAGACAAAGCCTGGTATCACTATCAAGAGGACAAAAAAACGAACTTCCCCACATACCTACCACCAACTTCAAAACCTTGCCAAAAAACAAATTGAACACAACAAAATGCTTTACTATACGACAATCAAACAAAAACACCAGAATATTCCCCAAAAATTCTGAGGAGACATCAGTCAACTGCTGAAACCTGATCATTCCTCAATCCCAGCTCCAACCTCACTAAATTCTACTGATAGCATTGCCTCTCAGTTTAACACCCACTTTATTAACTCTATAGTCTCCCTGTTGAAGAACAAAACCAATATTCCTTTACCTGTACCCATAGCATTTCAAACCAACCATAATTCCTTTACTATAAAAACAATACAAATTAACATAATAAAAAAACTTTCTAAACTCAAGCCCTCTCCCCTTGCTACTGATAAACTACCTAGTAAAGTTCTTAGACTTACATTTGATATTATCCCCTACCCAATGTCTCTACTAATTAACTGGGCCATTGCTGAGCAACATGTCCCTAAACTCTGGAAGGTATCTTATATTATCCCTCTTCACAAAGGTGGCACCTCCACTTGACATCACAAACTACAGGCCAATCTCCATTCTCCCTCCCATAGCTAAGATCCTTGAAAAAATGCATGCATAATAGACTCCTTTACTATCTTCTAAGCAACAAGTTCTTATCTACATCCCAACATGGATTCCGTCAAAAACACAGTACTACTACTACTACTACTTTATTATTTTTACCAACTCAATCAACCATCTCAGAAACAATGGCCAACAGGTCTCGTCTATCTTCCTTGACATGTCAAAGGCTTTTGATATTGTATCACACCAAAATCTTCTCTATGAGCTAATCTCCTTAAATCTTTCCCAATCTGCCCTCTCCTGGTTCATCAACTATTTATCTGACCACCAACAGGCAGTTAAATGCCAAAATTAACTCTCCACCCTTCTAAGTGTCTCAGTAGGTGTACCTCATGATCAACCCATGGGCCACTGTGTAGAACCACTCAACTTGCAACCATAGTTTAAAATGTGGATGACTCCTCCCTCATTTGTTTAACTCCCTCTCTACCTGAGCTACTTAAAAAAAACCTAACAATTCTTCCTGGACTTCAAAAAATACCTTTCAGACTTTTAACTTGTACTCACCCCCAAAAAAAAAATAAATAAATAAATAAATATTCTCTTCACCAGTAACAAAACTGCAGTTCACCTTCCCACCTTCACTATCTACTCTTCAAATAAAACTGTAATAGAACCTCTTGACCATACCAGGATACCTGGAGTCACAATTGAGAACAGTCTCAAATTCAGCAAACACCTAGCTCTAGCTATCAAAAAAGTCCACATAAAGCTAGGATCACTCTACAGACTTAAACCATTCCTAACTGACACCACCAGACAGTCCATTTCTAGAACTCATATACTCTCCACCCTCTTATATGCCTCCCCAATATTCATCAGTCTGAGAAAAACAGACCTAAGCAAACTGGAATCATGTTATAATGAAATAGCCAGATTTGCTACAAACCAGGCCTATGGATCACCCAGTCCAGCCCTATAGATCACACCACTGCATAGATCTACACCAACTAAAATGGTTGAAACTACCTAACCTCCTACCCTTTCACCAACTAACTTGAGCACATTCCATCCTTAACTGACCAGACAGCTGCCCAGCACTTAAAGACTTAGTTAAACCACAATACAACAGCCGATCCCTAAGATCTTCTAACAAACTCTTACTGAAAGTAACTAAATCTAATAATAGTCATGATGATTCCCTTTTCTCATACAAAATATCAAATTCTTTGCCTCAAAATGTACTTAATACTACTAATGGACCCAAATTCAAACTACTACTTAATGAACACCTATCCAACACTTGGGTATGCTCTTGTACTAACCCTGGCTAAACTTTCTTCTCTTTATCTTGCTCCTATGCCATGTCTTCTCACTCTGACTTCTTTGTCTACCAACCTCTATCCAGTTTCCACATTTTCAGTCTATTTCTACTTTCACTCTATTTTCCTTCATGTATTGCCTATCTAAAATCAGACTTCCTTATCCCAGCTTTCACATGCTGATGTATTTCTCTATTGTTCTTGTGATGATGTGAGATATTGCCAGGTAGGCCAGGAGAAGTAGGGCAGTGGATGTGTAACATATGCCAGTATAGTTAGCTGGAGTTTTGTAAATAATTATACGTCATTTGTATATTGCCAGGCTGTAGAGTGGTGATTCATCAATGGGATAAAGCAGAAATTCCCTAAGATTCCTAGAGCAGAATAAGTTATTTCTTACATTTATTTCATTTAATTGCACATTTTAACTCTTATAATTGTGCTAAACAGCTAATCTACTAGATTTTGCACTGTTATAAAGCTTTTTTTACTGTTTCACTGCATTTGTATACTGTTTTATGCTGTTTTAACTGTATTTTTCATTGTCAGGTAGCATAGTCTGGATAGAGGTCTGCTGTTATCCAGGCCTGGTTGTTTTGTTTGTTGAGTTTCCTGTATTTCTGGCAGCCATATTATGCTGATAGAGAAGACAGAGCACTGTGTGTAAGGTATTAACTGGAAATTTTCTCCATTTGTTAAATATCTATTTGTTTGTTCTAACTTCCTGCCAAGGAGTATATCATATAACTGATTTGTTTGCAGTAAAAGCATTCTCTAGAGTCTCCTTGCTCCTTTATCTGTTTAAAACTTTCATTTAGTGGCTGTTTTTCTGCTGTGATGAACATTTCTGTAGTGTTTTCTACCTAAACTACTGTAGCTACTAACAGTAATAGTGTTCATTACTGTAATTGCATTTCTACTGAATCACTAAACTGTAAACTGCTTTTTCATACTGAGACTTGTATTTTCTGTTTTTGAGAGCTCTATCTGTGCTTTTCTGTGCATTTATTGTGAGGCTCCTGTGTTCTAGTCAGGTAGCATAGTCTGGATAGTGGGCTGCTGTTATCCAGGCCTGGTTGTTTTGTTGTTGAGTTTCCTGTGATGTTCTTCGTGTTTCACTGTTGCAGTCATTACAATTGGGTTATCCTGCTGGCAGGCTACTCTCAGTTGGCCTGAATTCCAAAGTCTAGGTCAGGCATCGGTTGCTGTTGCCTCTTCCCTGACATCAGTGCACCAGGGGTATAAAAGATGCAGCCGACACCATTTTCGCCAGTCTTTCTTGCCGCGCGGTGCCCGAAGCAAAAGCTGTTTGCAAGTGCCGTTTTTTTCAAATTCGAATTTCAGAGCCAAAGTCTTCATTAAAGCTAAGTACCCCGTTGGGGAAACTTTTTTCTTGCTCCAGACCGATGTCAGAAAAAGTTAATAATTGTATTTCTTGTGGGAAGCAAATAGCTCATAAGGATTTTCATTCTTACTGTATTCCTTGCCTAGGCCCTGACCATAACGTTGTTAGTTGCCGGGTTTGTGCTAGATTTAACCAATGCACTATTAAGTGTCGGTACAATTTTGCATTCCATTACTTTGGCAGAAGATTAAATTATATAATGCCGTTGGATCAGCCGACTACCGGAGTTTAAAAAAAACGTAAAGAAAAAGAAAAGGACAGGCATCCGCGATCCAAAACCGACGACGAGGCTTCTGCTAGGCCTGTCGCCGGTTCACTGGTTCTCAGTGAGATATTTTCACAGCCCCTGATGCCGCTACCTCAGAGCCACAGGCCACTTCCGACTCCCACTTGGAGCCGACTGGGCCTCTAGAAACTCAAGGTATTGGACACTTGAAAACTATTCCCTCAGATGGGTCTGGAGCCGCTGAGCAGGCATCAGCTTCTGAGGGTGTCTTCAGGCCTACACAGTTATATGTGAAACCTACTTCAGCTTCAAAGGTAAAGACTAAAGCAGCTGTAAAGACAAAGAAACAAGTACAGTATTCACCTGGACAGGGCTCCATGCCTAAAAAACAGATGCTTAAAAAGAGATTTAGGCAAGAGTTAGAATATGAGTCTTCAGACCAGGTTTCCATTTCCTCTGATTCCTCCTCTGAACAGGATTACTCTATTCCTCCCTATGAGGATTCTGATGCTGAAGAATCTATCCCTTTAGCCTCTCCTCCTGAGGATTATTCTTTTGAGGAGGCACTGCATACTATGAGGGAGCATTTCCACTGGGAGAGCCAAGATTACTCAGAATCCAAGAAAAGGCTCAGAGACTTCCTTTTATTGCCTCAGCACAGGCCCCTTGCTATCCCACCTGTTTTAAACATTGTAGATTATGTATTTTCAGAGGCCAATCTTTCTCCAGACTCTTTACCACCAGCCCCTGTTAAGCCAGACAGATACTATAGGGTTTCTGATTCACATAAATGTCTTTATAAAAATCCTGCTGCTGACCCAGAAACCATCTCTCAGGGTCCCAAAGGGGTCAAGGCTTCTACTGCAAAAAATCCTATCCCCTCTGATAGGGATTCTAGGGCCCTAGACAGATGGGGCAAAAAGATTTATACCTCTGCTACCTTGGCTGTAAGAGCCTTAAATTGTCAATTTCATATGCTTAAATATCAGCAATATCTTATGTCTTTGCTTAAACAGAAAATGTCAGCAAATACAGAATGTGCAGACAACAAGGAAATGCAGGATTTATTGCATGCAGCTGAACAAGATGGAAAGCACACTTTGCAATGTGGTTTTGATTCTCTAGAGGCCTCCTGCAGGGCCGCTGTTACAGGTTCTGTCATTAGGAGGCATGCTTGGTTAAAATAACAAAATCTGCCTGATCAAGTTAAAGCAAAACTATTAGATGCTCCTTTACAGCATGATACTTTGTTTGGTGTTAAAGTGGAAGAGGTGTTAAAGAAAATGGAGGACAAAGCTAAATCTATGCAAACAGTCAAGGATTTCTTGCAGGTACAGCTTCCCAGATTTAGCAGGAACTGGCCTACAAAGAATTGGTCCTTTCCAGTGTCAGATAGACCACAAAGAGGCAGATACAGACGCCTGCCCAGAGGCAGATCACAGCCCCAAAGCTCATACAGGCCTAAACAATGGGGTGCTTCTACCTCCAAGAGCAGAGAGTAAAAATCACAGCCATACAGGAAACAGTTTCAATGACTTATCTTTTGGCAGCCGCTTTGGGGGGAAAACTAGCACTTTTTTCACAAAATTGGCACATGATCACCCAGGACAAATGGGTTCTAAATATAGTTTCACAAGGCTACAGGTTCCACTTTCACACCCTGCCAAGGCTAAACAGTATGCCAGACCTGCCATGCAATCAATGGGCAGAGGCACAAAAACAAGTTTCATCCCTCATAGACATGAGGGCCATTCAACAAGTGCCAGAGCAAGAGCAGGGACAAGGATTCTATTCAAGACTGTTCTTGGTACCCAGAAAGGACAAAGCCTGGAGACCAATACTGGACCTATCTATTCTAAACACATATCTGGATATTCCAAAATTCAAAATGTTGACTCTACAGCAGCTTCTGCCCATGTTGGGCATGAAGGCTTGGCTTGTGACTTTAGATCTAAAAGAGGCATACCTGCATGTCCCAATCAGACAAACATGCAGAAGATACTTCAGATTCAAAGCTGGCTCAATGCACTACCAATTTTCTGCACTGACCTTTGGCTTATCTACTGCACCCAGGGTCTTCACAAAGTGCCTGGCACCAGTAAATGCATACTGCAGACAAAGAGGAATACAAATATATCCTTATTTGGACAACTGCCTCATTCAAGCAGTGAACAAGGACATTCTACTACAGCATCTGGCGTTTGTAAAGAGATTACTACCATGCTTAGGGTACACAGTCAACGAACAGAAATCAAAACTAGTATCCTCTCAAGAGATAATATTCCTGGGTACAAGCTTAAATACAACTGCCCAGATGACTTATCTCACACCAGACAAAGACAACTGACTAAATATTTCAAACTGTTGGCAACAAAGGCCCAGTTATCTGCAAGAAAAATTCTGCAGGCTTTGGGCTTCATGGCATCCTGCATTCTACTAATTCCATATGCAAGACTGCATATGAGGAAACTTCCGTGGTACCTAAAAAGTGTTTGGACTCAACATTGCCACAGCCTGGAAACAATAGTTACTCTCATTCCCTGCCTACAACAGGAGTTTCAATGGTGGGCGAAGGCCTGTCACCAGAATAAGGGACAGCCATTCACTCTATCCCCAGCCACACAGACTTTAACAACGGATGCATCGGATTATGCCTGGGGAGCCCACATGGCAGGAAGATGTATTCAAGGCACATGGTCCGCAAACCAAATGCATCTGCATATCAATCAAAAAGAGATGCTAGCTGTTCAAAATGCCCTGACAGCCTTCAAGGACCTACTTCATCCAGGACAACTACTGATAAAGACAGACAATACCACGGTCATGTGGTACATAAACAAGCAGGGATGCACTCATTCTTACCCTTTGCAGACTAGCCATGACTTTGTGGGACAAAGCATTGACTTACCAAGTACATCTGCAGCACAATTCCTGCCAGGAAAGGTAAATACTCTGGCAGACGAACTAAGCAGAAACCTCATGGATCCCCACGAGTGGAAATTGGATCCGCAAGTCTTCAGCATGGTAACAAGAAAATGGGGATGCCCGGACATAGATCTATTTGCATCACCTCACAACTACCAATTAAAGAGATTCTGCACAAGGACTTATCACAGACAAGCATGGAAAGTGGATGCCCTGTCTTTCAGCTGGAAAAAAATAACAGTATATGCCTTTCCTCCCCTGCCTCTCCTCCCCAAGGTACTCCTAAAGATCAGATAGGAGAAGCCAAAAATTATTCTGATTGCCCCAGACTGGCCACGCCAGTACTGGTATCCAATCCTAAGGAACTTGTCTCAATGCCCAGCCTGGACCTTACCTCAAGTACCTCATCTACTGTCCCAGCACAGCAATCATATCCTGCACAGCCAACTCAAGACCTTAAATCTGGCAGCATGGCGGATAATGCAGTCATACAAAACACACCTCTCACTCAGACGGTGATGGATGTCATTTTGGAGGCCAGGAGGCCTAGTACTAGAAAATCCTATGCTGGAAAATGGAAGAGATTCTGTGCTTGGAACCAGGCACAAGGAATTGACACTGCTGTACCAAACATTCCTCAGATTTTGCAATACTTGACTGAGATGCTGTACAAAGGCCTATCTTTTTCATCTATAAAAATTCATGCCTCTGCCATTTCGGCTCATTACAATACAGAGCCACCAATCTTTTCTCATCCTTTATTAAAGCAGTACCTCAGAGGGGCCAGAAATTTAAGGCCTCCAAGGGGATCACCAATACCTGCATGGGACCTCAGTTATGTCTTGGAAAAACTCACCCTGCCTCCTTTTGACCCAGCCGCTACAGCTGATATAAAATTTTTATCTTGGAAAACAGTTCTGCTCCTAGCAATAACTTCTGTAAGACGAGTCTCAGAGCTGCAGGCACTCATGGCTGTGGAACCTTTTATCATTTTTTATCCAGACAGGGTTTCTCTGCGGACAAACCCGACATTTATGCCTAAGGTAGTGTCCAGTGTGGCCCTTAACCAAACTATTCATCTGCCTACATTTTATCCAAACCCACAGAATAAAGGGGAGAGAATTCTGCATTCTTTGGACATACACATACAGCTACGCTTCTATTTGAACAGAACCAAAGCTTTCGGAAAGACAGAGCAATTACTAGTGGCATATGCTGCAGGATCACAAGGAAAGGCTATCTCAAAGCAGAATATTTCAAAGTGGATAGGCCACTGCATTCATTTCTGCTATTCACAACATGGCAAGCCAGTACCTAAGGGCATTAGGCCACATTCAACCAGAGCAGCAGCCACTTCAGCAGCCTTCCTTAGGGGAGTACCAACCAAAGACATTTTAGAGGCTGCTACTTGGAGTTCAGTGCACACCTTCACAAAGCACTATCACTTACCACTCTACTCAAAATCCAGGGCAGGCTTTGCCACTGCAGTTCTGCAGGGTCTAATAGTCGCTCCTAATGCTATTTAGCTCCAACCTCCCAACCTTAGCTTTGGGATTCAACCCAATTGTAATGACTGCAACAGTGAAACATGAAGAACATAGTACAGTTGTGTACACTTACCATAAATGGAGATGTTTGAGTGTATTCAATGTTGCAGTCCAGGTTACCCACCCTCCATCCCTCTTTTTCATTGCTGGAACTTATCTGTACTTCTCTATTCTATACAACCTATGTGATGTATTTGCTTGTAGATGAAGGCAAAATATTTACTTTGCTGCATGCATGTTTTATTGACATATTTTTAGCCTACCCTTTTGAGGGCACCTGACATCTGGGGCAAGAAAAACTGAAGAAAATGGCGTCGGCTGCTTCTTTTATACCCCTGGCGCACTGACTTCAGGGAAGAGGTGACAGCAACCGACGCCGGACCTAGACTTTGGAATTCAGGCCGACTGAGGGTAGCCTGCCAGCAGGATAACCCAATTGTAATGACTGCAACAGTGAATACACTCAGACATCTACATTTATGGTAAGTGTACACAACTGGACTTTTCTGACAGCCATCTTCTGCTGATAGTGTCTTGTCTTCTCTGTTATTGAGAATAACAGGTTTGCTTAACTTTCTCTAGCACAAGTAATTGGTTGAAAGAGCAGGATTTAGAAGGACTGTGTTGTTATTCGAGTTCTATATTCTTTCATTATTTCTGGTATTTAAATCCTGTGTCTGCAGGGGGCTGTGCTTGTTTCTGTCAGGCTGTAGACTAGTGATTCAGCACTGGGACAAAGCAGAAATTCCCTAAGAATCCTAGCGCAGAATACTGTATTTCTTACATTTACTTCATTGACTTGCACTTTGTAACGCTTATAATTGTGCTAAGTGCTAATCTACTAGATTGTGCACTGCTATAAAGCTTTTTTACAGTTTCACTGCATTTGTGTACTGTTTTATACTGTTTTAACTGTATTTTTCATTGTTAGGTAGCAGAGTCTGGATAGAGGCTTGCTGTTATCCAGGCCTGGTTGTTTTGTTTGTTGAGTTTCCTGTATTTCTGGCAGCCATTTCTGCTGATAGAGAACACAGAGCACTCTGTGTAAGGTATTAACTGGAAATTTTCTCCATTTGTTAAATATCTGTTTGTTTGTTCTGATTCCCTGCCAAGGAGTGTATCATATAACTCATTTGTTTGCAGTTAAAAGCATTCTCTAAAGTCTCCTTGCTCCTTTATCTATTTAAAACATTCATTTAGTGGCTGTTTTTTCTGCTGTGATAAACATTTCTGTAGTGTTTTCTTCCTAAACTACTGTAGCTACTAGCTGTAATAGTTTCTTACCCCCCCCACCCTATTGACATTTTGTTCTTATACTTGGTGGCTTTGCAGTTGCCCGCCCCTACTTTAAATTTGATCTGAGACACTCCTCCCAATCTAGTGTAATTAGCTCATTTTATCTAATACAGAGAGCATTTGAGAAGGCCAACCCAATTAGGTTCTTAACCAATTATCTTCTGTTCCTCCTTTCTCACTTTCCACTTTACTAAAAAAAAAATCTCCTTGTGTTCTGAGTGTGCTTCTCAGATGATAAGTATATTTTTGGCACTTTTTAACTGTTCAGAGTTGAATAAACAATAACTGAATTCAGTTCAGAATACAGTTTTAATAACTTACATTTATTTAAACTGTATGTGCCTTAATATTGCTACACACTCAAGTGTGCTAACTTGCACTGCACTTGAATTGCTTTTAGTGCTGTATTAGCTGCTTTTCTGTAACAAATGAAAAAAAATTCTAACCTTGTTTCCTGCCTTTCCTGTAACTGGTCTAGTCCAGATACAGATTTACTATATCCAGGACTGTTTAAACATCTGAGCCCCCCAAGCCATTCTGTGTTGGAAGGAAGCCTCCTAGCTTATCATTTGGAGTGGTAAGCACTAGGTGGCCTATCTACCACAAGAGGAGTGGTTTCTGGTCTAGAAATTGTAGTTTATTGGCCATTTGGTCAGTTTTTCCATCTCTTTCAACTTTCTGGTTTAAAAGCCCACATTTGCGCTTGTTTCCCACCTTTCCTGTAACTACTCCAGCTACAGATTTGAAGTATCCAGGACTGTTTGTAAGCTTCTGAGCCCCCAAGCCTTTCTGTGTTGGAAGGAAGCTTTCTAGCTTATCAGTGGGAGTGCTAAGCACTAGGTGGCCTATCTACCACAAGAGGAGTGGTTTCTGGCCCAGAAATTGTAGTTTATTGGCAATTTGGACCATTTTTTCCATCTCTTACAACTTTCAAGATTAAAAGTCCACATTTGTGCTTATTTCCAACCTTTCCTGTAACTAGTCTAGTCCAGATACAGATTTGCTGTATCCAGGACTGTTTGTAAGATTCTAAGTGGTGCTAAAGTCTGCTCTTCAATTTTTTTTTCCCTTAGATCTGCAAGTTCTCTCCTCTCCTGCACTTTTACCAGCTTATTAGTCTAACACTTAATCAGACTTCTTGTGGCAATTATTGAAGCACACAAAGTGCTACCAGCACTAAACATTCTACAAGGAAACAACTCCAGTACTTATTATTAATGCCCACCCCTCCAGCAATGTCTAACGGTCAGTTCCGTGTGCTTTCTCCTATTAACCTGGTAAACTTGGGCATCCTGAGGCAATGTAGCAACTGCCTCATGTACACTGGCAATCCTCTCCTCTTACCTCCCAACAATCAGACTTGTGAGAGATGCACTTATATATCCAAACTGGAAGTCACGCACTCTCCAGTCAAGACTGGAATAGCTGGTCAAGAGGAGAAGATCTGCTGTTGTACCACACCACATGAAACACATAGCCCTCCAGAACACACACCAGCACTGCCTTCACATAAAAACACAAACCACACACCCACCTTCGTGGAGGCTCTCAATAAAAATCTACCCAAAAAGCAGAGCCCTCCAAGGCAGAAACACACTCAACTACCACAACACATTAATCACGAAACACATAACTCTTCTAAACAGTGTGCCACTCATCCAAAGCTCATAAGGCAAAACAGCATGCCCAACACACTAGTCATAGGTGACTCAATAGTGTGACACATGATGCCCCACTCACTAGGTTAAATAAGGAGAAGGTAACAGTCAGCTGCCTGTCAGGTGCCAAGATCCACCACATAACGCACTCACTCAGGTCCTTAAACAACAGGTACAAATATGACTCTGTCATTGTGCATGTGGGTGTGAATGACCTGAGATGTACCTCCCTGGACTACATGAAAAGAGACATGGAGGTGCTCTCGGATTATGCAGCCCAGGTGGGTATGACCCTAGCCCTGAGCAGCATCCTACCATCATCCAGAATGATACCACAGTACAAGCAGAAAATGATTGATTTCAATAACTGGCTAAGTTTCTGGTGTCATTCTAAGGGGATCCAGTATCTGTCTGCCTGTGATAATTATTGACAGACCTCAATGCTTTGCCAGAGAAGGCCTGCATCTATCAATCCCTGGGCTTCCGGATAGTGGCCAAGGCTCTTGCCACCCCTATAGTGCCTTTTAAGATGGTGTTACAAAGACCAAATTACCACTGTAACAGCTACAAACAAATGCAATCAGAGGGTCATGCTGCTCAGTGCTAGAAGTCTAAATCTCAAAATGCACTCACTCAAAGCACTCCTTGACATGGAGATCATCAACATTTGTGCTGTAACAGAGACCTGGTTTAAAGAAGCAGAAAGCACCCCTGCACTACCAGGCTATAACTCATTCCACACCTTTCGGCCCCAGAACTTGGACCAAAGCTCCAAAGACAGTGGTGTTTCCATATTTAAAAAGGATGCGCACACCTCCAGACTGGTAGCCCAGCATAATGCATCAAAGGTACTTCAGGTGCAGCTACCATTGGGTAAGACAGCAAGTCAGGTCATAGCCTGCTACAGGTCCCCGACCTTGTCCTAAGACTCACACTCCACATTCATAAGCACCCTGTAGAGTATTAGGGTCCAGCCTAATACTCTCATACTGGGTAAATTCAACTACCCCTCCATTAACTGGGAAAACTACTCATTTACCAACACACTTTCCCAACGTTTCCTGGAATTCATTAATTCCAATGCCCTGGACCAGCTCATTCTCACCACCACTAGAGGTAGCAACATCCTTGACCTGGTCATTACTAACATGGGTGACCGTTACTGTACACCAATAGACAACTCCTCCCTGGTTAGATCTGACAACAAGCTAATCACCTTGGAAATACACCCCCGCAAAGGTAACCACCATGAAAAACTTCTCCAAAGCTAACTTTTGGCTCCTAAAAACAGAGCTGACTAACTTCACGGCACCCATGCAAATGGAGAATAGTTGTATGACCACTGAATCATACACCAATGCACTGTATGAACATGTACACAAATGCATGGATCTCGCTATACCCAACAGAACCAAGATGCTATCCTTCAAAAAAAGGAAGCCAATCTAGTGGTCCTCTGCCATAAACAAACTTTACAACAAAAGGTGGAATCTGATGCAGAATAAAGTGACGTCCAAAGACTGGAAAAACTCCCTTATCAGCCTCAACAAAAAGTTGAGATCCCTCATAAAATCCTCTAAAGCTAGCTAAGAAAACAGGATTGCAGCAGGTATCAGACAACCACAAGGCCTTCCATAGTTATGTAAAGAATCTCCACGGCAATACCCAGATTTGCTCTGAGGTACTGCACAAAGGTACCTCCTATACCGAGCCAACAGATATTACCAATATACTGGCTGACAGATTCAGTGACAACTTTACCCGTCTCCTCCCAAAGGACCAATCACAATACCAGTAGATTGCCAGCACCTAGTATTACTGCTGCACAAGTTAAAACAGCACTGTTCAAGGCCAAGAATACAGCTTCTGTGGGATCTGACAATATCCCTGGCTGTGTTCTACATGAACTACACAGTGAACTGACACCTCACCTGTGTGCCCTGTTCAACCACAGCCTCACCTCAGGCTTTGTCCCTACTGAATGGTGCACTACTACAGTCATCCCTCACCACAAAGGAGGACTGATTACAGATGCTGAGAACTATCGCCCCATTAGCCTGACAAGTCCGATATGCAAAGCTATGGAACCCGTCATAATGGACCTAATAAACAAGGATATAGGGAATCTCCAAACTCTGGATCCCACAGAGTTTGATTTTGTGAAGTGTCGATCATGCCTGCTCAATCTGGTCGACTTCTTTGAGTCAGTCACCAGAGCTGTGGATGAAGGCAAGGTGGCTTATACAGCCTACCTTGATCTGGCCAAGGCCTTTGATACCATTCCCCACTCAGGAATCATAGAAAAACTCACTAAGCTAGGCATCAGCCCGTATATCACTAGGTGGGTTGCAAACTGGCTCACAGATAGAACCCACAGTGTGAAAGTAGCTGACTCCAAGTCAGACTGCTGACCAGTCATAAGTGTAGTCCCACAGAGTTCGGTCCTGGGTACTCTCCTGTTTTGTATCTACTTCTCTGAAGTCTGGGCCAACACAAAGGGACTCAGGCTGACAAAGTTCGCAGATGATAGCAAGTTGGGAAATATTATTAACTCCCCAAATGATGTTGACATCCTACAGAAAGGCCTCACTGAGACCAATGACTGGTGTCAGAACCATGGCCTTAAGCTCAAAGCCAAAAAATATGTCATCATCTCCTTTGGGAAAAACCCGGTTCCCATGAATTGCCACATTGATGGTAGTCCACTGAACACAGACGGTATTATAAGAGATCTGGGAACACAGGTTGACAGCAACTTCTCTTTGGACCACCACATTGCCACTGCGGTCAGAATGTCCTTCTATGTGGCACATCTCATTCCTAAGGGTTTTGCATCCAGGAAGAAAGAGGTCATTGTCTCCCTCTACTCTTCCCTCATTAGGCCAATCATTGAGTACAATGCCCCATTAGGCATGCACCTCACTAGACGCCTGCAACAACTGGAGGGATCACAAAAGTACCTCACAAAGAGGATCCTAGGCCTTAAACACTTGTCCTATATGGACAGACTCAAAAAACTCCAACTATTCTCTCTCTCATATCATCTACTTAGAGGCGATCTCTCCTTGACTTACAAAGCCATGTCTGACTCAGCTCTGTTAGAAATGCTACATCTAAAGAAATCCCAATCCCTCCTCACAACACACTCCAGATACCACTACCTCATTACCACAATCAACAGAACATGCTGGAGGGACAGGTTCATAACCCAGAGACTTTCCATGCTATGGAATAAACTTCCCATACATGTCAAACAGAGCACCTCACTGGCCCTCTTCAAGAGAAATCTTGATGAATGGATGGGAAACAAAAAATTCACCCCAGGCATCACGTCAGTGGCTCTATTTGACAGAGGAACTGGGAACTAAGGTCAAGTGGCACAATGCCAGGGTAATCCTATGAGCTAGGCTTGTAAAGGCTCCAGGGCCATTAGCCTTGTACACACCTATGAACCTATGAACCTATATAAAACTAATTTGTACAGATGCCTGAGTTGAAAAATGTATATGTAAAGCTGCTTGTGTTAAAAATGTACCAACAATGGATCCTGACTGTATTTTAACTGATTAAATGCATATGTTTTAACAGAGGATACTGAAAGAGAAGAGGTTAAGCTTGGTCCCAGTTAACTTTTAGATACCTATCCTGAAATTAAATTACCTGGTTTAGGCCATAAAGATTGTATCTTACAGTTCTGATTGCAGCCAGAGAGTAAATGTCTTTGCCAGAGAACTGTTTATTAGCTCATGTAGGAAGCATGGAAGTGTTTTATAGTGTTATAGCTTCCAGATGTTATAAAACAGCTCAAAAAAGCTCTATCTGTGTGTATGGTAACACATACTATGTGCTAAATTCTGGTTCATTTTCTAGAAATGGGGGAAGCATGAAAACCAGACGTCAGATGACCAGATGTATGTGATGTCATTCTGTAATTTAGGAAAAAATGATGTCTTAATACCGGATAAGAGAGAATTCTCAAAGCACTATGTATTAGTAACCTGACATTGAAGGATCACTCACCTACTTTATCTTGACTTGTTCTAGTATGTGATCAGGGAATGGTACTTCTTTAGATTAGTCATAAAAATATAGTGAGATTAGTTAAGTACCATTTTTCTGTATATTTGTGAATCTATTTATCTGTGTTATTTTAATATTTCTTGTGAATGGAACTTTGGTCTTTATTATGAATAGATATTTAACATTATCATGTTCTTTTATTATTTATTAAATATATTTAAACCTTTCATTGTTACTGACATCTTAGGGAATATTTTAACCTTTGCGAGCACTCATATCTATTTAGTGACTCTGTGGCCACTCCTGAAAGCCTTACTGCATTGGTCAAAACACTACCATTTGTACTAAAATTAATTTCACTCAGTATAATTGGGTACCATTGTAAGAACCTTAGAGTAATTGGCTTTGGAGGACCTAGTGGCAGTAACATATAGTCTGGGCAGAAGAGGGCATAGCTAATAAATATGTGGCAGCCTTTCCCAGGTGTATGTGTGTGTGTGTGTGTGTGTGTGTGTGTGTGTGTGTGTGTGTGTGTGTGTGTGTGTGTGTGTGTGTGTGTGTGTGTGTCTGAAAATCAAATTTTAAATTGTGTGTGTGTGTGTGTGTGTGTGTGTGTGTGTGTGTGTGTGTGTGTGTGTGTGTGTGTGTTAACTGTTTGGACCAGAGACACAAAGCAGTGGTTTCACAGAGAGGGTGCTGAAGGACTTGGCTTGGACACTTGGCTGAGGACTCAACTCTATGGCTGTCCCAGTGGGGAGTCATATTAGGGACCTGGAAGGAGACAGAGAGAGAAATCCAGACCCCAGACTGGGTGTGTTCCCTCTGTGTTCCTATGGGAAATTGTGCTTGTTGCAGAGAGCTACATCTGGAAATGCTGTATGTATCTATTTTTGTTCCATGTGAATGTCCCTCTCCAGTGTGAATGGTGAGGATTCAGGCTCCTTGATTACTGGCCCATAGAGCTGACATCACATATTGGTGAGCAGTGATGTGGATATTAATTGAACTTCTGTAGCCTGTGGGCAGTTTTCACTCAATGTGTGTATTCTCAGTAGCAATAAGGTAAACTTTCAGAGCTTCATTTCACAACAGTTTTATTTATTTTTGTTAGGTTAGTTTAGTCAGGAAAAGCAGGCAAATATGTCAGCAGAGGATTATGGCAAGCTCACAAAGAATTAGTTGGCCAATGTGTGTGAAGTCAAAGGACTGGTACAGACCACATGACTAAAGAGAATATGATTTCAACCTTACTCACAGCTCAGACCAGCAACCATGAGGATAAACAGTGCGGTGATGGGAATTTGCAGCCCCCAGAAACAAGACAGTTCACCTTTTTTTGCATAGGACTTAAAAATCCACCTGGAGTTAAAGAGACTTGAACTGGAGGCCAAACATTTGGAATTAAAATCAGCAGAGATACTGTAGCATTTGGAGGCTGAAATAAAGGAGAAACAGATAGAATTTGAATCAGCAGAGAGACTGTGGCATTTGAAGGCTGAGGAAAATGAGCAGCAGCGTCAACATGAAAAGGAAATGTTGACTCTTAACCACTTTCATGGAGGTAATGGAGAAAGAAATGACTAAACCCCAAAAGCAATAAAGGCCAGTAAATTTCTTCCACAATTTACAGAAAATAATTCTGATAGTTGTATTCATATATTTGAAAGAGTATATAAACAGTATAATGTTGCCCAAGGGCGCTGGGTATGGTTTCTGACCCCCTTACTCCATGGTAAAGCTGTAACTCCTGTTTCTAAATTGTCTGGTATTGATTGTTTAAACTATGATAATGTAAATAAATGTTTATTTGAATGTTTTAATGTAATGCCTGAACCTTGCAGAAAAAGGTTTTGTGATCATAGATGCAAGGCAGATGAAAGTGTGTGTGTTTATATTGCTGATTTAAGCACTTGTTTATTTATTTATTTCCAGTTTGATGACCAGAGAAGTCCACTAGTCCAAGTGTGCCAATTTTCAGTGGAGGCCTGAGGAGAAAAGAATAAAGAATGTCGACATAATGGTAACAAGAGCAGAAATAATCAAAATAACATAGTGAAACATCCAATAATATCACAGCAACATAATAGTAACATAGTGAAACACACAATAGCATTGCAAATCATATATATGGTTGCATTTGGATTGATGTCAGTAAACAGACAGTTAAAATTCCTAATAAGCCATAATAGTGTTGATATAAATGTGGCCTGGTAAGAGAAAGTAATTACTGAGGTAGCAGTGAGGAACAGGAGAGTAGAGATGTGTTAGGGTGGAGGAAAGCAGGTACATTTCCATTTAGAGAAAAGGTAGGAATGGACGAGGGTTTTAATGTTTTCTAGGTTCTGCATTATCCTAAGGGTAGGGGGAAAATAATTAAATTTTTTGGATTAGGATAAATTGAAGAGTAACTGTCCAGGTGAGCAGTTAGGTTTATGAACATTAAATAGGTTTTGATTTTCAGATCTGAGTGTTCTATTAGGTTGGTAGGGGAGAAGGATATCAGAAAGAGTGGGGCATTTAGTAGGGTTGAAGAGATGTCTATGGGCTGTGATCATTTGAAGGTAGACTAGGTAGTTAGGTAATTCTATTTACTTTAGAGAGTGGCAGGCTTCACAGTGATGGTAGGAGTGCTTAGAGGTAGTGGCAAATTTGGATATTTTGTTATAGCAGGTTTTCTAACCTAGAAGTGAGAGAGGTTGACAGGTTTGTTAGGAGGGCAGCTTCATACATAAGGGAGGGAAGGAGGTAAGTTGAGGCAAGAGTATGTCTAGAGTGTGGTGAAAGGAAGTGATTGTTCCTGTAGAGCATAGCACACTTTTGATGGGTTTTCTTTATGTTTTGAAGGACATGGTTGTCGAATTTTAGTTGCTCGTCTATAACTCCTAGTAGTTTAGCATGGGGAATGACTTTGATAAGGGTGTTGTTTTGGTTTAGTACTTTGAAGGAGGTTTTGTCTAAAGGGAAGGATTTTGACGGTGGAAATATTAACATTTTGGATTTATTGGCATTTAGAGAAAGATGGTTTTGGAGCATCCAGGTATGGGGTTGAGAAGGAGGCCTGAGTTTTTCTTAGACATTCAGGGAGATTAGTAGCAGAGCAGACTAAAGTTGAGTCATCTGCATACTGAATTACAGTAGCATTGGGAATGGCAGGTGAAGGGTGTTGATAAAGATGTTAAACAGCATAGGACCCAGTATGGATCCCTGATGTACACCTGTAGGGGTATGGAGAAATGAAGAGATGCCTTTTCTCCATTTCACAGCAGACAAGTAGTTAGAAAACCAGGATAGGGTGTTTTGAGAAAGACTGAGATTTGAAAGATGGCTCAGAAGGTGTTTGTCGGAAACAGTATTGAATGCTTTGGAAAGATCCAAAAGCACTGTGGATGCTACTTTCCCAGTGTCTTGGGCATGATTGACAGTATCAAGGAAAGAAATGAGGGCTGTTGTAGTACTATGTCCTGGTCGGCGTCTATGTTGGGTTGGGGTAAGGAGATGGTATTGGGTTAAGTAGGGCATAAGTTGTAGGTAAATGCATTTTTCCAGAATGTATTAGTTTGGGGAGAGGAAAGCTATGGGACAGAAGTTAGAGATGTTGGTGTTTTTGCCACCTTTATGGAGAGGAAGGATGTAGGCCTTACACCAGAAATTGGGGACATAGGATTTCTGAATGGATCTGTTGATTAGGATGTTAATGGGATAAGCAATCCCATCAGCAGCAAGCTTATGAAAGTGTGAGGGCATGCTGTCAGGGGCATTAGAGCAAGGTTTTAATTTGAAGAGTAGTCTTTTTATATAGTCAGTTGTGATGGGCTTATGGTTGAAGATAGGGTGGATTCAGGGACAGTAGGAGAGGTGGCGGGAGGTGATAGAAGAACTAGACTGAGAGGCATAATTATTGTTAGGAAAGGTTTCAGTGAGTTCAGATATGGAGTTAATAAAGAAAGAGTTAAATAAAGCTAATTCTTGATCAGATTTGCTGAAGTCTGGACCGTAGTTGTTCTTGGTGCCTGTGTTGAGAAGAGCAAATATGGAGTACCAGAATTTCTTTGGATTAGTTGCATGATTGGACTGGAGTTTGATGTAGTAAGATTTTTTGTCTCTAATTATATGTTTTTTTTTGCAAGGTTATGCAGTTGTGTGTATTGTAGAAGAGTTTCAGGGAGTCTGTTCTTTTGGTATAGTTTCCAGGCTTTGTCCCGTTGGTGCATAAGTTGTTTGGTGTATTTGGCTATCCATGGGGCAGTACTGACTTTTATTCTTTTAGTTCTTATTGGAGCTAGACTACTAAGAGTATTTAGAAAGGAGGAATTGAAATAGTCAACGACATTATCAAGAGTAAGGCTATTTAGAATGTTTCCAATTCATTTGTTTAAGGGAATTTGAGAATATGATGGGGTTGAATTTACTGAGGTTTCATGTGTGTATGTAGTGGTGTTGGTGAAGGGGGTTGTTGAGCGTAGGGCAATGGTGGGGAGGTAGTTACTAACAGAGCCAGGAATGGTACCAGTGTCTATAATTTTATTTGGGTGAGAGATTAAGATCTAGTCCAGGGTAGAACCAGAGAATTTAGTTTTACTGGGTCTGGCTACAGAGTGAATTATTTGGGTGAAGTTGAAGAGGTTGATAGAGTGGGTGTGGAGGTATTAATGTTTTCCCAATTGATGTTTACTTTACCTAGATTGTACGTTTTGTTGTCTATGTTGGTTGAGGCCCATGAGAGGATTTCTACGTGTATGTTATTTTGGGGTGAGATATATAGGGCAATGATATAGAGATTCTTATGTTTATTGACTTTTAGTAAGCTCAATACTAATTCAGCATTAGCAAATTGAGGAATAGAGTTTGGATAAGGGATTATGGTGAGAAAGTTATAATAGATAATAGCAATGCCTCCACCCTTTTTATTTGTGTGATCACACCTGAGGGCTTGAAATCCTGGAGCTAGGATTTCAGAATCAGAGATATGGGGTTTGAGCCAAGTATCAGGGACGGCAACAATGTCAGGTTGTTTGTGAGATAGCCAGGCTTGAAAGTTGGAAGCTTTGTTGCAGAGGACCTGGGCATTGAGAGTAACAAAGTGTAGAGCTTTGTGGGAAGAGAGTTGGCTGGAGAGTGGGCTATTGCAGTCTATAGAGGAGTTTGGTTCAGGGTTGGGATGAATATAACCAGCTAGGCTGAGGAAGCTGAGAGGTAAATGGAGGGGTTTAAGTGGCCCAAGGGATCTAGGTTTCATTTTATAAGATTGAGGGAGGTATACAAAGTGTTTTATCATTTGAATCTTGGTTGAGGCTGGCATTAATTTTAATATAAAGTGATGGAGGAAGTTAGATTGTATCAGGGATGGTGAGATGGCGTGGAAGCTTGTAGAAGTGGAGTTGTTATAAATTGGGTGTAATGAAGAGTAGGAAAAAGGAGAGAGGTGGAGAAGGTGATAGTGGCTGGAAAGGGAAGTTGCATAATATGAGGTTAATAGTAGGGTGGAGAGAGTTAGGGTGGTAACGAGGGTTGGAAAGAGTGAGAAGGTCATGGAGGTATTTAGGTGTTAGAGATGTGACTGGCAAGCAGGAGATTGGGGAAGTTTAAGCTATTAGGAAAGTGCAGGTAGGAGGGGAGGTAAGTACAGTTAGCAGGAGTCTGAGTTGTGGGGGTAGTGGGATGAGTGCTGGAGAAAGGGGGACAGGTTTGGCTAGGGGGTTCTGTAGGATTGGGTGATGAGAAAAGAGTGGGTGTTGAAAGGCTATAATAAAAGTAGATATAGTGGGGGTGGGTGGAAATTGGGGGCAGGGAGAGGAGTGGAGTGAGCCTAAGTGGGTGAGTTGGTGTCAGGTCACCACTTTTGAAGTACGGGCAGACCTTTTGGTGAGGAAACAAGCCCTTAGCACTTTGTCTTAGGACATGAGAATCTGGTTGGCAGACTGAGAATGTAAATCTGCAAATGAGCTGGGGAAGAAAAGGGATCTGTACTTAGCAAGTAGGACATCACTGCATAGGAAAAGGATACTCAGTGCTGCACATGGATATAAGGGAACCCATGGTCGGCAGCCTAAACCACTCCAACAGAGTCCACCAGTAAGAGGGGAAGCCACTAGTTGTAGACAGCCAGGATCAAGGGTTAAATGTTTTAAATGTAACTATTGGGGCCATGTATCATATAGATGTCCACAGAGACAAGGTGGGGAACAAAGGTGGGGGAGCCAGCATGTGGGAATAACAGTATGCCAGTTTAAGTTGTCTGGAGACAACAGGGATACCAAACTATTTTCAAAGCCTATACCCAATCATAGTGGCTGGAAAACAGGCCACTGCTAAGAGAGACACAGCCTCTGACAAAACCATTGTGGAGCCTGCAGTGGTCAAAGAGGAACGGTACTTGTTTAGGCAGTACATTCAAGTCAGAGCTTTAGGAGAGACCCCATTCCAAATTCCTTTGGCCAGGGTTCACCTTGACTAGGTGGGTGGAAAAGGAAGCATGCAAGTAGGTGTGTTTGAGTATATCCCTGCAGATGTCTTGATAGGGAATTATGTTGATAATGCTGTAGCTTTTGTGCATGCAGTTACACACAGTCAGGCTTGGAAATAGGCATGATGGTTTAGTAGCCCGAGAAAGACCCAGACAGACCCTACAACTGAAGCCAGGAATGGTAAGGTGACTATTACAGGATGTTTACTATCAAAACATCAAGCATCAGAACATAAACAATTCAAAAATGTGGTTTATATGTTCAATGTGCTGCATATTAATTAGGTTGAAATGTCAAAGAGAAACTGCAAAGACATCACATTCAACATATTCAACATCCCCTCTCCCCTGCACCATTAACACCAGTGCAAATTCTAGTAATTCCACTTACCTGCCAGCTTTTCAGTACCAGTTCAGACTGCATGATGCTGAAATTCACAATTTTGCAGGGGAGCAAGTCCCTCTCCACCCCCCATACTGCCTGTAACTGATATAGTCCAACTCCGGGATTGCACTACAGTGAGGAAAAGGGTGCATTTCCTGATTCTCACTTTATCGTGATCTCTAGTCATAACATCGACCATGCATAAGCGAATGCACAGTGACATTCACTGCAACGGACATTTGCAGACATGAAGGCCAGCAATACTGGAATCAGTCAATTGACATTCAACATTCTCATGTAGCCAAACCTTCATTCTTCATCTTAATAGTAAACCTTTCAGGGATGGCGCTATCCTGTAGCAGTGAGCTTGAACGTGAGCCACAACTGCTCATAGGTTCCCTTGGACAGAGTGACTGCAAGGGCAGGGGTGAGTGGAAGTATCCAGGCTGACAGTGAGGCACTGCTATCAGAGGATACCAGGCTTGCTGTTGGAAGGGAGATGGAAAGGGTCACAAAGATAGAGTTGAGACTGGCTCAGTTCTCAGACCCCACATTAAGATGCTTGATTGAGGTAGCTAGTGAAGCGCATGATCCTCAAGGAAAAGGGGAGTCTATATAATGGAACAATGGGTTACTGAATGGAGAGTAGACCCCTCAGGGAGGGCTCAAGGGTGAGGTAATACAACAGTTGGTAGTGCCTAGAGCCTACCATCTGACACTTCTAGCCATAGCCCACAACATTCTTTTTGCAGGTCATATGGACATACAGCATACCAAGAGAGGTATTATGCAAAACGTGTACTGGTGTGGGATTGCAAGGGATGTAGCAGGGTGCTGCAGGACCTGTGAACAGTGCCATAAAGAAAGTAGGCAAGGCAGGAGACAAGGTCACGTGTCCTTTGATGCCTTTGCCTGTGATAGAGGAGTTGTTTCAGAGTGTAGCTATGGATATTGTGGGGACTCTGAGTACCTCAAGTTCCACATGAAGAAGTATAATTTGGTGGTAGTAGACTATGCTACTAGATACCCTGAGGCATTGGCTATGTTCTCCATCAAGGCAGAAAAGATGTCAAATGCTTTGTTAGAGATTTTCAGTAGGGTGGTTTTCCTGAGTGAAATACTGACTGACGGAGGTGCTAGTTTCATGTCAGACCTGCTGGCATGTCTGTGGAAGCAAATTGGGTGAAGCACCTAAAGACCTCCCCTACCATCCCTAGACTAATGGTCTTGTAGACAGGTTAAATTATACACTAAAGAACATGCTATGGGCATTTGCAGACCAGATTAAGAGAGAGAGAGTGGTGCAAATATTTGCCCCATCTGCAATTTGCATACAGAGATGTACCTCAGGAATCCACAGGTTTTTCACCCTTTGAGTTGCTATATGGGCATAGGGTGAGGGGGCCTTTAGATTTGATTCATGATGACTGGGAGGTTGAGTGTGAATCCCACAAGAGTCTATTGTGGCATATGTCCTAAACCTCCGGACAAGGCTTTGGGAGCTCATGGGCTTGGCTCAGGAGAACCTGGCAAGTGCCCAACAGCAGGAAAAAGGTCTGGTATGACAGGAATATTTGAGCCTGAGAGTATGATGTGGGGATAGCAAGATATACTTATCATTCCTATCAGACACAATAAGCTGCAGGCAGGGACCCATCAAAGTGGTAAGAAAGGCCATTGATGCTAGCTACATGGTAGAACTGCTAGACAGGGAGCAGGGGTACAGATTGTACCATGTTAACATTATGAAGCCTTACCATCATAGGGAGGCCATTATACTGACTATTTGCAGTAGGAGACAGGAGGAGTCTGAGGGGGATCTATGGCTACATCATGCCAGCCAGTAAAGTGCCCAATTGCTAAGGTGGAGCCTAGGGATGCAGGCATATGACATGACAGTGCATCATTGTAGTGGGGTCAGCAATCTCAATGTAGATGGGTTCTCAAGACAAGGTATGAGTTAATGTATTCCCAGACAGGCTCATCCCTCTCAAGGGTCACTTGAAAAAACTAGCTTGAGTCTTCAAAAGGGGAGAGACATGATGATGTGAGGTATTGCCAGCTATGCCAAGGGATGTAGGGCAGTGGATGTATAACATATATCAGTATAGTTATGTGGAGTTTTGTAAATAATTATATGTCATTTGCATCTCAAACTGATTTTACAGATGCTTGTGTTGAAAAATGTATTTGTAAAGCTGCTTTTGTTAAAATGTATCAACAGTGGGTCCTGACTGTATTGTAAATGATTAAATGTATATATTTTAACAGAGGATACTGGAAGAGAAGAGTTTAAGCTTAGTTCCAGCTAACTTTTAGATAACTATCCTGAAATTAAATTACCTGGTTTAGGCTATAAAGATTGTATCTTACAGTTCTGACTGCAGACAGAGAATACATGTTTGTGCCAGAGAATGGTTTATTAGCTCCTGTAGGAAAAGTAGAAGTGTTTTATGGTTTTATAGCTTCCAGATGCAATAAAAAATTTCAGCAAAGCTGTATCTGTGTGTATGGTAACACATATGTGCTAAATTCTGGTTCAGTTTCTAGCAATAGGGGTAGCATAGGGACCAGAAATCAGATGACCAGATGTTTATGATGTCATTTTGTAATCTAGGACAAAAAATATATTTTAATACCAGATGAGAGAGAAGTCTCAAAGCACTCTGTTTTTGTAATCTGACATAAAAGGATTACTCACCTACTTTACCTTGCCTTGCTCTAGTATGTGACCAGGGAATAATAATTCTTTAGATCAGCCAAGAAAATATAGTGAGATTACTTAAGTACTGTTTTTCTATATATGTGTGAATCTATTCATCTGTGTATTTTAATATTTTTTATTGAAACTCTTGCGTTTATTGTAAATAGATGTTTAGCATTTTCATGTTTGTTTATTACTTATTATTAAATATATTTAAACTTTTCATTCTGGCTCGTCCTTTTGGGAATATTTTAACATTTGAGAGTATTAATATCTATTTGGTGACTCAGTGGTCACTCCTGAAAGCCTTACCACATTGGTCAAAACAATACCATTTGTACTAATATTAATTTCACTCAATATAATTGGGTATCCTTTTAAGGCCTTAGAGTAGCTGGCTTTGGAGTGTCTGATGGCAGTAACTACTTTATAGTCTGGGCAGAAGAGGGCATATCCAGTAAATCTGTGCCAGCCTTTTGCAGGTGTGTGTGTGTGTGTGTGTGTGTGTGTGTGTGTGTGTGTGTGTGTGTGTGTGTGTGTGTGTGTGTAGGTCAGCAATTGTGAACAGTGGCCATGCCACTTAAAACCACTGCATTATGCTAGCACACAGCAACACATCTTCTATAAACAAATCATGGCATTGCATTATCACTCTGAAATGAAAAGTATTTGAAAGTATTAGATACACCTGTGTTTGAACCCAGTATCATCTGGCCCCAAAAAGGGATGTATCAGTGCATTAAAATGTGCTGCCACAGAGTTAGCTAAGCAGCAGGTGTATTTCATAGACTCAGTACTGTCAAACATTACCAATGTGTCTTGCATTTGCACACTGCTTAGCTACATACAGACATGTGTATCTCTCAAGCTTATGCACTTTGCTAACCATTGAGCAAACCCACTGGAAATGTACATATTATGCTTACTGTCCATTTCCTGTGTATTACATGAAATTACATATGGAAAGATTACAAACTGAGGGCCGTATCTAACAATATGTCACATATTTACAACACATACATGTGTTGCCATCCCCCAGCACTCCAGCCCTTCTGTCACAGTACTGATTCCACACAGATATCAATCACGATACGAAATGTAATAGCCAATGTGTGTTATGCAATGTGTATAAATCTCATAACATGTAGAACTACAACTATTGACCCATATGGCTAAAAAGCCGTATCTGCAAGGCTAGGGAAGGAATCAGCATGGACCACATCCCAAGGGACAAAGGTGGCCTTCAACACACTTGAACTGACCCATTTTGATTTGGTCAAGGGTAGATCTTGCTTATTGAACCTTGTGGACTTCTAGGATACTGACCCCAAAGACCTGGATGAGGGATAACCAGACATGCCACCTATGTTGAGTTATCCAATGCCTTTGACACTATCCTCCATTCATATCTGACAGTGAACATCTCCCATGTGGAGAAATAGGCAATTGGCTCACTGACAGAACACATGCTCTCAAGGGTGGGCACTGCACATCCACCACTCGACACTTACTATTAGAACACCACAAAGATCTGTGCTGGGCCCTCAACTGTTTATAAACTACTTCCCTGAAATGCAGGCAATGGTAGATGTCTTGTGGTTTACCAAGTTTGCAGATGACTGATAACTGGATGCACTGATATAGAGTCCTACAGTGATAATAACACGTTAAAGAAGGGGCTGCCACACGCATATTATCGGTGCCAAACTCATGGAATCAACCTTAAAGCATACAGTGCCTCATTGTCTCCTTTGGCAGTGAAGTACCCTTGCTAACTATAATATATATAGCACCCCTATAAGCTCAAACATAGTGTTGTGAGACTTGGGAACACATGTTCATAACAATCTGCACTTTTACCACTATGTATTCATAGTAGTGACACACACATTCTGCATTGTACACATCATGAACATCACATCCAAGACCAGGGTGGTCATACCTCTGCTGCACTCTACCCTTATCAGAACACTAATTGAGTATAATGCTCCCTTCTATTTATATCTCACCAGACACCTGCGACTATTAGGAAAACACAGGGTTGTGCCTGGGAGACTCCAGGCCCTCCAAACATGACATACGTGGAAGGTCTGAAGGACCTGTCACTGTACTCAGTATTATGCAGGCTGTTGAGAGGTAACTTATGCCTGCCCTACAGAGCAGTCTCAGTCCCTGCCCTACTGAAAATGCTGGGCATCTCCAAATCAGATGGGACAAGAACCTAGCCTGTGACATAAACAGATCAATCATGCTAGGGAGACAGAGATATCCCCCAACAATTCACACTCATTTGTAATAGGCTCCTACTACATATGAAGCAGCAATGTTCAATGCCTCTGTTCAATGCAACCTTGACTACTGGTTGGGTGATTGTAAAGTCATCTCTTGGGTGGCAGCTATATCCCACATGGACAGGGCTAGTTGGTGCTGATCAGAAAATTGCTGTGCTAACAATGACCATCCAACTATGGTCAGTAAGGGTGCTTGTGTTTTTACACAGCCAAGTTTCTAAATACTGTAGGACCATTAGGCTAGTAGCATCCTATGAAGCTATAAGCCTATGCGGGCCTCCCAACATTTTGTCTCCCACATGGCCTGATGTCATGTACTATAAGTTTAACTGCACTCTTATAAAAGTCAAACATGTGCTGTGATGCTTGTGTAAAGTACTGTGTTCTGTAGTCTGTATAATTAAATAAGTAGGGGGTCTTTTCTCAATATAGTCAAGTGAGTGTGCGTGCGTGTGTGTGTGTGTGTTTGTGTATGTGTGTGTGCGTGTGTGTGAGTGTTGTGTGTGTGTGTGTGTGTGTGTGTGTGTGTGTGTGTGTGTGTGTGTGTGTGTGTGTGTGTGTGTGTGTGTGTGTGTGTGTGCGTGTCTAGACAAAAGAGCAGAAGTGTGTATTCCACAGTCACTGCTCCAATACCATGAATTGACAGTATTTTGAGTTCTCAGATGCCTACACATCCATTTCATGCAGCCCACCCAACATCTTGCCCCCCAGTTGCCCTGCTGATATCATCTACTATAAGTAAACCTGCAGTCTTGTAAATGTCAGACTTGTGCCGTGGTGCTACCATAAAGTAGTGAGTTCTGTAGTCTGTGTACTTAAATAGGTAGTGGTTCTATTCTCACTTTAGTCAAGTGTGTGTGTGTGTGTGTGTGTGTGTGTGTGTGTGTGTGTGTGTGTGTGTGTGTGTGTGTGTGTGTGTGTGTGTGTGTGTGTGTGTGTGTGTATGTGCGTTGCATGTGTGTGTGTGTGTTTGTGAGTTCTTGCTTGACATTACAGAGAGCATTTTACACCAACATATGGGGCACTGTTATATTCTCCTCAACAGACACTGCTGATGTGATCAGCTATAAAGTGTTGTCTGACATGCTCCAAGTCAGACTTGTGCTGTGGTGCTTGGTAATGTACTGAATTCTGTAGTCTCTGTACTTAGATAGCAGGGGTTCTATTCTTATTGCAGTCAACTGTGCGTGTGTGGGGGGGGGGGTGAGCTCTTGCATGACATTACAGAGAGCATTTTACACCAGCATGTTGGACATTGCTACATTCTCCTCAACAGACACAGCTGATGTCATCAGGAAGAAAGTGTTGTCTGACTGATACACTCCAAGTCAGACATGAGCTGTGGTACTTGCCTTAAGTACAGAGGTCTGCAGTCTATGTAGAACATAGGTAAGGGTTCTATCCAAACTGCAGTCAACAGTGTGTGTGTGTGTGTGTGTGTGTGTGTGGGTGTGAGTGGGTGTGTGTGTGTGTGTGTGTGTGTGTGTGTGTGTGTGTGTGTGTGTGTGTGTGTGTGTGTGCATGAGTTTGACATATAGAGAGCTTTTTACACCAGCATGTGGGGCAGTGTTATTACCATATTCTCTTCAGCAGACACTGCTGATGCCATCAACTATATCTGATTTTTGGATATGCAATACTCCCATCAGGGCAGGGTCAGATACTGGCCTGGAGGTCAGGCAGACATCACCTCATCCTGTACCACACAGATTACAGTGACATGGCTTTAACTCTATACACATACATCATTTTGTGGTTTGTAGACACCATGTTATATTGCTGAGAAAGCACTGTGGTATCTCCAGCTGCTGCATGTGTCTGGTTAGATACATGTTAAAATGCACATTATACTCTATTTGTGCTTTAGTAAGGTTTCACTAGAGTGTTATAATACAGTCCAAACATTGTAATATGATGGCATGAGTTATGATATGCGCAACATAGGCTTTCAAAGTTCAGACTGAGCGCTTGCATCACTAGGTTTCTGCATAGCAGGACTGTTGTCAATGCTGTGAGTAACATGGAACTCCACTTTTCAGATGGATAACATTACAAACACATATTTCTGCATTTATTTGTACATTATGTACCTTTGTCACCATTCAGTTATGTGTGTTAGCTCCTCCTGTACTATGTTATCATCATTGGTGGAATCAGCAAATTGGTAAGCTAAAGGCCATATACTTTAGGGTGAACTGTCAAGAAATACAATTCAAAGACTGAAGGGCCAAGCACAAATCCCTGGGGTTTACCAGTGGTGACACCTCTGTCACTCATCCGGTCAGGATAAAACAGATGAACATTTGTGGGTTCAGTTCAAACAGCTTAATTATATACAAACATATCAGGATTGAAGCTTACTAACTTAAACTTAAATAAACCTATAAACAGATTGACTAGTGCATTCATACATGTTAACACTCTGGCTGTTCTCTCAAAATGGCACTCCTGCCTTCACATGCTCTCTATTTATAGGCATGTGCCCTCACTTTGAAATGCTTCTTAAAGTTACAACACACACACTGTTCTCCAAGCTCTACTGGTACAGGTTGATTCACTGACTTTCACAGTATGTGTTCTATTGGTGAGCAAGTTGGTTATCCAGCTATTGATATAAGGGTTAATCCCCAGCTGGGAAAGTTTCTCAGTGATACCTGCATGTGGGATTGTGTCAAAACCCTTGGCCAGATCATGATAGGCAGTATGCACTGTCTTATCTTCATCCAGGCCTATCACACAGAAATGGCCTGTGACAACATCACAGATCACTTTGGTATGACTCAGCACATACACATTTCCTGATATGGCTAAATATACACTTCAACACACCCTCCACACAGGCTATATTCCCATACAAGGGTGTACATCAACATATGACATGCATCCATTGGGGAGAGAGGACACCACCTGATGCAGGCATGTATAGAGACATCCTGATGCATCTCAACTGTGAGGTAGACAGACATGTGATCATGAACTTCTGCTACATATACACTAGTCATATTCTGGCTGTGTCCAACAGACCTGTATGAGTAGTTAATGCTACATCATGTCTGTTACATCTGATAGATGCTCTCAAAGAGGTTATCAAGGGCATGCATGATGACAACAGTATCATCTTGTGGAACTTGACCAGGTCAAGGCATTAGACACAAATCCACACTGAGGTATTCACTCAACATTGTCATATGTGGCCATTAACAGCTATATCACCCAATGCGTAGACCAGTGTATCATATATGTGGCATCTCACTATGTTGAAATGTGTGATGTGACCTATATCTCATCAGGGCTGTCTGCTAGGCTCTTTCCTGTCCATTAGTTAAGTTATGGACGTCATAGAAGACATACACATGCTATGTCCACACAGCTGCCTGAAGGACCACAGAATATGGGCAATCATTGACTCCATCTATAATATTATTATAATACAAACAGTAGAAACATATAAATACTGCTGCCACAGACATGATGACACATGGGGGATTTGTTCATCCAGGAAACAAATGCACCACCCAAGTATAATGTGGATATCACACCCTATAATCAGGCCTATAGGTATGTGACCTGTGTCCTGGGATAGAGGGTAGGTGATACATCCACCAGCATGTGGTCACAGTGCTAACTACTCCCTTGAATGTAACACAAGTACTGGATATGTGAAGGACATCCACATCAGAGGCCATAATACCTTCATGGATCTCAGCCTTCATCACACCAAAACCTGTGTACACTGCACCCTTCTTCATGTACCTCACTACACATCTTTCAGTGATGTGTAATGGAAGTGTACCACCTTTGTCACAATGAGCTGTCACACAGCATATTGGCCATACCTAGGTATTATTTCTGTGGAATATACATGACTGTCTAATGGTGAGGAACACCAATCAATGTGTTACACTAGATGCATGTGTGCTACCTGTTCTGCTTATGCACACACTACATACATAGGTGTTTGACAACATTAATGGTATATATATCATTCATGATAGTCTGGATTGCGCCATCTACATGCGCACGCACGCACACACACACACACACACACACACACACACACACACACACACACACACATATGTTACCATCATAGAGTGTGGATGAAGCTTAATAGTTGTTCAAGTGTGTGTGTGTGTGTGTGTGTGTGTGTGTGTGTGTGTGTGCAGACTCATGTCTTATCACTGTAAGTCACATATGTTATGTCAGAGGCATGGGATTACTGGTGGTATTATTCTGATATTGACCATGATTGTGGGTGGTTCTTGTGATGTTTTCCATGAGCCTTTATCTGTGCCCATCTTGCTGGAAATACCTATGCCCACCTTCCTGTAGACCTCTGCTGAGAGTGCACTCATATTCAGGCATATCAATTTGCACAACTTCACAATATGCACCCTACCCCAACTGTATATCAGATCCCTGATAAATGTCCTCTGCATTATTCACATAAGGATGCTTATCTCACACAGGCATCCTCCCCATTGTTATGTCACCGTGTGTGACAGTCACATAAAGCACATTGTCACTGTACAGTCCCTACTGTACCATATAGATATGGAATTGGTGTTGCTGCTACAGCCATCTTCTACTGACATGCCCTCCTCTGCTATACATTAGGTAGTTTCACCTGCCCTTTACCCTGTTTTCATTCCTACAGTTCATATGTGTGTCCCTGTTCAATACACACTTCCCCTGAGTGTTCATTTCATATGGCAGTCCATGTCCCATTACAGATCATTTACATAGCTTCAGTACACAATGACAGGAATGAGATATCATAATGCTCTCCACTGTAGCTACACTGTCCTTCCTATACTGTGTTTGGACCATATACTTCACATTCATACCTGTAAACTCCATGCAGGCTTTGTGCAGAGACTAAACTGAGTTTATTGAATCCCATGGAAAAATTATATCTAAATAAAAAAAAACATATTTTTACAGGGGTCAACCCTCCTCCTCACTGCTAACTTAGATATACCAATTTGACAATCACAGTTCTGTGGGAAAGAAAAAAACACTAAAGTGAAGTATTGGCTCACACAGTACAAGTCATGGGAATCTAATAAACTGAGATAAAACAAAATTATACAAGACCCACTCACTGTTAAATGCGGCATAAATGTGTCAATGCACCAGTAACTTTTTTGTGCGTTAGAGTCTGATATTAGATTATGATGACTTTTTCACATGCGGCTGGTCCTTTTCTCTTTATTTTTCTTTTTTTTTGAACACGGAATATTTTCTGATGGTTCAACTTTTCTTACACGTCCTCATTTGCTGAAAATATTTCTGATTCTATTGTTCTCCCAGGCAAATGCTTTAATGTTTCAAGTAACAGGTCATTATAGTTTTTTTTTTTTTGAAAAATCCCCATTCTTCTGCTTTGTCTGGAACATTTCCTGTAAATGCAATGGTCAAAGGTCATTTATCTACAAACTTACATTTGCCAACTACAGAGACAGTAGCATTAGACCAAGATTCCTCTCACCATGATCAGATTAATGTTGTTAAGTGCTATCTTAATGTATAGACTTCTTGCACTGGCTGGGAATCAGACCTAGATCAACTGCTTTAAAGCCAGCTATGTTCACCACTGTAACCACAAATGCTACATGATACTGTGCTATTTATTATCATGTTTCACCTATTTCTACTGAATCTTGTGCTACTGCTGTTTCCTCTCTTTTGCCACACAGTTGTACACGACTATTTTCACTGGTGGTCTGACTAATATGTTTCCAAATGAACATATTACCTTTTTTTTAAGTTTGTATTGATGAATGCTTCTCTTATTTCATCTCACATTGCCAGTGTCTTAACTAACCCAAGAGGTAATGAAGAATCCCTGAAACACAATTTTGACATAGTTGTTTATTTATTATTTATTTTCTAATTAAAGTCTATACCTATGTTCTCATCTAGCCATTAGAGAGTCTGGTTTCACTGTTTTTCTCACATCTTTTTTCTGTGCATGTGCAAATAAGGGAAATGACTCCTTTATCTGATGTATTATAGGGTCTGCCCTATCTCTTTAATGTCCAGCATATCAAGTCCCCAACAAATAAATGCATAGGTTCTCAACTCGGTCAAAAATATGAGAACTACACACAGAAAATATAAATTTGCTATCTAGAGGGGGTAATCCCTCTCATAACCCCCATACTTCATCTACTCAAGCATATTTCCTCACCGATCATAGATTACCTTACCCACATAGAAATGCAAATAATCTGTAGTTACAGAATTATCTCTTGTTTTCATTTTTTGATTTCAGCTTTGGCAGAAAAGTAAAACAAAACTACTTGACCAATAAATGTTATTGCCTTGACTACATTCTTCTGTCGTAACTTTTCTGTTTGGATTTTTTAATATTTTGATGTTTTCATTCTCAAATCTATTTTCTTTATTTCTTACATTTATTTCCCCTTCTTCCGTGCCACATTATTCTGTTTTAAGGATTTTTATATCTCAGCCATAAAAGCATGAAATAGTCATATATATATATCTATCTATATACAAAGTTATAGCTTAATCTCCTATTTTGGAATTTCAGTTTTTATCTCTGTTTGACAACTAATTATATTTTTAGAAAAAAATGCCTTTTTGTTTCTAGATTGCTGATAGTGTTTAGTCATTTAGTCAAGTCTGATTTGTTTTGACCTCAAGGACTTTAGCACACCAGGTTTGCCTGAAAACAACAACTTTTTAAGTTTTTGAAAGATAATATTAATTATTTTGGTAGTGATATATGTTCATCATACATGTGCATTTATTTTGCCTTCAGTCTTTTCCACCATCAGCGTCTTCTCTAGAGAATCCTATATTCGCATTATATGGTCAAAGTATTCCAGTTTTAGTTTTACTTTCCAGTGAATAGCCTGTGTTCATTTCTTTAAGTACTGACTGTTTTGATCTTCTTGCATTCTGCAGAATTATCATAAGTTTTCCCCAACACCACAGTTCAAAAGCTTCAATTTTTGGCATGCAGCCTTTTACTTCAACTCTCTCAGCGAAATGTTATTACTGAGAAGACTATAAATTTAACTATGAGGACCTTTGTTGATAATGGAATGTCTTTGTCCTTTAAAATCTTATTCAGAATCACCATAACTTCCCTTCCAGTAAGCAAGCATTCTTTAATTCCATAGTTGTAATCATCATCTGCAGACATTATTAAGATCAGGAAATAAAATTTATCTCTGCCTTCACTATTTTCCCAGCTATTTGCAAAGAAATGTTAAGTCAATTTATTTTATTTTATTTAAATTAAATGTAATGAATTTCAGTTGATTAAATTTAATTAAGGTACCAAACATCTTGTATACATCTTATATATAATTCTAATAGATGGGCATATTTATACTTTATATCTATCTATTCCACTATTATTTCTATAATAATACATTAGGAAAATAAATTTTCTTTAGTTGTTTTTCTCTGCCTTGACTTGTCTCCATCTTGTTTCTGAAAGACTTTAAGTGTATTTCTTTTTCCAGTATCTTTTTTTTTTTATTTTAAGGTCTTTCATAATTAGCTTTCCTACACATGTTTAAGGAGAAATTACTGGAGCTTCAGTAGCCCACAGGAAAAAAAAAAGAAAGAAGAAGAATGGCATAAAGCCAAATGAGTTTCTCCATAAGAAATCATTGCTGGTATGAATTCTGACTATGTGCCATTAATGATTTACTTTTTAAGGAGACTCTTATCTTTCTCAAATTGGTGTGACCATGAAGTTGTTATCTATGAGTATGGGTTGTGTGTGGTAGCTGCCCCACAAATCAGGGGGTGTAGATGAGCTTTCACCCCCCCCTCCCATAAAAAAGAATGAAAGCAGTGCTTTTTTGTCTTGTTGGTTTTGGGGTATTTTTTTCATTGTGTTGAAATGTCTATTTTCAGGAAGTCTGTATTGCATAAAATAATTCTCATTTCTTTCACTGTGTGATTCTTTTACTTGTCTCTTCTTCTCTCCTTTTCTTATTTATTATTTTCACTCTAATGTCATTGTTTTGCCTTTTTTGATTTTCTTTTTTTCCGCTCTGTTTTTTATTCTTCCTTTGATTATACTTCCTTTCTGTGTTTAGCTCTTTTCACAACAGAGCTTTCATTAAAACTTGCTTTTTCACCATTTTATATACAATGCTCTGTCTTTTCATTTTTTTTCTTTTTAATGACTCTTGTTTCCTTTACCATTTTCATTTTTCCATATAACATTAATTTGTTTAATTCTCCCACTGTCTTTATACCAATTTTAATTTCTATTTTCTGTTTATGTTACTTTATTTATTAATCATCTTTTCAGAATTAACTTACGCATCATTTATAATTTTTAAACATTTTTCAGCAAATCGTTAGACAAAATGTTACTGCTACCTTCACTGTCTTGATTTATTTAATTTGCTAGCCCTCTTAACATGTTCCTTGTTTATTGGTTTATGTAATGCCTTTTTCTTTCAAAATATATTTTATTGACATTTTATTTCAAGTTAGTTGATGAAGGGTGGTGAAAAGGTATTTCTTGTCTCACTTGTGTTAAATGTAAATTCTCAACATTTATCTCATATATCCTGCTTTTTATGAAGCCCAAAACTCTTCTAACAAATGCCTAGATTGTTTCTCAAGTACAATGAAAGTATGTAATTTATCATCACCTACTAGTTCTCAAACTAAATACATTATTTCCTTTGTTTTTTATTTTTGACTGTACTGAACTATTTTCACTTCAGTTATATGTTTTTGCTTTTTGTGCCTTTTTCATTATTGTTATTTATTCTGCCATCCTTTATTTCCTACATCCTATTTTCATTGCCATTTTAATTTTGTTTAGGCTTATTTGTTTATCTTCAGTTGCATTTCTTTTCTCTTCTAATGAAATAACTGTTGCTGTAGCCTTACTTGCCTTCTCTAAAGTTGCACCCACATATTTTTCATTTTCTTCTTTTTTGGGGAGTCGTCTTATAAATGTCCTTCTCTGCATCTTTCTGTTTTTCCCCTTGGTATCTATTCTACTCTAAAAAATGCACAAAATATGTTTTATATACCTTATATGTAATGTTAACTTACAGACACTCTTGCAATTTGTATTGAAATATAAATTGTGCTTATAAGTGGTGTATTATTTTCTTATTATCACAAACTTGGCATCAAACAAAAGGCATACATTTTTCAAGATCTCAAACACTGAATTAATGATATATAACATGAGTAACAGTAATTAAACTTGTCAGATCTGACAAGTAAAACTACAATTCAAAGCTTTTCGGTTTCATATCCTTTTGTAAAAATGAGACTTCTATCTTCTATAATCTGTCTTGTATATAATAATGTTTATAGAGACAGTTGCCACAAACTTCAAAAGGAGATTCAGAGTAATACCTTTAATAGTACTGCTTTTTATACTTTTGATTATACTAACAATTTCTTAACATGCAAGTGTCTTTTAAACATCCATATTTGTCTCCATCTCAAATATGTGGACTTGCCCAAGTATTGAGAAATATATATTTCAGTCTTTCATTTGTATTTGTCTTTGGGTGATACCTTTATCAAAGGCTAAGTGTAAACATTGTTTAACATTTACATCGATTCATCACATAAACGTATAGTAGTGTCCAAACTCTCTAAATATTAATTTGTGAGAGTAAATCTGCATTATTAAATGTTTGCTGTATACAAACTTTTAAGAGGTATTTCCCCATGTGCTGCCTACAGGTAATTTCTCACTGTAATATCAGTCGCAACCATATTTCCAAACAGCATGTAGTAAATCAGGAATGTTAATATCTGGCTAATAGCTTGCATGCAGTGATAATTCTTTCCAAACATTTCTTGATATTACTAACCGGGAAAAGCCGAAAGAAGAACAACAACGACATACAAAGTGGACAGTCTCATTTCATCTTGCATCCATACAGAACATATGTTACTTAAGTACAACTGTATGCTTACTGAAACATGCCAACTTTAAATAAAACTCTTCTTGCAGTTAGGTTAGAAAGTATCAAAATATTTCATAAGAAAAAGCTGTGCAAAGTTAAGGACATTTCATTTTAAAGGTGCTGATCTTGAAATATCTGAATAAATGCTAAGCTGCTCTGTACAACTGTTTAATCAGGGCAATGCACAATGCAGATGAAATCTGCCAATAACAAAGCTAAAATAAAGCATCCATTATTTGTTTAGCACTGGCATAAATTTAACGGAATACAAGTGCTATTGGTAATTTAGTATATGATAGAAAATGTTATCAGATTTTTATCACAGCAATGATGCAAATGGTGTTTTCAGTATGAGTAAATAAACACAATTTATTTTTTTCCAGTGAATATTATACAGATATTGTGCTTTTCAGTTAAATGTTAAGAAATCATTATTAATAACATGCAATCATCTTCAGACTCTGTTGCCTGGAGGGATAAAGCTCCAACTATAACCAAGGTGAGCTCATTTTCTGTAGCAACTAGAGCACTGAAAGTACAGGAGCAGAGAGGATGGGAGTGAGCAATTGCTGCTCACTCACCTACTCTGAGGATGGTGATGGCTCCAGCTTGAAAAACATGGGCTGCCCATGCACATTCTGGCCATGTCTATACAAATGTTATGAGGAAATCAACATTTTGACACTCTTTTCCTACAGCCAGCAGCATTGAGTGTATCTCAAGAAGGAAGGGGGATGCTCCAAAGGGGAGAATAAACCACTCCACCTGACTTGAAAGCTGGAACACTCCATACTACCAGACTTTTTTCATAGGGTGAAAGAGTGGGTTGATAACACCATGGGCAGGAGTAGGTGGTTTGTAGGACTCTTACAAAGCCCAATTTCTTGACAATGCAAAATGAATTGGCCAGATCTGGCAGGGCTAATAAAAGAAAAAGAAATTACCATTGAATTTTGAATCTCCCATTGATTTCCAATGGTCTGTCAAAATAGGTTTTTAAAGTTCTTATGGCTATTTGGTATTGATCTCAAAATCACCACTATTTCAGTCAGGTATTCCACATGAAACATTAAACCTGAATTACGTTTTGTATACAGTTTCTACTATATATTGATAATCTTAAGGGCATTCCTTTACCCAAGCATTGCTTCTTTGTTAAGTGAGTTTCATTTTTTCTCTCGGTACAATTAGTTGTGGTAAAATGCACTTGGGTTTTTTGCTCTGAGGCTTTTTCAAGCTATTGCATGTTATGCACCTGATGTTGCCATAGAAAAAATGAAATGCTTCTGGAGACAAGAAATTATGAAAACTTCCTGGACTTTTTGTGGCTAAACTTCTTTCCAGATTATGACAGCTAGGTATAATAACAAGTTGCAAAAAAGAAAAACAAATAACTTCAACCCCTGCTACTTAACTTGTTTAACATTTAAGATTCAGAATTAGCATTATATAACTGTCATGCTCTCAGTAGCATAATTAGAAGTCAATCTCAAACTGAAAATGTAAACCTAAACTCATCAAACACACCTACAGATTGTGCAAGATTTACATCAGTACTCTGACTGGAGAATGGAGGTTCTCCAGCAAGGTATTAATATACCCACTGAAATATGAGTCCTGCTCACAGCAGCATATCAAGCTGCCATGGAGCATGGATTGGAAAAGCGTAATGGCCACCATCATTTTATACTCGCTAAGCAATGTTTCTGCTGTTTAGTGAGTGTAAAATGTAAAATAAAGTGTGTGTGTGTGTGTGTGTGTGTGTGTGTGTGTGTGTGTGTGTGTGTGTGTGTGTGTGTGTGTGTGTGTGTGTGTGTGTGTGTGTGTGTGTGTGTGTGTGTGTGTGTGCGTGTGTGCATGTGTGCGTGTGTGCGTGTGTGTGTGTGCCAGTGGCAGCTTGTGATATCGGACTGCAAGACTGCAGCCCCCCCCCAGCTGTGTACCAGAATGGTACAAACCAATAATTTCAGTACCTTCACATAGAAAGTGAATCCGGGCTGCTGCCTTACCAGTCCAGATTCAGGAAGAAGGCAGCACACTGCTGATGCCCCAGAAGTCTATGCAGTGCTAACCGCATAGACTGGATGGCGATCAGACTGCAAGGTTAGCAGCTTTGGAATGGAACATTCACAAACAGGAAACTGGAAGTGTGCATTCCGGCATGCACAAATGAGAAGAGCCAGTTTTGGATTTCTTTTGTTGCCAGCAAAACCATTTGGAGTTTATTCTGACAAAGCCATTGGATTTGTTTTACAGAGCCAAGCTTTGGATTTTATTTTGCTGCCAAGAAAACATTTAGTGCAGCTTTGGATTTTATTTTGCTGCCGAGAAAACTTTTAGTGCAGCTTTGGATTTTTATTTTGCTGCCGAGAAAGCCATTACTTTGCAGCTTCAATGTTATATTGCAGGTAGGGACTGTGTATATGCCGAGAAAGCCATTTAAGCATATTTTTCTGCTGCTGAGAAAGTCATTTGAAGTGTATTTTGCTGCTGCCGAGAAAGCCGTTTGAAGGGCATTTTACTGTTGCCGAGAAAGCTGCTAGTTTATTTTGCTGCTGTGTATGTGCAGCTTGGATGTTATATTGCAGATAGAGACTGTGTGTATGCTGAGAAAGCCATTTGAGTGTATTTTGCTGCTGCTGAGAAAGGTGTGTGTGTGTGTGTGTGTGTGTGTGTGTGTGTGTAATGCCCCAGTCGATTTATACTGGTGGCTAAAGGGAGAACTCAGGATAGGATACCTGCTGGTTAGAGAATACCTCAGGCTTGAACCCTGTACCCTGGGTTCAGGTAACAAGAGCATGAATTCCCTCCCCACCACCATCTGTGAAACTTCTGCATATTTTTGCCTCATATTTTGTTCTGTTCTGTTCATCATAAAATCTATGGTTTCTGAATTTGTAATTCCTTAGATAATTGATGGTGCAGTGGTAACATTGCTGCCTCTCAGCTAGAGGTTCTCTGAATTTGTAAATCCTTTGATAGTTGATGGTGCAGTGGTAGCATTGTTGCCTCAGAGCTAGGGGTTCTCTGGCTTGATTCCTGGCTGTGGTACCTTCTTTGTGAAGTCTGCATTTCCTCCCTGTGTTTATGTGTGGGTTTGCTCTGGTGTCCTCCCATGTTACAAAGACATGTGTCTGCAGTATTGCTCCCAGGGCCTCTGCTGAAAATTGGCTTTTGTTCCAAGTCAGACTATCCTGGTCAACAAATGTTAAATAAAATTAACAGGCATTTGAATTTCAAACTCCGTATTCTTCAGAAAGTACACAGTAACACAAAACCTTTTATTCTAGCAGTTTTTTTAAGTTTATAAGATGAATATTTGAAAAGTTGTCCCTATTTTTGGGACTGTATTCCCCCATTATTGGCTTCATCCAGGTGTTTTGTGCTAAGAGGTTGACAGCTATGGTGAGAACTGAATTCACTAAAGGGTAGCCATTTAAGTTTCAGTCTTCCTCTCTTTCATAAATCAGCTGATTTTGCATAGTGGTATGTTGCTCTGACTGTTTTGCACAGGGTCCTGGCTTCAAGACTTGGCAGTGAAATGTAAGGTGGTAACACAGCATTTTATATTAGCAACTTTCCAAGATTATACAAACAATGTTTGAAATGTGTCCCTGGTTTTTGGACTTTTGTCCCCCCCCCCCAATAAAGTTTGTCTTTTTCCAGATATCTTGTTCTGCGAAGTTGAGAGATACAGTTGAGTGTCGAGTAGATTTTACAAGGAGCTGAGAGCTGCAGGAGAACATACGTTTAGTGCTGCTTATGTAAATCTGCTTGCATTGTTACTAGCACAACATGTAATGTACTTGCTTTTAATGCAGAAGGCTGTGGGTTCTACTCCCACATGGGGTGGATGCTGCCGTACTGAGAATGTCCATTTTGGCGAAGATAGAGGCACTTTATTTGTAGATGAAACAATGAAATATAAAGTTGTTTGCTAGCAGCAACCTCCTCATTACTTTCAGATCTCTTTAATATGGAATTTTATAGATGACTTTTACTTCTGCAGAGATTGTGCATATTTACTGGTGGATTGTAGATGTTTGAGTAGACTTTTATGATGGAAATGTTCTCAATTGGGCAGTTTTGTCATTATAGGTGCATGCATTTTTTTTCATTGTTTACTGGAAAAAATGTTCAAAACAATAAATTTAAGACACCTTCTAACAACTGTACTGTATTATACAAGGAATATAATTTGATACAATCAGGAAGGTGTATCACACAGCACATGTATGTCTTGTGTGCAAGGGGGCCTATCATTTGAAAACAGACCAAAGGTAATCTTTACACTAGCCAAATGTATTTTCTTTGAATGTAGATTTTAATGCTGTTTCAATGAATGTGAGTTTCAAGGGCAGAGAACTTTTAATGCTAAATCTGTTTTCATTGTGAGACTGCATTGCATTGTTTAGCAGATGCCTTAGTGTTTGTGCTGTAAAATGCAAAATAAAACTTTCAAATTAAATCCAAATCATCATAGAAGTATAGCAGTATGCACTTTACAGTGTTTATAGTAAATGGGGCAAAACAGCCAAGTAATGGGACATTGGAATGGCTGCAGGGGGGAGGCTCCATTTGACCATGATTTTGTGAGGGGGGAACTGTGGCAAACTCAAAGACAGCCCTGGCTGAACTATACCTCTCAACTGTCCAGAGTTTGCAGAATGAATAAATTTTCGCTTCTTAGTTTTGATTTCTTCCTCATAACATTTGTGGTTTTCTAGCAAATCATTTAGGAATTAAGTCACTAAATAATGACAGACATTGAGTTTCAGACTTCATAACCTTCAGAAAAATGCATGCTAAAGCAAGACCTGTTATTCTATCAACTAAGTTTATACAAGAGCAATATTTAGTACTGTTTGTATGTTCCCCCAATATATTTGGCCTTGGCCAGATTTCCTGCATTAAAAGGTCGAGAGGTACGAGCAAATAAATTGCTTTATAGAATTAGACATATCCAAACCTCTCAACTGTCCCCAGTTTTCGCTCAAAATGTTGCTCTCCATCTAATAATCCCTCCACAAAATGCCAATTTTGGAAGAAAACATGGAAGATTTACAAATAACTGTAATAATCAGAGTTATAGATTAATTTTATTTCAGAAATGCATGTAGATTTGTTTATTTTGTCAGCTGCTCAAGTTAACAGTACTAATATTTTAAAAAAAGTGTCCTTTCTTTGACAGGTTCCCAGCTGTATTTTGTGGCTAATTTATATTTTTGCAACACATTTTTGGTCCATTTTTCATAAAATTGTGGTTTTGCAAATTAGAGGCAAATCATTAGCGATTGAACTTAGAAAATAATGACAGACATTTGAGTTTCAGATTTCATACCCTTCAGAAAATTCTTACTAATGCAAGACCTACTATTCTATTGGAAAGTTTATAAGAGCAATATTTACATATTGTCCTTATTTTTGGGCCTTTGTCCCACTTCTATATATGGCTTTGTCCAGATTTCTTGCTCTGTGGTTGAGAGGTATGACAGATGTGCAGGGCCATCACAGTCAGCCAGAGACATTTCAAATTGTGGCATACTTGTTGCACCCCCACCCCCCATGTAGTGAGTCTGGATGTGTACAAGTTAGGCAAAGAGCAATTATGCAGTGTAAGTGTGCAGAGTATCCCACCATCCAAGGTAGAAAAGTACTACAGTGTCTTTTCATCTGTCCTTGCTTAATTTTGCAGAATGTTCAGGCTTTCTGTCATATTTTTATATTGTTGATTTATGCTTCTTATTATTCAAAAAGTGCCCGTTGCTCTGTGTTTAAGTAGCAATGCTTTAATGACCATCAGGTAAGCTTGTCTGAGATTGTAAGATACAAGTAAGCTTTAATAAGTATACTGTTAAAGAACTGCCAACACTGAATGCCTTTTTGTTGTTGCCATGCAGAGAATACTTACATAACTAGATAACCCATAAGCCTTGGGTATTGACATACATATGACAGTATTTGTAATAGAGGACAGGATTACAGTATTTTAAGAAGCTCATTACCATTCTTGAAGACTTGCAGTCATCTTTGCAGGCTTTACCCGTAAACTAAACAGAATGCCAATCTATCATGTGTGGTCCATAACCTATGCAGTAATCCTTTAAGCAATGTATCTTGAGCTTGTTTCTTGTTTGATATTCATTTTTTACTTTGATCTTGTTTTCCCCCTGAGAAAAGTAGATAGTTGTTGTCAGGCAGCATGTCTTTTTTGGATAAGAAACATTTTTACAAGTGGGGGTAACACAGAGATTGCTACTTTCAGCATGTTACTTGGTACTTTTATAAAGCTGAATATAAATTATAATTAGAACTGCAGTGCAAGGAGAAGTGGTTTGAGTTGAGTACAACTTGTTATTCTTATACTTGACTTTGACTGGCATTCCAGTAATGCATTTAAAAAGTAATTTTTTTATGCCTTGCAACCTGTTTGTTTCCATCTAGATATTAAGTAAGCTGTCATGCAGCCAATGCATTGAAATATTTTTTTCTTCTACACTTTGTTTTGTCTTGATTGGACTCTCATAATGACAGTTTGGCACCCAGGGCAGCGTATTTAATTAAAGTTCCAGTGTTTGTAGTTTTGAGTATAGCTCGTCCCCTTTATAGTTGGCCACACCTCTTCCTATTGGCTCCACCCATTCAGCTGTCTCCTGCAGCACCCCTTTGATTTGAAGTCACCAGCCGCCACTGGTGTGTGCGCGCGCATGTGAATGTGAATGAAAATGAGAATGATTGAGCTTATTTTACACTGTCTAAGCAGCACTTTTGCTGTGTAGTGAATGTATAAAAAAATAAATAATCAGAAAAAATATATATGTGTGTATGTATGTGTATGAGTGCGTTTATGTTTCTGTCTGTGTGTGTGAGTGAATGTGTGAATGAAAGCAGAAGAGACTGTATGTGTGTGGGTCTGTGTGTGTGTGTGTGTGTGTGTGTGTGTGTGTGTGTGTGTCGATCGAGCCATTATTTTACACTCACTAAGCAGCACCTTTGCTGTTAAGTAAAAGTAAAAAAGAAAAGAAGCTTAAAAAGTGTGTGTGTGTGTGTGTGTGTGTGTGTGTGTGTGTGTGTGTGTGTGTGTGTGTGTATGAGAGAGGGAGAGTGAAGAGTGAGTGCAATCCCTGGCAGCAGCAACATCATCAATTAAGAAGTCTGCATAATTCTCGACCTCTTACCTCAACATATCTGGATAAGCATAAAATAAACACGGGACAAAGGCTCAAAATAATAAAATGGAAATTAACAAAAGGCCAGCTCCACAAGGACATACATAGAATACTACAATTTATTTTGCATCATGAATTCAAATCAGACCAGTTTTGGCCTTAAACCTTCATCAGTGATAGCAAATACAGAAAACCAAATACTTTAAATAGTCTCAATACAAAAACACTTCCTGTGACATCACTTCCCCACATACCCATGTAGGTTGAAATATCTACTACATTTTTTTTTATTTAATATTACATTTTGTCATTGAGACCTTGTATAAAAAGCCCCCCCCCCCAATTTTATAATCCATTTTCGTTCCTTGTAATTCAAAATGGAGTGCCACCCTGTTTTCAATTGTCCATTTCCCATGACTTTATCAATAACCATAAATGTAAATTTGGCTGAACTAGAAGCTGACAGTGTCTGCATAGTGCATTTGTAAGCTTTTTATTCTGTATGTCACTAAAATGCTCTGACATCCAATGTCATAATGGCCTGGATGTCTACCCTACATAGAAAGCAGAACAGGTGCAACTAGCCATATACACCACCCAATCCAATCCACAGTTAGCATAAAAATGCATGTCAAAAAATTTTTCCATATTTTTACTGGTGAATTGCTTCATCTTAAACATATATTTGCAAGAACTACAGTGTCCAAAAGGATAGGAGCCCATAAGTTTGTCCCCAGTAATAGTTGCTTGATGACAACTATAGTCCCTTTTATTGATTTTTTTATAATAAGCAAAATGTGAGCCCAAGGTCTTGCCCCTACGGAAAGAGAACTGGCATCTCTCCGGCAAAAATGAACCCAATTCATCATTCGTTGTCAGTATATTCCAGTGTTTCTGAATCACTTCCCTTAACAAGCTGATATTTCTCCCATATTTTGTGACCAACCTAATAGTGGCTAGTCTATCCCGGTTATGTTGAGATTTGTATTGTAGTAAATCAGATCTATGCTGATTGCTAGCCCATTCACTGACTTTGAACATGTCCCCCTTCTTATATCCTCTATCCAGAAATCTACCCATAATATCTTGTTTATAGATGTTAAAGTCTGCATCAGATGAATAAATCCTTCTTATTCTAAGAAACTGGTATTTTGGAATATTTCTGATCTTATGGTTGTGATGAAAGCTAGATGCATATAACAAAGTTTTTATATTGTGGATATTTCCTATAAACTATAGTATGCAATGTATGGTTTTGTTGACGTCAAATTTTCACATCCAAATAGTTAATTCCACCTGATTATAAGGTAGGGTAAATTCAGTACCCCACTTGTTCTCATTAATATAACCAATGAACTCCATAAGATAGTCATTATCCCCTCACCATACCAACCAGCAATCATCCAAAAATCACCTCCATATATCGACTTCTGGAAGGAAGATGTTATGGGAATCATCACAGATGATTTGTTCTTCAATAAAGCCCATAAACAGTTCAACATATATTGGGGCAAAAGATGCCCCCATAGCCGTACCTTGGGTTTGCCAATAGCATTCTCCTTTGAAATAGAAGACATTCTCAGTCAGGATATGTTCAGCCATACATATAAGCAATGTATTAAATCCCAGAGAGTAAAGTTCTATCCTATATAACCAGTATTCCAAAGCTTGTAAGCCTGCCCAATGTGGTATAATGGTATAGAGGGACTTTACATCCAAGGTACACATCAACCAGTTGGGCTCTAATTGTGATTCAGACACTATCTGCAAAAATTCAGTTGTATCCTTAATTCTGGCCCTAACATATGGCAGCAAAAGTTGTAAATACTCATTCAGAAACACTGATAAGGGTTCTGTGAGAGATCCAATTCCCAAAACTATGGGTCTGCCGGGAGGCTGATTCAGGTCTTTATGAATTTTGGGCAAAAAGTATAAATATTGCTTGCCAGGCTCCTTTACCATCATATGTTGTTTGACTGATTCACTGATAATGCCATTCTCCACTGCTTTCTCTAAAAAAGAAATATTTTGTTTGAAATTGGCAGTGGGGTCAATTGGCATGTTCCTGTAATGCTGTGTGTTAGCCAATTGTCTATTTCCCCTCAGCCCAGTAATAGCTGGAATCCATGACCACCACCACCCCACCCTTGTCAGCTGGTAGAATGGTAATATCAGTATTTTCCTGAAGCTCTTTAAGTGCTAGTTGTTCACCTTTTGATAAATTATGTCCCAAAATTTGAGAGGAACATGCTCTAAAATGTGAGTCTTTAAGTACAGCCTGTTGAAAAATGGCCAAATATTTATTCATGGGGGGGAGAAAAACTAGATTTATGAAAATGAAACTCAGTGGGTCTTTGAGAGCTATCTTGTATACCAAAAAACAATTTGAGATTTAATTTCATACAAAATGCTATAATATCAGTAACGAAAACATTTTCATCCAGAAAAAAAAATGGGTATGTAATTTAAACCTTTATTTAGTAGTTGTTTCTGTTGATTAGACAAAGTATATTTGGAAATGTTATGCACATTGTTACATTGGATATTCACTTCACCATTGATTGTAACAAATTTTCTATCTTGTCTGCCCTTGTGCTTACCCCCCTTCTATGAGTCCTACCCCTAAAGGGTAATCTTGACCCCGTCCCTTTTTTGAATTTGGAAAATCACTAACATAAATGCTTTCTGTATCAGTAGCCGAGGACTCATCCCCCAAAGTACTAAGTCCCTGTCCAGATTTATTAAGAATAGAACAAGGCCTCTTTTTCCTGATGTTTGTTCCATATCTATTCCCTTCATAAAATTTAACACTCTTCTGGGACTCAGAGGGTCTACCCCTGTCAAAATCTTCTACATCCCTAGTGAATTTGCGCATTTTTTTTCTCTTTTACTTGGCTCTCAAAGCTTAGAAGTTCCCTTAAGAGTTTGCTCAAGTTGTCAACATAATGTTGCTGTCCCTCAAAGGCTTTCACCTCCTCACATAATTGCTTCACCTCTTTAATATTCTCCTCAATAATCCTTTCATAATACGATGTCAATATGTTTACAAAGGCCATAGATGCCTTCTTTGTAAGATGCATTTGTAATTAGTGCTTTTAGCAAGGTGTTAATTTATAGTAGATTTGAACTTGTAAAGAGTTTAGGTAAAAAAAGAGAACTCAGAATGTAAGGCAAATGCATAAAGAAGAATAGCATGTCAAGTGATGTATTGGGCTTGCAAGGTATGTGCTACACATATAAAATTAGGAGTAGTAGGGAATGGGAAGGTACTGGGAGATAAACCCCAAAACTTAACTTCTACAGGCTGACATGCTCTACCTTTCATACTGTAATTTTTCCATTGCTGGCAACCCTCTCATATATGATTTGCCTTTCAAAAATAGTTACTTTTTTGGTTTGGAGCAACATAGTTTGACTGTCTGTAAAAGGAACCAAAAAATATAGTAAATACCTGCACATTTTTTTAAGTGTTATGTTTTGGATGTAAAATGCTTCCTCCATCACCATTAACATATACTACAGCAAGTTTGAAACATTAGGAGGAGGAACTATTTTACATCAAAAATGGGTCTATATTATATCCTGGAAAGCTGTAAACAGTAAACGCTATCTACAGTAAAAATGCCATTCAGCGATATCGCTCATCCCCACATCCCCTGCTAATAATATATACTAACTCCGAGATCGCACTACAGTGAGGAAAAGGCAAATTTTCTGATTTTCACAGTAGTGCGATCTCACTATTTGTAGTTTGCTGCATGGTATTTTCGTTGTAGATAGCATTAGCGGATATAATATGGACCTGAAAGTATATAAAAAAATAATATAATACTTAAAAAAAAAAATAAGTAAAATGCAACAATTTTACAGAGAGCCATTTCTCTAAGCGCAATAATGTCCTCCAGGGTATGTGTTAGTGTGTAATCAATGCCCTTCCAGGGGTGTAGAGGCAACCCATCTGTGGCTTCGGGTTTCATAACACCCCTGGGTGGGTCTTAATTACACATTAACAAACACCCTATCAGTCATTATTGCTTGCATTTAGTGCATACATCTATTCAATCAAAATAAAACATAAAAATCTACTCCAGTCAACAGTATGGAAAATGACAAATATTATGAAATAGGTCTCAGTATAGTGGAACATGGAAATTTAAGATATTTTATGTTTTGTTTCATTTGCTTTTTTCTAAGGCAGCACTTTAGTAGCTGACTACAGTACATTAGCTACAAACAATATTCACTATATTTATTTATTGATTGATTGATTGATTGATTGATTGATTGATTGATTTTTGAGATTATATCAGTTTAATATTGCTGTTCTTATTTCTGCTGTTTTCTGCCTCTAATAAAATTATATTCCAGACTGCTTTGCTTTCCTATAGCAACCTTCATTAGTAAAGATAACTGGCTATGTCTGGTTAGTATTTTGATGCTTGGAGGCAGGGCAGTCTTCTAAGTCAGGAACATTTTTTATTTTCTTAATGGATTATGACTGAATTTGCTGTATAAACCAATATTTTGTAAATTATATCTTTCTGCAATTCTGTTATGCAATGCCTATATCTGAAACTAAAAATGTGCAATATAAATGCAGTTATTTATATACTTCTGATGGAGCTTTTCTCCCCAGACCTCCACTGAAAATGGGCTTTGCCTAATTATATTATCCCTGTCAACAAAGGCAAATATCCTCTTTCTAGCTTTTTTAGTAAAATTGTTTCAAAGGGATATAGATTCATGCCTTCTGCAAGTATAATCATGCCAAATGCCAAGCTTTTCATTCATTGGCACCCCATAAAATATTGGGTTCACAGTCATGATTCTTTATAAATATCCAAAGTGTAATATTATGGATTAATTTTAAAAATTTCGATATGTAGATTAAACATATGTATAGTTCCTATAAATTAACTTTAAAATGATACTTATTTGCTTTCATTTTTTCCAGTTTCTTTACAAGATAATCTCTAATACTAGTTCCTAACAGAAACCCATATATTCAGTAGTAATTATTAATAACCAATCAGGTAAGCAACCATGTTGAATTGTAAACTAAATCCAAATATCCAAGAACCAAATGACCAGGTAGGTGTTGACTCCAAAGAAACTTTAATAAAATGTAGTTAAAATGGATAAGCTCTTTTGTCTAAATAAAACTAGGCATCATCAGAACCACATGCAATCATTAATCAACAGCTAAATGTCATGAAAAACTTATAGACACTCTCTCTTATTTATATGAATGGCCAGAAAGCTGCAACAGTGTAACAAGTGCCTGCCAAATAATTTAAAGCAGCAAACTCACTTATAAACAAAATTAACTTAAGTACATCGATGCAACATTGATAAAACATACCACATAAAAACAGATAAAAAAACCTACATTATAGTTTAATAGCTGTATATCTGAGCTCACTAGTTATAGAAATCATAACATTTAAACCAGGCATATAAGTGTCATCCAACTGTAACTGGCAAATCAACTCTTTATGGAGTAAATGGTTTTGCCAGTCATCTCCTTGATGAACTAAGCGTAAATGTTCCAAAATGCAGAATTTAAACATATTATAATTATTACAAATCATGGTGTGCCTGACAAGGGCAATCTTGTTACCTTTATTACCTATACTATATAAATATATAAATGCTGATAGATGCATTTATTAAATGCATTATTTGTCTTTGCAACATAAGCTGGAGAAGGCTGCAATCTAGCTAAATAGATTACCTTTGAGGTGTAACAATAGTAGCTCCCCTCAGCAATGCATTTTTTTTTATTTTATGCTATAGCATGCCACTATATTCAGATTCAACATGTGCACATTGGTTACATCGGAGGCACTTAAAATATGTAATATCACCACTATTAGACTTAGCATTTGGTCTTTCTAGTAGTTTCTTAATATTTGGCCAATTCTTATAAGTACAAGTTGGTAGTTTATCAAAAAAATTTTAAACTCATCCTCATTTTGCAAAATTGACCATTGTTTAAAAAGTATATTCTTAATACCTGCGGAATCCAAAGAAAAATATGTTACAAAATTATTATTAAAATGTTCACTACAAGCATCTTCACTATTCCCAGATCTATTTACTTCCAACCTGTGGAAACCTTTGCAAATGATCAGTGCATATTTATCAGATCTACCCAAACAAATCTGAGAATAACAATTGTCTATTCACAGTTCAGTGTATCCATGTTCTAAAAACACACCCTTTAATATATCAAACTAGAACATTCATTGTCATCAGAAGTCAGTCTTCAAAATTCAGATAAATTGGCACTTTATTATACCTTTCTTTTGATGGTATGGATGGTTACTTTTGAAATATAATAAGGCATTACAGTAATTCCGTTTTTGGTACATACAAGTAGTAAAAGACCCATCAGTTCTCTTGCTAATTGTCACATCTAAAAATGTGTAGTCTGATGTTGAACATGAGATGTACATTTCAAAAACTCTGTGAACAACTTTAATCCTGCAATAAACTGTTATAGCTGGTCTCAAGTCCCAGCCCAAACCAAGAAAATATCATCCAAAAAGCAAGAATAACATTTACAATACTTAAAGGAATTAATTTTAAAAACTATATCAGATACCCATTTCAAAAGTACTGCATTCTCATATGTGGGAGCACACATGGCCCCCATTGCAACACCAGTAAGTTGTTTGAAGTATTCACCATCAAAAAATATAAACTTATTATGCAAAATGGTCTCCATAAAGTCTGTAATAAGCCTAACATTGTTCAATGTTAAAAGTTTAAATCTCAGAATAATATAAATGAACCAGGCCATACCTTGCTCATGTGGAATTACTGTAAACAAGTTCTTTATATAAAGTGTGACCAAAAAATTCCCATCCTCACAATGGATATCTCTCAATTTGTTCACAAAGTCTGAGGAAACATGAAGGATATGTGGAGAATCCTGTAACAATTTCAACTCTGAATCAACAAACTTTGCAAACGGTTCAGTGATCAACCCCCTGCCACAACTATGGGTCATAGTGGTGGGTTTTGTAAGTTGGAACGAACTTTGTGGATGCCAAATAGTTTGGGTATAATGGGAAATGGAACTTTTAAATAATGAAGGACATCCATAGTGATGTCATTGAACAAAAAACATTTGTCTAGCCAAATATCAGTGGATCTATACTCTGAATTCATTTCGTTCAAAGAAACTGACTGGTATAGTCTATAAGGTCCATTATGACTAGACCACCCCCTTGTCTGTTTTCATGCATCATATATTTTTATTGTCAGATATATTTTCAAGGAAACATTTCTCCTCCTTTGTAAGATTATAAAACATCTGTTATCTTTTGTTTGACAAAAGGTCTCTAAGTATCATTTCACAAACCATTTCAAAAACATTAATTACCAGATGTAATGGTGGATTGTAGAGGGTCTTAGTTTTTAAATTGCCTTCAGCATGTTCTGTACAGTTCCCGTTAACCATTATAACATTCAGGTTCAACTTACGAGTAAACATCTTTAAGTCAATTAAAGTGTTCTGAATGCTTGCATATCCTGAAGGAATGAAAGTAAAACCCTTCAGGAACACATTATAGTGTTCTGGACTAATCTGCAATTCAGTGAAATTATAAATCTTAATGTTAAAAAAAATGTAGTAATTAACACCATACCTTGATTAAAATATGCTGGTATAGACACAGCCATTTCATAAGATGTTGCCACCTGTTGTATCTCTTGGGGTACTGGTCCCTTTTTTCCTCTGCATTTGCATCCCTCTGCTATCCTGATGTTCCGTATTGTTGAATCTGTCCCCATCCTTGTTTGCTAATAGAGTTGATCATTTCAATGGTGGGTAATCTGAAAGGATATCAGTGTGTTGCTTAAGGTTGTTGTTATCATGATCACCTGTATTAGGTTCATAGGTTCATACTAGGCTATCTGCCCTAGGGCATTTATAAGCCTAACCAGAGTGTGTTTGGCTTTCGCCACCCATTTTAAAATAAATTTGCTATGCCCTTTTTTGAGGTTAGTATACTGTGCTTCTGTCTAACAGTGACACAGAAGTGATACCTGGGGTAAACCTACTATCTCCCATCCACTCATCAAGATTCCTGTTGAAGAGAGTCAGTGAGGGACTCTGCCTAACCTGGACTGGGATTTTATTCCAGAGTGAAGGGAGCCTCTGGGTTATGAATCTGTCCCTCCAGCATGTCCTATTTATTTCAGTGCTGAGGTTCAAGTCTCTCGAGCGCGTAGCTCGATGGGATTTGGATTTTCTGAGGTGCAGCATGTCCATTAATTCTGGGTTGGACATGGCTTTATACATCAGGCACAGATCGCATCTGAGCAGATGGTATGCCACTGAGTAGAGCTGGAGTTTCTTTAACCGGGCAGCATATGGCATCTGTTTGAGCAATTTGATCCTCTTGGTGAGGTACTTTTGGGGTCTTTCCAGTTGCTGCAGGTGTCTGGTAAGGTACATCCCAAAAGGGGCATTGTACTCAATTATGGGCCTGATGAGGGATGAGTAAAGAGGCATGATGACCTCCCCTGATCTAGATGTGAATCCCTTCATGATTAGGTGGGCTATATAAAATGTTTTTCTATCTACTTTGGCCACGTGGTTGTCAAATGAGAGATTGCTATCAACTTGGGTCCCCAGGTCCCTAATTACTTCTTCCGTACTTAATGGATTACCAACTATGTGGTAATTTGTGGGCACTTTGTTTTTGCCAAAGGGGATGACTATACACTTTTTGGCATTTAGCTTGAGGCCATGGCTCTGGCACCAGTTGTCTGTTTCTATGAGGCCCTTTTGTAGGATGCTTGTGTCAGCTGGAGAGTTGATTATGGTGCCCAGTTTGCAGTCATCTGCGAACTTGGTCAGCCACAGTCCTTCCGTGTTAGCCTGTACCTCCGAGAAATATATACCGAACAAGAGAGGTCCCAGGACTGAGCCTTGTGGGATGCCACTTGTAACTGGTTTGGAGTCTGACATGGCAACAGCAATTCTAACCATGTGGGTTCTGTCCTTGAGCCAGTTTGGAACCCATCTAGTGACATAGGGGTTTATATTTAAGCTGGTGAGCTTATCTATAATGCCCGAGTCGGGTATTGTATTGAAGGCTTTTACAAGGTCCAGGTAGGCTGTGTGGACCACCTTCCCCTCGTCAATGGCCTTGGTGACTGTTTCAAAGAAATTGACCAGGTTTAAGAGGCAGGATCTGCCCTTAACAAAGTCGAACTGGGTAGGATCCAGTGTCTGTAGGTCCCAAATATCTTTATTTATGAGGTCCATGATGATCCTTTCCATAGCTTTGCAGACCAAGCTAGTCAAGCTTATGGGGCGATAGTTTCCAGGATCCGTTGAGGCACCACTTTTGTGGAGAGGGACCACTGTTGCTGTACGCCACTCTTTGGGTACATATCCTGTAGTAAGGCTGAGATTGAACAGTAGTTTTATGTTTGGGTTTAGTTCTTCTTGGAGTTCATGTAGGACGCAGCCCGGGACACCATCTGGTCCCATTGATGCTGTGTTTTTTGCTTTGAAGAGGGCGGCTCTTACCTGAGCATCTGAGATGTGAGGGGGGCAGCACTCTGCTGGGATAGATATTTGCCCTTTTGGTGGGGAAGGGGGGGGAGAAGTTTGCACTGAACCTGTCAGCTAGGATGTTGGCAATGTCTGTGGGTTCGGTGTATTTTTTGTAATTTTGGACTAATTCTGAGCATATCTGGGAATTCCCACCCAGGTTCCTAACATAACTAAAGAAAGCCTTGTGATTATCCTTAGTGTCCTGTGCAATTTTTCTCTCGAAGCTGGCCTTAGACGATTTTATGAGTGCCCGTAGTTTTTTGCTAATACTGATCAGAGATGCCTTCCCTTTTTGGGATTTTGCTTTATCATGTAGTAGCTTCCTCCTTCTATTGTATAGTTTGTTTATGGCTGGGGTCCACCAGACAGGATGCCTAACTTTGGAGGATTGGGTCTTGGTTTTATTTGGGATTGCATGATCCATGCATTCCTGAAGGTGTTCATAGAATGCATTTATAAAGGATTATGCTGTCTGGGCCATATTTTCCACAGGCCCGGGGTCTTTGAAGGATTCCACCTTGGTTTTGAGGAGTGTGAAATTTGCTTTAGAGAAGTTTTTCACTGTGGTTTTCTGGGCAGGGGCTGGGGTCGGGATGTGAATATCTAGTGAGATTAGTTTATGGTCTGATCTTACCAGTGAGGGATACACTTCTGTTCTGGAGCACAGAGTCCACATGTTGGTGATGATCAGGTCCAGTATGTTTTCCCCTCTTGTGGGAGTGGCAACAAGTTGTTCCATAGCATTTGACTTTATAAATTCTAGGATTTTGTTCACTACTTGCTCCCGGGTGATTGTTAAACCTTAATTTATTATATACTGTTTTGTCCCTGTAGTCATTCTTGTCTCTTTCCATTTTTTTTATCTTTCCTTCATTTTATTGGCACCATCTTGGACTCTACTTGTTTAAAAACACTATTGAAGGTAGATTTTTATTCTAAAAAATTAAAATCACCCAAAATTGAAGTTACTAATCTGGCCACTTCTTCCTTACACTTTTGCATATGTCACTCATTCTCGTTTATCACAAGGTGAGTAACTCCAAACCAGTGTGATTAAATAAACATAGAAGTTTCATATGAAATAGAGAATTTTCTTCCACACTTTGGGGAAATTTCCAAACACAAACACCCATTCAGCACATGTTGTCTTCTTACACGTTCACCAAAAAAAGTTGTCTGACTGAAGGAATTTAAATCCATGTAAGCTTTTATCCAGTTCTTTCATTTGTTGGTTGAGTAATAAAAACATTATCTACTAGAAAATCAAATTTGTCAAGCCATTTCTGAATGGTATCAGTGTCAGAAAAATTAACTTGTGAGTAAGACTGGACAGTATTCACTGAAGCACCATTGTTCTCACCATTTAATTGCTGCTCCATTGGATTTCCCTTTCAGCTGAGTAAATTGAATAACTTTGGTACTGCTGAACTGGTAAACGACCTGTGGAAATCATTGTATCTATAAGGTCAAGTTGCTCACTAGTGCAAGAAGGCTGGAAATGGGGGTGTCATTTGAAAAAAAAGTTCTTAGGATCTAAAGCTGACGTGGTGGAAACTGACCAAAAGAATCCCAATACAAATAACCAACCAGGCAAGTGACCACAGTGAATTGTAAAATAAATCCAATTATCCAGGAACCAAATGACCAGGTAGCTGTTGACTCCAAAGAAAATTAAAATGTAGTTAAAATGGTTAAGCGGTTTCAAGTAAATAAAAACAGACATCATCAGAACCATATACAATCATTAATGAATGGCTAAATGCCATGAAAAACTTATAGAATAGACACACCCCCTTATTTATATGAATGGCTGGAAACATGTAACAGTGTAACAGGTGCCTGCCAAATAATTTAAAGCTGCAAACTCGCTTATAAACAAAATTAGCATAGATAAATCAATGCAACATTGATGAAACATACCACATAAAAAACATAAAAAATACTACATTATAGTTTAGAAGCTCTATATTTGAGCTCACTAGTTATTGAAATCACCTTGTTTAAACCAGGCATATTTGTGGCATCCAACTGTACCTTTCAAATCAACTATTTATGCAGTAAACAGTTTTGCCAGTCACCTCCTTGATGAGCTAAGGGTAAATATTCCAAAATGCAAAATTTAAACATAGTATAATAATTACAAGTCATGGCATTACTGGCAAGGGCACTCTTGTATCTTTCCAATACTATATAAATGTTGATAAGTATATTTTTAAATGCATTATTTGTCTTTCCAACTTAAAACTCCAAACAAGACTGGCACCTAGCTAAATACATTTTCTTTGAGGTGTAACAATAATACCTGCCCGTAGCAATCCATTTTTTTTATTTTATCCCATCTCATGGCACTCTATTTGGATTCAACATGTGTGCATTGGTTACATTGGCCACACTTAAAAGACCTAATATCACCACTATTAGAACTAGCATTTGGTCTCTCAATTAGTTTCTTAATATTTGACCAATTCTTATACCTACAAGTAGGCAGTTCATCAAAACAATTTTTACATTCTTCCTCATTTTGCAAAATTGACCAGTGTTTAAAAAATATATTTTTAATATCTACAGAATACAAAGAGAAATGTGTTACCAAATTATTACTAGAATATTCATTACAAGCACCTTCACCATTTGTGGATCTATTTACTTCCAACTTGGGAAAACCTTTGTGAATGTTCAGTGCATATCTATCAGATCTACCCAACCAACTCAGAGAATAAAAAATTGTCTATTGACAATTCAGGGTAACCATGCTCTACAAACACACCCTTTAATATATCAAACTATTTATAACATTCTTCTTTACCAGAAGTCAGTCTTGAAACTTGGATAAATTGGCTCTTTTTTATACCTTTCTTTTGGTGGTACAGGTGGTTACTTTTGAAATGTAATAAGGCATTACAGTAATTCAGTTTTGGGAAGATAGATGTAGTAAAAGACCCATTAATTTTCTTGTTAATTGTCACATCTAAAAATGCATAGTCTCATGTTCAACATGAGATGTAAATTTCAAAAACTTTGTGGACAACTCTAATTCTGCAATAACCTGGTGTAGCTGGTCTCCAGCCCCAGACCAAACCACAAAATGTCATCCAAAAATGAGAATAACATTACAGTACTTAAAGGAATTAATTTTAAACACAATATCAGATTTCCATTTCAAAAGCACTGCATTTGCATATGTGGGGGCACACACAGCCCCAATTACAAAACCAGAAAGTTGTTTGAAGTACTCACCATCAACAAGGAGAAAATTATAGATAGCTGTCTGTCGGGTACCAGGATCTGCCACATAATGCATGCACTCAAGTCACTCCACAACAAGTACAAATATGACTCTGTCATTGTCTATGTCAGAGTGAATGACTTGAGACATACCTCCCTGGACTACATGAAAAGAGACATGGAAGAGCTCTCGGATCATGTGGCCCAGGCAGGTATGACCCTAGCCCAGAATTATACCACAGTATAAGGACAAAATGATTGACTTCAACGATTGGCTAAGTTTCTGGTGTCACTCAAAGGGGATCCAGTATCTGTCAGCCTCAGACAACATGATCGGCAGACCACGATGCTTTGCCAGAGAAGGTCTGCACCTGTTGCCCCTGGGATTCAGGTTACTGGCTAAGGCTCTTGCCACCCCTATAGTGCTTTTTTTAGACAAAATACAAAAGACAAAACCACCACCATAACAGGTAAAAGCATGCAAAATCTGAAGGTGATGCTACTCAATTCTAGAAGTCTAAACCTCAAAATGCACTCTCTCAAGGCACTCCTAAAAATGGAGAACATCAATATCTGTGCAGTAACTGAGACCTGGTTCAAGGCTCCAGAGAGCACCCCTGCAATACCAGGCTACAACTCTTACCACACTTTTCGACAACCAAACCAGGACCGAAACACTAAAGGTGGAGGAGTGTCCATATTCACCAAGGTTATTCACACCACCAGACTAGTTGCCCAACACAATGCATATGAAATTCTACAGGTGCAACTAACACTAGGTAAGACTGCAATCCAAATTGTAGCTTGCTACAGATCCCCCACCATGCCTCAAGATTCTCACTACACCTTTCTAAACATACTGGAAAATATTAAGATACAACCAAACACCCTAATACTGGGTGATTTCAACTACCCTGCCATTAACTGGGAAAACTATTCATGTACCAACATCTTTGCCCAATGGTTCTTGGAATTCATAAATTCCAATGCCCTGGATCAACTAATCCATAGTCCCACCAGGGGCTTCAATATCCTAGACCTGGTCATTACCAACATGGGAAATTGATGCTCCACACCTATGGAACCCCCTCGTTGGTCAGGTCTGACCATAAGCTAATCACCCTTGACATCCACATTCCTCCCCCACCCCCAGTAAGGAAACCTCTGTAAAAAACTTCTCCAAAGCCAACTTCATGCTACTCAAGTCAGAAGTGACAAACTTCATGACACCCATGCAGATGGGAACTGAAAGTTTGACTGCTGAATCCTACACTAAAGCACTGTACGAGCACATCCACTCATGCATGAATTGTGCCATCCCAAATAGAACCAAGATGCTGTCCTCCAAAAAAAAGGAAGCCAATATGGTGGTCCCCTGCCATAAACAACAAAAGGAAGAAAATGTTGCAGAAAAGAGGAAAATTCCAGGATGCAAAATACTCCCTTACCAGCCTCAGTAAGAATCTCAGATCCCTCATAAAATCCTCCAAAGCTAGTTATGAAAATAAAATTGCCAAAGATTCCAAAGACAACCACAAGGTATTCTATAGCTATGTTAAGAATCTAAATGGCAATGCTCAGATCTGCTCTGAGCTACAACAGAATGGCATTAAATATACTGATCCCAAGGATATTGCCAATATCCTGGCAGATCGATTTAGTGCCAACTTCACCCCCCTCTCGCCCCCTAAAGAGCCCATCTCAATACTGAAAGATTGCCAAATTCCAACAATAATGGCCAGACAGATAAAAACTGCACTCTGCAAAGCTAAGAATACAGCATCCATAGGATGAGATGACATCCTGGGCTGTGTGCTACATGAACTACAAAATGAACTGACACCTCACTTAAGTGTCATGTTTAATCATAGCCTCACCTCAGGCTTCGTGCCCACTGAGTGGTGCACAGCTACAGTTATCCCACTCCACAAGGGCGGATCCACCTTGGATCCTGGGAACTAGTGCCCCATCAGTCTGACGAGCCTGATCTGCAAGGCCATGGAATGCATTATCATGGAACTTATAAACAAAGAGATTGGCAACCTTCAAACACTGGAACCCAACCAATTTAGGTTGGTGAAGGGCCAGTCTTGTCTCCTGAACCTGATTGACTTCTTCAAATCAGTCTCCAAAGCTGTTGGCGAGAGAAAGGCAGCCCACACAGCCTATCTGGACCTCCCCAAGGCCTTCAACACCATCCCCCACTCTATCATTTATCATTTTATTATTTATTTATCTAGACAAACTTACTAAGCTGGGCATTAATCCCTGTGTCACTGGATGGATTGCCAACTGGCTTACTGACAGAATCCACACTGTAAATGTAGCCGACTCCAAATCCAGCTCCAGACAAGTGACAAGTCGAGTACCTCACGGTTCAGTCCTGGGACCGCTCTTGTTTGACATCTACTTCTCTGAAGTACAGGCCAACACTAAGGGACTCTGGCTAACAAAGTTCACAGATGACTGCAAACTAGGAGCCATTATTGAATCCCCAAATTATGTGGATATTCTACAAAAGGGCCTTACAGAAACAAATGCTTGGTGCCAGAGCCATGGGCTCAAGCTCAGTGCCAAGAAATTTATAGTTATCCTCTTTGGGAAAAAACATGTACCCGTGAATTACCACATAGGTGGCAGTACACTAAACACTGAAAGTGTGATAAGAGATTTAGGGACACAGGTAGACAGTGGTCTCACCTTCGATAACCATATTGCCACAACAGTCAGGAAATACTTCTATGTGGCACACCTCATCACTAAGGGCTTTTCATCCAGAAAAAAGGAGGTCATTGTCCCACTGTACTCATCCCTCATTAGACCCATTATAGAATACAATGACCCGTTTGGTATGTACCTCTCAAGACATCTGCAACAACTGGAAAGGCCAGAGAAGTACCTCACTAAAAGTATAACAGGCCTAAAGCAGATGCCCTATGCTGACCGTCTAAAAAAACTCCAGCTATACTCTGTTGTAAATTGTCTACTTAGAGGCAATCTCTGCTTAACATATAAGGCCATGTCAAACCCAGAGGTGTTAGACATGATACACTTAACGAAATCCCAATCCCTCAGAGCCACAAGCTCCAGGGATCTAAATCTTGTCATCACAATGAACAAAACATGCTGGAGGGATAGGTTTCTAACCCAGAGACTCACCAGACTCTGGAATAAATTCCCCATACATGTCACACAGAGCACCTCTTTGTCCTTCTTCAAAAGAAACCTTGACAATTGGATAGGAGATAGGAAATTCACCCCGAGGATCAGTCAGTTGCACTGTTAGACAGGAGTCCAGGGAAGTAAATATTGTGGGAAGAAATAGTTAGGGAATTGTTATGGCTAGGCTTGTATAGGCCCTAGGGCCTATAGCTTTGTACTAACCTATGAGCATATGAACTTATGAACCTATATAAAAATAAAGTTATTATGCAAAATGGTCCCCATAAATTCCATAATAAGCCTAATGTCATTCGATGTTGAAAGTTTAAATCTCACAATCACATCACTGAAACAGACCATACTTTGCACTTGTGGAATCACTGTAAACAATTTTTTTTTTAAATCAAGTGTGGCCAAAAAATTCTCATCCTCACTGAGACACCCATGCACTGGCCCAGCATTTAAGGAGCCTCAATTCTCACCACTAACACCAGTGAGAGGTGTCCACATAGGGGAGGATAACAAATACACACGCAGTAAAGTACAATTCCCCTTAAGAGCACACAGAGATCACAGTCAGTCTGGGGCTGGTTTCTCCCTTTCTCCCAGGATCCCCAATAAGACTCGCCACTGGCACAGCTCTAGGGTCCAGATCTCAGCCTAGTGGTCAAGCTAAAACCTCCAGCACCCTCTCTGTCCAGCTAGTGCTTTGTGACCCTGCCCCGAGTAGCTGACACAAACACACATGCGCGCACACACACACACACACACACACACACACACACACACACACACACACACACACACACAAATGAGTTATATACAAACACACAGACACTCCTGGGGAAGGCTAGCTCAGGTTCTCCAACTATGCCCCTTCTGTCCAGACTATACAGTTGTACCACTTGCCACTAACCACTAATATCAGCTACTAATAAGGCCTTTATCAAAGGGTGTCCAATTATTACTGTGCAATATTATTATCCAAATTTTAAATGTGATGAACAGCAAGGCTTATTTGGGGGGACTTGGACAGTATCACTATATACATGCAATGTACTCTAGAGATTAAATTATCTCTACATAAAACAGCCACAGTTGAATGGTTTAAAACTATTTAATAATAAATAATAAGAACACAAGACAATACTTCTTACTACACAGTGCTAGTCAAGAGTTCAGAGATCACAGGAAAATGCTTAATATAATACAGTAGAATAGTTTTGACATCAATACAGAAAAACAGCTAGACTAGACTTTCTATTTCCTATCTATATCTAACAGCAAACAGAGTTCTAAAATAAACTTACACATAGTGCTGGTGATGTTGTCAGTTCTGAAAACAAATGCCAAATGCCCTGAGTCTCTTTGTCCTTAAACTGATAACACAGTACTACTGACTCATTTCAGATTACATCATTTTTTCTGTGGTTCCCAGGCTAACAGAAGCTCAGAGTATAGCAGCCCTTTTGATCTTGCACCTGGTCAGGAAGCTACAGCAATAAAATACTTTATACATGCAAATTCTAGCAATTAACTCTGGTCTCAAAACAATAGCAAGAATTCCTTCATCCAGACATCTCGGCTCCGAGTTTTGAGATCAAACAATTATACAATGCTAGACTTATCCGCTTTCCTCCAGCAGAGTGCAATTTAGTTACATTTTTGAATTTCAACATTTAACAAAGAGAACAAGCATGTGGCTTACATTAATATTTACAAATGACAGAATTATCTACAAAAATTCTATCTAGCTAGGATGGAAGCCTTCACATATCTTCACATACCCCCCCCCCCGGGAACTCAAGCTAGTTTTTCAAGTGACCCTTGAGAAATGTTGCTTGAGAGGGTTAGGTCTATCTGATTATACCTTACCCTATTTCCCATCTTGAGAGCCCATCTGCATTGTTATTGCTAATCCCACTGCAATGCTGCACTGACATATCATATGCTTGCAACCCTAGGCTCCATCTTAGCAATTTGGCATTTTGCTGGCTGGCTCTGTGTAACCATGTTAGGGGGTTGTGGTCTGTAATTACAGTGAATTTTCTTCCATACAAAAAATGCTGAAGTTTCTGCAGTGCCGACACTATGGCTAGACATTCCTTTTCTACAGCTGCATAGCATTCCTCCCTGGGTTGGAACCTATGACTGAGCTAAACCACAGGGTGCTCTTCTCCCTCTGAAGACATCTGGCTAAGTACAGCCCGCACCCCATGGTTCAAAGCATCCATCTTCACAACAAATTATTTGCTGTAATCTGGACTGGCTAACACAGGGGTCCTCTCAAAGCTGCTCTAAGCTTCTGGAATGCCTGCTCACATGCTGGGGTCCACACTACCTTATCTGGCCTGTTTCTCCTTGTCAAGTCTGTGAGGGGAGCAGCTATGGTACTATAATTGGGGATAAACTTTCTGTAGTTCCCTGCTGTCCCCAAGAATGTCCTCACCTGCTTTTTGGTAACAGGTGCAGACCATGCCTGAATGGCTTCTACTTTGGCAGGTTCTGGCCTGATCTTACCACTCCCCACACTATGTCCCAGGTCTGCCAAACTCACCTGACATTTGCTGGGCTTAATGGTCAGCCCTGCCCTTTGTAGTCTGCCCAGCACCTCCCTAACATGTTGAAGGTGCTCTTGCTAGGAATTGCTGTAGATGGCAATATCATCTTGGTAAGCAAGGGCAAACCCTCCTGCTCCTGATAGGATATGATCTACCAGCATCTGTAAATTTGCTGGGGCATTTTCCATCCCAAAGGGCATCTTTGTGAACTCATACAAGCCAAAAGGAGTCACAAAGGTTGACTTCTCTCTAGCACTGGGAGTCAAGGGTACCTGCTAGTAACCCTTGGTAAGATCAATGGTTGTAAGATACTTAGCCCCATCCAGCTGCTCTAGGGCCTCATCTGTCCCAGGCATGGAGTAAGCATCTGACTCTGTGTGACTATTTAATTTCCTGTAGACCACACAGAACATGGTATTGCCATCTTTCTTTGGCACCAGCACCACTGGGGAGGCCCAGGGACTGTTGGACTCTTGAATTACTGCTAGTTCCAACATTTCCTCTATCTCCTCCCTCAGAGTCTGTTTGAATCTCTAAGGCACCATATAAGGGGCCTTTCTAATAGGCATTTGAGGTCCTCTATCCACCTGGTGCTGCACCAGGTGGGTGCACCCTGGTTTCCCAGTTAACATGTCCCCAGAATCCTGTAACACTGGTCGGATTTCTCAAACTTGGGTAGGAGATAGCTGCTGGGACATTGCTGCCCCTTCCACTGAGGTGTCAGTCCGAGCCTCACTGAGATCAGTCACCAGATCTCTCTCAGACTCCTCCTGAAATCCACTGCAAATATTCAGCCCAAAAGCTTCCCTATCATGGTAAGATTTCATCCTGTTAACGTAGTACAATTTGTGCCCCTGCCTCCTGCCTAGCAGTTCCACCATGTAGTTAACATCACTTACCTTTCTTATCACCTTGTAGGGTCCCTCCCAAGCTACTTCCAGCTTGTTGTGTCTGACAAGAATGAGAACCATTACCTGCTGCCCTACAGCATACTCTCTATGTCGAGCATTCCTGTCATACCATACATTTTTTCTGTTGATGGGCTTCTGCCAGGTTCTCCTGGGCCAAGCCCATGAGTTCCCTGAGCCTTGTCCTGAGTTTTAGGATATATGCTACAACAGACTCCTTGTGAGAGGCACACTCATCACAAATTAACTCTAGAGGTCACCTCACCCTATGCCCATACAGCAACTCAAAGGGTGAAAAACCTGTGGATTTCTGGGGAATCTCTCTGTAAGCAAACAACAGATGGGGCAAATATTTGTCCCACTCCCTCTTAAACTGGTCTGAAAATGCCCATAGCATGGACTTGATTGTAGAGCTTAACCTCTCAATAAGACCATTAGTTTGGGGATGGTAAGGGATAGTCTTCAGGAACATCACCCCACAGCACTTCCACAGACGAGCCAGGTTTGACATGAAATTGGCACCTCTGTCAGTCAGTATTTCGTTTGGGAAACCTACCCTGCTGAAAATCTCTAACAAAGCATTTGCCACCTTTTCTGCCTCATTGCAGGACAAAGGCACTGCCTCAGGGTATCTTGTAGCATAATCTACTACCACTAGGATATACTTTTTCCCCGTGGAACATAGCTACTCTCTGAAATGGTTCCTCAATCACAGGCAAAGGCTTCAAAGGAGCTCTCACCTTGTCTCCTGCCTTGCCTACCTTTTGGCACTGCTCTCGGGTCCTGCAGTACCCTGTTACATCTCTGGAAATTCCAGGCCAGTAGAAGATCTGTATAATATGTCTCTTTGTACGTTTTATGCCCATATGACCTGCAAAGGGAATATCATGGGCTATGGCTAAAAGCACCAGACAGTAGGCTCTAGGTATTACCAACTGCTGTACCCTCTCACCTTCCAACCCTCCCTCAGGGGTCCACTCTCTATACAATAATTTTGTCACAGTATACAGATTCCCCCTTCCCTTGAGAATCAGGTGCCTAACTAGCTACCTGCCTCAGGCCTTACAATGTAGGGTCTGGGAGTTGAGCCTGTCTCAACTCTCTCTTTGTAACCCTTCCCAGCTCCCCTTCCACAGGAAGTCTGGCATCCTGTGACAGTGGTGCCTCACTGTCACCCTGGGTACTACTACTCACTTCTACCTTTGCAGTCACTCTGTCCAAGGGAACATCAGTACTCACAAGCAGCTGTGGCTCACCTACAGTCTCACTGCTACAGAGTAGCTCCCTCTCTGAAGTAACTACCACACCAGTCCTGGCTGCAAGTATGTGGTCTGTCTGGGTCTCCCCCAGGCTACCAAGTCCACATGCTCGTCTCGAAGCCTGACTGCATGTAACTGCATTAACACATAGTACTGCCTCATTAAAATCCTTCCCTATAAGGACATTTACAGGATGGTAGTTCGTGTATCAAGACAACCTACTATTGGCATTTTGTCTTTCTCACTTACTGGCTCTCTCACCTTTTGTTCCCCACCTTGTCTCCGTGGACATTTGTATGCCGTATGGGTCCACTGGTTGCATTCAAAACATTTAACCCTAGGTTTTGAATGTGTACCTGGACTAGTGGCTTCCCCTGCTACTGGCAGATTCTGTTGGGTCAGTCTGAGCTGCCCACCATGGGTTTCTTTAGACCCATTGGAAGTACTGTGGGCCCCTTTCCTGTGCAGGGATGCCCTGCTTGCTAGGTATAGGTCTTTCTTCTTCCCCAACTACTCTGAAGTAGCACATTGTCTATCAGCTAACCAGATCCTCATGTCCTCAGGCAAAGTGTTAAGGGCTTGTTCCCCCACCAAAAGGTCTGCCAGCCCTTGAAAAGTGGTGACCTGACATCCTCTCACTCACCTATGAAAATACGTGCTCAGTTCAGCAACATATTCACACACTTTCATCTATGCTCACGAAAATTTTTCCTATAAGTTTCAGGTGTTAGCTTAAAAAATTCTAACAGACAGCTCTTAACAGCAGTATAATCAAAACATTCATGATCAGTTCATTTAGACAGCACAGTTACAGCTTTACCATGGAGTAAGGGGGTCAGGAACCATACCCTGAGCTTTTGGTCAACATCATACTGTTGACATACCCTCTCAAACATCTGAATGAAACTATCAAAATTATCCCCCTCTGTAAACTGCAGAAGAAATTTACTGACCTTTTGTGCTTCTGGGTTCCAGTTGCTCCCTTCCCCATTACCTCCATGACTCTGGCGAAGAGTCAGCATCTCCTTTTCATGCTGCCTCTCCCGCTCCTTTTCCACAGCATCCATTTCCAAACGCCTGGCCTCCAACTCAAGTCTCTTTAGCTCCAGATGGATTTTTAAGTTCTCTGCACAAAGGTTGAGCTGTCTATTCCCTGAGTGTTATACATCTCCACAGCCAGTTTGGCCATCCTTCTGGTTGTTGTTTTCTGATGCAGCTGTGACCAAAGCTGCAATCATGTCTGCCTTAGTCAGGTTTCCCTGCATCAGTCCTTTAGCCTGGCACATCTCATCCAACTGGCTCCTTGTCAGCTTTCCATACTCCTCTGCTGATATGCTTGCCTGCTCTCCCTGACTAACTAAGCTCACAAAAGAAATAAAACAGTTGTGATCTGAACTCTGAATATTCACTGCGTGGCTAATTTAGAGTACAAAAACACCTTCAGTGATCACTGTACACAAGCTACATGAATTGAATATCCACACTATTCCCTTATTCTCACACTTTTATGACACGGCTAACAACACTGCCTGTTTGATTGAATTGGGACAATGTTGAACCTAAAGGATCAATGCCATTCTGATATAATCCATTACAATAAAACACATACATTACAGTGCTGATATTGCTTGGAAGCATCAGTTGAACAGTAACTACTCTAAGCAAAACATATAGTAAGTCACATGACTGGTTTTTGTCCTTATAAATGCCTTACTTTTCATGATCATGAAAAAGGCCAACCTACATGTACAAAATCTGTCTATGTTCAGGAAGCACCAGAAGTCTGACAGACAAGATGGAAAGTATGTTGTGGAGTACCAAGTATGCTAAAAAACATAATCTGGTCAAAATAAATGGTTTAGGAAATATCTGGGTAAAATATTGATGCAAAGGATCTACAGTGACTGCACAAAAAAATTTGAAAATTCTCCTAGGATAGCTTATATATTCTTACATTGGGATATATGTCCTGGATCCTGGGTCCTGGTTCCTGGGTCTGGGTCCTGGGCCCTCTCCTGTTTGGTATCTACTTCTCTGAAGTCTAGGCCAACATGAAGGGACTCTGGCTGACAATGTTCACAGATGATTGCAAGTTGGGAGCTATTATTAACTCCCCAAGTGATGTTGACATCCTACAGAGTGGCCTCACTGAGACCAATGATTGGTGTCAGAACCATGGCCTTAAGCTCAATGCCAAAAAATGTGTCATCATCCCCTTTGGGAAAAACCTGGTTCCCATGAATTACCACATCGATGGTAGTCCACTGAACACAGAAGGTGTTATAAGAGATTAGGGAACACAGGTTGACAGCAACCTCTCTTTTGATCACCACATTGCCACTGCGGTCAGAAAGTCCTTCTATGTGGCACATCTCATTACTATAGGTTTTGCATCAAGGAAGAAAGAGGTCATTGTCTCCCTCTACTCTTCCCTGATTAGGCCAATCATAAAGTACAAGGCCCCATTTGGCATGTACCTCACTAGACACCTGCAACAACTGGAGAGGCCACAAAAGTACCTCACAAAGAGGATCTTAGGCATTAAACACTTGTCCTATATGGACAGACTCAAAAACCTAGAGGTGATCTCTGCTTGACTTAAACCATGTCTAACCCAGCTCTGTTAGAAATGCTACATCTAAAGAAATCCCATTCCCTCCACACCATATGCTCCAAAGACCTCAACCTCATCACCACAATCAACAGAGCATACTGGAGGGACAGGTTCATAACCCAGAGACTGCCCATGCTATGCAACAGACTTCCCATACATGTCAAGCAGAGCACCTCGCTGACCCTCTTCAAGAAAACTCTTGATGAGTGGATGGGAAATAGAAAATTCACCCCTGGGATAACTCCAGTGGCTCTACTCAACAGAGGCATTAGAAACTAAGGTCGGGTGGCACGATGCCAGGTAATCCTATAGCTAGTCTTTTAAAGGCCCTAGGGCCATTAACCTAGTACACACCTATGAACCTATATGAAATGCTCTGTTCGCAGGTAATTAACAAACAGGATAGACCCTCTGTTGTAGCATGATACACAATAACAGTAAGGTCATAACTCCAGCAGTAGAGATAGATTTACATAAGTCATATATAATAATGTAAAGCTTAGGACAGCAAAAATCCTAAACCTCTGTGGCTCACTCAGTGTTTCAAGTAATCCAGTCATATTCTGTGCTCATGTTTGTCAAACTTCAATAAATTACTAGCAAGGAAAGAAAAATAATAATGCCCACTAGGTCTTGAAATAATTAGATAGACAGATAGATAGCTAGATAGATAGAGAGAGAGATAGATAGATAGATAGATAGATAGATAGATAGATAGATAGATAGACTGATAGATAGATAGCTAGATAGACAGATAGATAGACAGGTAGACAGATAGATAGATAGATAGATAGATAGATAGATAGATAGATAGATAGATAGATAGATAGATAGATAGATAAGGAAACACTCTATGTAATTGAACATTTGTAATGTCGAACATGTTTAACATTGGCAAAAGTAATCAAAACTCATTTGATCATTTCTGCTGATATTAAGTCCGTTCAAGATTGTGCACAGTGGGGATTGGGGGAATTTTCCCTTTCTCAACAGCAGAATGATCTCAGAGCTGGTATATATAATTAGCAGGGGATGGGAGTGGGATGGAATGGGGCTTGCCCTACTTCATGCAAAAACCATAACTGTTTTGTTTTTTAATGTATTGGCTTTTGATCTTTTGGGATTGATCTTTAGCCATTCAAGATCTGTGTACTTCAATGTTTACAAGAACATATAGCTATATGTGTGTATATATATATATATATATATATATATATATGTGTGTGTGTGTGTGTGTGTGTATATATATATATATATATATATATATATATATATATATATATATATATATTTATTTATATGGATTCACTTCAGAAGTTTGAAATACTGAAATCTCGAATTTCAGTATCTCGAGCCCAAGAAGTCGAATCCACCTAACAATGAAAACTAAAAACCACGAAATTCAAAACCTTGAATACCGGAGGTTTTGAATTTCACGGTTTTACTACACACGTGCACACACACACACACACACACACACACACACACACACACACACACACACACACACACACACACACACACACGCACACACGCACACACACACACACCCCCACCATCCTCCATACAAACACACACAATCACTCTACTACATGAAAGCAGGAGAGCAAGGCCCCCTGCACCCCCCATACTTAAATATTATCACTCCCAGGTTGTACTACATACACACACACACAAAACACCACCACACAAGCTACATTCTCTTCGCACACACACATCAAAGCAACAAAACACACTGACAAACACCACAGCCCCTACCCAAACCCCTTAAAACACACACACTTACCTGAACACATGACCACAGCAGAAGTTTAGAAGTGCGAAATTCAAAACCTCCGGTATTCGAGGTTTTAAATTTTGTGCTTCTAAACTTTTGCTATTATGTGGATTCGGCTTCTTGGGCTCGAAATACTGAAATTCGAGATTTCAGTATTTCGAGCTTCTGAAGGGAACCCATATATATATATATATATATATATATATATATATATATATATATATATATATATATATATATATATCGAGGAATATGGTCTAGTAAACACTCACTGTGTGTATCAGAAAAGGATTCCAAGAACATATAACAGGCTAAAGTTATGGTTATGACTACTGACCCAGTCATAAGTATAATAGATGCAACTCTAGGTGCTATGCTTATTTTCTGGCCTGAAGCTGTTAAACTGCTGAGTCTGATGATAAAGTTACTTCTACAGATTTTAAAAGTACTGCCTTAAAAATATTGCATTTCACTGTTCCTTTGTAAAACACAACTATGTCTTTAGAAAAGTCCCTTTCTTAGTCGCAATGGTTATTTTCAGTTTCTTGGTGCATTGAAGCAGTGTGCCGGGTGTTCACAAAGGTTGCAGGCTACCACTTTTGTTTTGTATTTGTTAACTAAAGCTGGACACTGATCCATGTGGACCTTTTTGTCACTCAGCCTGAGGCAACACACGGTTAAATGAGTTGGTTAGAGTCACATCCTGAGGTAAATGGACGCTAATGGGGATCAAACATTGGACCAAAATAAGAAGCTCATTAGTAGTTCATAACATTCATTTTCTGTGCTTCTAGACTATTTTAAAGTCAGAAGTGTAATCCTACAAATTAAATGATGGTTTCTGCATAAAAAAGTTTTAGTTTTATGAGTTTATTTGCTCGTAGAGCACTACTGCCTAAAATGGCACATTATTCCACCAGACAACATCTGCTTTTCCCCTAATGCATCATTAACAATAGCTGATGTTTAGACATCTGCCAGTGAGCAGCTTTCAGAGACACAATAAGGTGGCATATCTGTCTGACTGTACTAGACAACACATAAGGGATGGGTTCACTACCCCAATCACCCTGAATAATGAGCTAACACTTTCCTGTAAACTCTGTTTCAGACATGATTTCTGCAGCATATGAAAAATAAACAATACCTGTGAAAGATCCTTATAATCAGCTGCATTACTTTACCTTTCTTGTTCTTTTTCATTATCTTGACATTACAGTTATCAACTAATGATAACCAGCAGTGAAGCAGATGTTCCATCAGTATGTAATTGTCTCTCCATTTGTGGTTATTTCTGTAGCATGTAACCACAATTGAACCATGTTATTGTTATGTTTTCACATGTGAAGCTCACGGTAACTTATACTTGCATTATCACCTCAGAATGGCAATGTGTGAGTGTGTGTGTGTTTGTCTCTCTTATATATATATATATATATATATATATATATATATATAGATATAGATATTATATATATAAATATAAATATATATAGATATAGATATTATATATATAAATATATATATATATATATATATATATATATATATATATATATATATATATATGGAGAGAGAGCGAGAGAGAGAGATATGCATAGAAGCATATACATATTTATATCTATATATATATATATATATATATATATATATATATATATATATATGGGATCTGTTCTGTTTATCGAATTGCCATTTCACCGAATGTGAAACGGCTGAGCACACTTTCACAAAGTGCTTTTCATTGAAAAAGCACATTCGTGAAAGTGTGCTTAAAAAAAAAAACAAAAAAACACACATATATATATATATATATATATATATATATATATATATATATATATATATATATATATGGGATCTGTACTGTTTATCGAATTGCCATTTCACCGAATGTGAAACGGCCAAGCACACTTTCATGAAAGTGCTTTTCATTGAAAAAAGCACTTTTGTGAAAGTGTGCTAAAAAAGGACAAAAACGCAGGGAAATGGCTGTTGCTGAAATCGTAGCACAGTGGTGATAAGGGAATATTCCCTTTTTCCCACCATAGTGCAATCTCGGAGTGAGAATATAAAAGTTGGGGAGGGGTGTAGCGTGAGTAATGTGTTTTTTTTTAATTTTTTTATTTTTAAATTTTTTTTGCATACTTTAGCAAATTTTCGGTGAAAAGCACTTTCGCTAAAGTGTGTTCGGTCATTTATATTTCATGGAAACGTAATTTCGTGCAATAGTCCTAGATCCATATATAGATATATTAGTATAAATATATATGTATATATGTATACATGGATTCATGACATGTATTTCATTGAACCATTGTTTCACCATGGTAGTTGTGATGCATGTGAAACTGTCAAAGCAGCATATCTCTGAACAATAAAATAATCATACATAGAAAATAATCTTAGAAGAGAGTGCCACTGTGTTGTCCATCAAAGTACTGCTTTATTTATTTCTCTTTGTTGACAGGGAAAGTCTAACTTGGATAAATAACGTTTTTCAGTGAAAAGCTCCATTATTCACATACAGTATATTTTCATGCTCCACACTGTATATATAATATTTTCATCTCGATTACGCAGACATTTTTGCATATGAAAGAAGTAAATATAACTTAAGTACCCAAGTGTCTTAGTTGTATTATGCAGACCATTCTGTATTTCCTACAGTGGCAGAGCTCCATTACTAGGTAAATATTAAGAACTAATGATGATAATGCAGCGGTCAGTAAATGATCTGAAGCGTAAGTGAATGATAAGTGAACGTGTGCCACCAATGTCTGCACATGATGTGCATCAATCAGATGTAGACATGAGCATTTAAAGAGTTATTGCCCTTAGGTTTGCATGTAGTCTTTAGATGGAAGCTGTGGCAGTGGTTTAAGTATATGATGGATAAAGAAGCAGCAAGTAGTTCATGTAATGCAACAGGTCCTGGTGTTATAGGAACATTGTTAAGTCTCAAAAATGGAAAGACACTCTGCACACCGATGGTTATCTCTACTGTATGGGACAACATTCCATTCAGAAGAGGTTGGTGCTGTAGGACGAAATTGTCCTCCTAGTGCAGGGACAGAGTTATTACATTAGTAACTGCCATGGGTTATGAATTACAAAAATCTAAGGCACATAAACATAAGTGTTGCTGGAATTATGAAATTATGGCATCTTTTAGAGACCATGCTGTGAAGTGCCACTATTACCTTTGTAAAGTACTGAGAGATTGTCTATTGGATGTTGGCAGTGATGTTACAATGCAGTTGCCATCCAGGCTTTGCTTACCAAACAACATAGACAGTGTGAGACTTAAAGCTATATGTAAGAATATAGAAATGCTTACAGAAATCACTGATATTGTGTGAGAGACATGCTCATTATGATGTACTGAATTTATATGTATAAAATATGAAAGGAATAATGCATCTCTTCTGATTTTATCCACACTGGTAAATATCTGTGATCTGTATTTCTCTGAAATTTGGTTAGTAGATGGTACATGCAACTTTAGTAGTTAAGTCATGTAGCAACTGTATTCTGTGCTTGGCTCCATACAGACTTTAGAAAAACTTCCCATTTCTGGTGGTGGTGATGATAACATTTAAATTCTTGTGCAGGTATAATCTCATGCGGAATGGCATCCTTGATATTTTTGAGCAATGTTCCTATACAGTGAATCCTTTGTACATGATTTCTGATTTTAAACCATTGATTAAAAGCTTGATGAAGACCTTCTGTCACATCACATAGTCATGACTATTTCCATTTTTCTCAGAATGTGTGGTGTAAAGGGCAGAATGTTGATTTAAGTGCATGATACCATCAAGATGACATATTTAGAGGTTCTTCCTTCAGAAAAATTAATGTGCATTTACTGTTTTGAAATCAGATGCTCCAGATGGTACTCATGAGTTAGTATAATAATTTGACCAGTGCTGTGTTCATGGCAGGAGAAGGGAATTCACAAGTTTTTTACCTGCTTCCTGTTTGACAGCTGTATTTGTGGCATAAGCAATTGAAATGTTTACTGGAATAGCACACAGTTCATCTTGATATAATATTCACAAGATAAAGGGAGCTACCGAATAGAAGTCCAACATCAAAAAAACAAATGAACCCGTAAAAGATGCACAACCACCACGGCTAAAAGCAACAAACTTTAATAACAGAAAATAAAGACTTAGTGAGTGCTTTCATGATACAAAGATTGCTTCTTCAACCATTATTAAACTGACAGGCCTTGCTAATATAGTGTTTAGTTAATGACATCATATCCTCCTGTTGTCACTTAGTCGCAAAGACTTAGATAAAAATCTGTAAACTAATGTATAAATCTTTCTCTATATAGGCCTGGTTACAGTTCCATAAAAACAAAACCAGCACCAACAAACAACATTTTCTAGAACTTAGAAACAAAGTAAAGAAATTAATTAAAACTGACAAATCCAACTACTACTACCACAACTTTCAAATCAAACATCAGAATAACAAATCAAAAATTCTGGGCAGCTGTAAACAACCTTTTGCAACCAGGTAAAAATACCACACCCACACCAAAAATGGCTAACAATTGTGAAAGCATGGTCACCCAGTTCAACAACTACTTTACAGAATCCATTCAATCACTAGCAAACAATCTGAATAACACTACATGTAACCCCCCAGAAAAAAATCCCAATACCCCCCACAAAATTGCAATAACTACTTCAAAATAAAACCAGTCCTTACCCACTACATAAAAAAAACTAAAACCAACTACTTTAACTGCTGTTAACCTCCCTGCAGTTTATCTAAAACTAGCATAAGAAGCCATCTCCTACTCAATAACCATACTTATAAATAGATCCATCACAGAGACATATGTTCCCACCATTTGGAAAATATCACATAACTTACCCCTGCACAAAGGAGTAGCTCCTGTAAACTAACCTAATTATCACTCCATTGTCATCCTCGCCCCTGTCTAAAATCCTAGAAAGAGTTATACATTCACAAATCATGGAATATCTATTATCACACAACCTCCTATCCCACACTCAACATGGCTTTCGTCCTGTCCATAGCACAACAACCGCCCTTCTATCCTTCGCAAACACAATTAATCAGCTCAGAAAAAACTCCCAATTTGTATCAGCTGTATTCCTGGACCTGTCAAAAGCATTTGACATGGTCAATCACTTCAAACTCATAAATGTCCTCTCCTTCCACTACCTTATTATTATATTTTTGCATGATGAATAATTTTTTTGAGTTTAATAAGCTCATTTACCATCAAGTACAAGGTACTGCCATGGGTGCATCTTTTGTACCCACATATGCTAACCTGTTCACGGGCCTTTTTGAAGTTGAGTTTTTGAATAGATTGATTTTTGTTAATAGTTATGTTATTTTATATTGTGTATATATATAGATGATTTGATGTTTTTATGTAAAGGGTGTGCGAAAATAGCTCCCCAGTTTATAAATGGTTTAGATGCAAATCATTTTCAGATAAAATTTGATGGCTTACAGATAGGAAAAAACAGTTAACTATCTAGATGTCACTTTGACTATTAGAAAAAATAATATAGTAACTAATATACACAGAAAGGGAATTGGAGATTATAATATTTTGGATAATAGTAGTTGCCATCCACCACATACGTTGCAGGCACTACCTTATAATGAATTATTGAGAGTTAGAAGACTATGTAATGATGAAATGGGCCTAGAAAAGGAAATAATAAAAACATGTATTAACTTCAAGCAAAGGGGGTATGATCACAAAGTAAACACAAAGTCCATGAACCGCAAAGGTGAGGCTTCAGAACAGCAGTTTCAGTTTAGTAATAAAAATATACTCCAAAACAGCAACCTCAGCTTAATAAGGTGTATACTCAAATTTCTCCAACCACAGAACAAAGATCTGGATTCCACTCGGCTGCAACACAGTTTTATTGGCACACAAGCGCTTTCATAAACAGCTTATTCAGGTGTATAACAACCATTAAAATACACACACCTTATGTAACACTTAAAGTCAGTCACATGACTCTGCTTAACCATTTTTAAAGGCATATATACATATTCTAAGTGTTACTTTCTTGATCCACTCTTACAAATTCTAAACTTATATAGTATAAAAAATATGATACAGCACATGTAGTATATCTGGCTATCTGTCAGGCATGTCACAAATTTTATGTACGGAAAACAGAACGTATTTTAAAAGATAGGATAAGAGAACACCTATATCACATTAAGAAAAGAAGTAGTTTTAATGCACTAGGGAAGCATGTGTCAGTTACCAATGAACAACATTTTTAAATTTGTTGTCTTATGTGGAACATTCACTGATATAAGAGGGGGTGATATAAAAGCAAGGACTGAGGAAAAAGAAGCTGAATGGATTATTAGGTTAAGGGCTAGTTCAGGGCATGGACTGAATGATTCTGTTCCTATAAGACCAATATTAAAAAAGAGACCATTGAATAGGTGAATGTTAAATTTTTTAGAACTTTACATATGCTTTTAACATATATTTTTATATTTTTATACTATATATGATTATTTTAATTGATGGTTGACTGATTATAGTGTTTAATTGTATTTAGGTGAATATATGTGTGTGTGTATATACATATATATATATATATATATATATATATATATATATATATATATGGCGTGGCATATTTTGTAACTCCAGGAATGCTGTGCCAAGGTGCTAGAGTGTTATTCAGTGTGAATAAACTATTTAATACAAGATTGGTGGCATCTTTTTCACTGGCTTTGTAGTCTGGTGTGTTTTAACACTTGCTTGGTGTTTTTTTTTATATCACACATCTTACCCCTGCACAAAGGAGGTAGCTCCTGTAAACTAACTAATTATCACCCCATTGCCACTCTCCCCCATTCAAAATCCTAGAAAGAGTCATACATTCACAACTCATGGAATATCTATTATCACACAACCTCCCACATTCAACATGGCTTTCGCCCTGCCAAAAGCACAACAACCACCCTTCGTCCTTCACAAATACAATTAATCAGCTCAGAAACAACTCCCAATTTATATCAGCTGTATTCCTGGACCTGTCAAAAGCATTTTACATGGTCAATCACCTCAAACTCATAAACGTCCTCTCCTCCCCCAACCTCAACAACACAGCTATAGCGTGGTTCCAAAGCTACTTAACAGATCATCATCAAACCATCCTTTGGCAAGAGTCTCTCTCACCCCTCCTACCAGTTAGCTTAGGGGTACCCCAAGGCTCCATCCTTGGACCCCTACTTTTCTCGCTATTTACCAATCGTCTCCACTTTGCCACTTCCTAAACAGAGATCATTCAATATGCTGATGACTCCACTCTGATCTGCTCTACTTCTTCCCTTGATGACCTGCAATCTATCACCCAAGACACCTTACTATCTGTCAAAACATGGCTAACAAACTCTCAACTTATATTAAATCCCAATAAAACTAAACTTATGCTTTTGTACCCCACCAGAAATCCTTCCCGTTCCACAACCTTTCATATCTTCTCTAAGAACAAAACCGCAATCACTCCTACCCCCCATACCAATATTCTAGGCATTATTATTGACAATAACCTGAAATTTGAACTCCACATAGACCAATCCATTAAAAAAGTTCACAAGAAACTTAGTCTCCTTTATAGGAATAAGCAATTTCGAACTAACAATACAAAAACTACAATTGCTAGAAAAATACTCTTATATGCATCCCCTATCCTTACAAACCTCCATAAAACCGACTCGCCAAGCTTGAAACCTGCTATAACAAAATCTCCAAATTTGCCACTAATGCTTCCTATAAATCCCATCACTGTCAATCTCTCAAACAACTTAACTGGCTAGAACTCCCTCTTTTACTTAAATTTAATCAACTAACCATAGCCCACAAAATCCTCCACCATCCAGAAAAAACCCAGCACTTAAGGATATTATCCAACCATACTTTGCATCCAGATCCCTTCACTCAAACAACAAACTACTCTTCCAAGTCACCAAAGTAAAAAACTCAACAGGTGAATCCCTCTTCTCCAACTACATCTCCAAATTTTGGAACTCTCTGCCCAACCCATTTATGAACACTTCCTCATCTAAATAGTTTAAAGAACCCTTAAAAACCCAACTTGCAAACTCCTGGCTCTGCTCCTGCCACAGCCCAGGTTAGACCTACTAAACTCCTGCCAAACCTCCAAACCATCACATTGAACCCACTTAACAAACACCTTACTGATTCTTATATCAAACTTATTCTCTAGCTACTACCAATGTTCGATCACACTGACATATCTTTGTTTGAAAACTCTACATACTGAAATTAAGTACAACCTTTCAGAATGTATTAAATGTTATAGGTATAACTCCCATTGTTTTTTCACTCCTATGAACCATTACTGTTGTAAATAGTCTTATTATAATTACCTACTCTGTGTTAGAAAATGTATTGCTGTATTAGAAAATGTAGCAACTTACATGTTTTTAAATAAGTGTTAACTATACTCTGTACTAAAGACTTTGTAGTATTTGATATTGGAGCTTTTCTCCAAAGGCCTCCACTAGAAAGGACATATGATGCAAACAAATGTAAAATAAATAAAATAAAATAATAAATATCCATATTTGTTACTATGCTTAAAGCATCTTCATTAAAAATAAAAATAGAAAGAAAAACAATCCCAAACACATTTTCAAATCTCATATCATTATAATAAAAACATCACTGTGAGAGTGCCCGAGTCTTCAGAGTCAGTTTTAAATAAACAGTTTCATTTAGACTCGGGAACCTATCAACATGTAGATGTAGAATCCAGACATGTTCCCTTACTTCTGTCTTATTCTTCAGGTCCCCTTCCCTAATATTAATATCTGCAATTTCAAGAATGAAGAACTTAAACCTATGTTGACCCCCTTCCACTTGTGTATGTCAAGCTAATGCATTTGTGTTCTTATTCTTTCTAATATCCCTCATATGTTCAAGAATCCGTTCCTTAACGAGAATGGTTAGTCTTCCCTATATAGAAAGCATAATGACACAGTTATGTTATAGAACTCAAATAGATAGTTTGACGTGTAGGTTCCAATGTCAAGGTACTTACCACTGTCAAAGATGCAATGCATGTAATTTCATTCAGTTTGGAATGATTTTTTTGTCATGCCTTACTTGGTTTTTCTGTTGAATGTACATTTTATGCAGATTCCACAGCTGACAATTTAGTTTATTTCTCTTATTGTACATTATGTTATGCTGTCATCATGCATGCCCTTGTTGACCTTCTTGAGGACATAAAATAGAGGTAACAGACATGATGTAGCCGGAACAAATCACATATGTGTTTGGTACACATTTGAGATATTACCTATGCCCTTTTACAGAAGATGCGTGATGACTTGTTGGTCTACCTCACAGACGAGGGCAGTCAGGATAGGTCTATACAGGCATGCATCAGGTGATGCCCCCCCCCTTTCTACGGAAACATAGGTTGAGGCTGTGTTGAAGTATGGATGTAACTGTCTGGTACCTCCACATTTTGATTCAAGCTCTAGGCAACCTGTGATGTTGTCAGGGCCTATTTATTCTGTGTTAGCCATAGAGAATGCAAAGATGAGCTACCATCCTAAGAATAAAAACTAAGTAATGTTTATATGTATACTTTTGCTGATGGCCAGTGGCAACAGGGGGTTATGTGGGAGACAAACTGTTAGCTAGTGGATTGTCTATTTCCTCCAATTGGGTATGTCTGGTGGCATCCAAATACAGATCTGTGCTTAGCGGTGTACCTCCCTTAACATTTCACATTTATTGGAATAAATGATTTGTGAAAAGGCCTCCTAATAGAACCTTGGTCACTCATCACATTCCACACACACTACTACTGTGCACACTGTCATACAGCTGTACCAATGTCACGTACTTACATCAATTGCACAACATGTGCCTATGTGTGTTTCATGGGCAAGCTGTGTCTGAGCAGCCTGATGCCATATCAGGAGACATTAGAGATCAGTTATTTGTGACTCATGCAGAACATTTCCTCACACAAATGATAATAGTCACACAAGGGTGCTGCTGATCATCTCAGGAATCTTTGGGTATAGCAACACAACTGCACATACAATGAATTCCACAAGGTTGCAGTACAACATGTATATGAGACAAGAATTATGTGACATAATCAGTATGATTATCAATAACTATCATTTGTGTAATCAATATGAATTATACTGATATCTATCACAGAATATCTAATGATGGTATGTAGACACATGCACACCTGTACCATACTGCAAGTGTCACTGTGATGGCATAATGTGAACTGTGTACAAGGTTGAGCTGCTCCACTACAACAATACATGTCCTAATGGGTTCCCTTCAGAATGTTGAATTTCCAAAACTTCGAATTTCATATGATCAAGACTATATAATCAAAGTTTTGAAATCTCGAAATTCTGAATAGAGATCTGCAAACAACGTGGAACAGGAGGATTCCCTTTTCCTCACTGTAGTGCAATCTTGGAGTTGGTATATTTAAGTTGTGGGGTGTGGGGGTGCAGTGGGGCTTGCCTTCAAAAACAGTGAGAAACTTTTTTTTTGTATTTTTTTTTAATTAATTTCAGAGTTTTGAGATTTCAAAACTTCAGTCATATGGTCTCAACCATATGAAATTTGAAGTTTTGGAAATTCGACATTCTGAAGTGAATCCTTCCTAATACACCACCAATATACATAACAGTGTACCATACCATGTCAACAATTCCCAGAAGGCATATTACCGTAGCTGTTATAGAAGGAGCATGTAATGCAAAGGCAACAATGGCCCTCAGTACATTAGCTCACATCGTAGATTGTAATACATTCCTGTAGCCATACTGTACATCCATACCTCAATAAAGTACATGGCAACTGTTCATAGGGTCTAGGACATTATTAGGCTAATGGCCAACATCACATGAAATCCTAGCCATTATTATACCATATCGAAACAAATCTCTATATCTATATTATGGAAGATAGTAAGACTATTGTGAATGTGTATCTTTGCTGGATTTATTACAGCCTGCCACTGTCTATATGGGGCACATACACCCCACTATGACAGAATCTGAAATCATACATGCAGTGGTCTGGAGCAGAGGCTAATGGAAGGACTCTGCTTCATGATGTTTGTATGCATATTTGATATGAAGACATCCTCCTCTCCTCTGCAACAAGGATGTCCTGTGGCCAGAAGACAAATGAGGAGGATGGATGCATGAGGCAATGTAAAAATTTCCCCAGGTTGTACTGAAACGAAGAGTGGTTCCAAAGATAATACAATGACGGTACTGCACGACAAACCACACATACACACACACACACACACACACACACACACACACACACACACACACACACACACACACACACACACCAGTAGACCGGGCCTGATTTGAACATTACACCTGTGTAGGTATAGACTATGAATGCTATGCAATGTCTCAGTAGCAACACTACATATGTCTGACTGTAACACTGTCACATTGAACTTTATGATAGTATCATGTATGCTGAGAAGAACATGCTGTAAGGAGTGTATGACATGGATGTGGAGTCATGTCCCTGTGTAAAATTGTCTCAAAAATGATAGTTGTATGTATAGACATGCAAGTTGCCTGCTGCCAGATTAGAGCACCTATTTTGGTAGGGAAAGTACTTTCCAAACACAGTAATTATTGCTACCACAGCACAGGTTTGTCTTGGATATTGTCAGAGCACACATTATACAAGATGACATAATTACTGTATTCTATAACAAGATGTTCAGAGGAGGGTTTGACATAGCTGTGGACTCACATATAATTCTAATATTGTTGCCATAGTGATAGTTGAATGCACATACAGTTGACTGCAGTGATAACGAAACCCCTGCGTATATTCAAAGCACAGTACTTAACACACTTAACACACACACACACACACACACACACACACACACACACACACACACACACACACACACATTGACCACAGTGAGATTAAAACCCTACCTAACTAGGTATACCAGCTACAGAACTCAGTACTTAAAACAGGTGCCGGAGCACAACTCTGACTTTTCCATTGCTGTTGGACAATTTATAGGGGATTACCTCATCACTGAATATTTGAGAGAAGATGTTGGTAGGCCTGTATGAAATGGATGCATAGACATGTACGACTGTCAATATATTAATGTTCTGCATGTTACCAGATTTATTAGGTTAGTATTTGCTGTTGTGTTTCCAATGTGCAGGTGTACTTTAGAGGACAACTTTACAAACTATATGCAAACAGCTGTCTACATTGCTACAAGTATTATACAGTTGTAATGTGTATTGTCATCATAAAGATGTACATGGTATGTAACAAACATTTTTTTTATTTCTGTAGTGTAGTTGATATATTTGCTAACAACTACTGAGAAACCACATTTCAAGTGCTTGGGTGCAGGTAACACATGACTACAGTGTAAATATGTGTTTAGTCATTAAAAAGTGCCTTCCGTTTGATTGTATTTTTACTTGGACTTTAATGGAATGAAGACTAACTATGCAACAAACATAATTGATACATGCTAATCAACACTTTCCATAGTGTACAGCTGAGCAGCAGGTTTGCATGATCGATGGCAAAGTGTTTACACATGCAAGATACACATTTAAGGACTCCTACTTGAACTAGAAGTACTTATCCATACTGGCCATGGTAAACGCATCTTACAGATGCTCTGCTATTCTTAAATAGTTCATATCAGAAATGTGTCATAAATTGTCTAACCTTAAAAAAGTAGTTATACAGCTTTCACAGTTTGCACATAGTTAAGCGATGAGCAAATGCGAGCCTCTGCTTCACTGGTAAAATTATGAGAGTTCTGTTGGTTTGCTTACCTCTGCACAAGCACATTAATTGGAGAGGTTCAGTAGTCAGCACTTTAGATAGTACTGATTGTAAAAAACACACCTGCTGCTCAGCTGACTCTGTGGCAGTAGCTGTACATGCATTGAGATATTTATTTAGAGCCCAGATGACACAAGGTTGAATCCAGCTGTATCTAGCAATTTAAATATGTATTTATAATGTAATGAAATAATAATGTGTGTTTCCTTAGTGCAATGGGTTTAAGCAGCAATGCTCAGAGGTAACCACAGCATGCTATACGACATGACAAGCCATTCATCGTTTGGCATTGATGCATGATGCCAAACTCAGTGCAAATACAGAGGAGAAAACATGAAGGGCTTCATTAGAGGATTTTTTATTTATGTGTGTGGTGTGTGATTTTATTTTTTAACCAGATTAAAGGTGTTAAAATGGGGTAGATAGGAAAGTGGTGAAATGTGGGTAAACAGGGAGAAGAACAAAGGGAAAGCAATATAAGAATGTGCAGGAGGGAGGTAGGAAAGAACCATAACTATCCAGTTTTTGACAGTGTAAAATGAAAATATGTCTAGAATATTGGCTGAATCTGGACTGTCACCTCAACAAAGATAGGTGACAATAATAACACAATCATGTTGTTTAGCCAGTTGGATAGAATCAAGTGTGTCAGGAACACACATGTGTAAAGTGGAGAGCTATTTACAAGATTATATTTGTTTGTTGGGCAGGTGCCTGCTTTATGATTTTTTATTTCAGTAATAGAAGAATGTTGGTTAAGGAATGTAGGTATGTCTGGGTCAGTTAAGTAGGGTAGCTAAGGAAGCAGATGCAGACAAATAGGGCAAACAAGACAAGAGATAGGGACAATAAGGGCAAAACAGGTTGAGGACATTGAATGCCCATGTCCATCAAACATAGGGACAATGAGAATCTAGTCCTCACCCACAAAACTGTCATCACTGTCTCTTTACACTACTATCTGGTCAAGTGCTTGACATCTTTGTTTATGCACCATAATTGAGAGCATCCTCTCCATTCAGCAGAGGCGTACACCAGTGGTGCTCTCGACTACCTCACACACCACGCCTGGCATCTCCTGATAGAAGACAAAATCCCCATCCTGCCAATACTCCTGTAAGTACCACTGCACCAGCTGCTGGAGTAATGCTACTTGATGTGGAGGGGCAGGTAGTGTAGCAGCATCAGAGGCAGTACTGTCAAGTTGGGTCACAGATGTGCTTGGCATTGTTGCAGGAGCCGGTGGAGAGGGGGGGGGGCTGGCTGAGCCAAAGTGGTTAGCCTACCTCCATGTGCTGGAAGTCATTTTGTGAGTTGACAGAAATTGATGACATCAAATGTTGTGACCAAACATCTGAAAATAAAAAAGGGAGATAAGGCTGGGGTTAGAGAAGAAAAAACAATAATTACTACCATCATATGTGGCATAAAATAAATTAATGCAATATAAAGATTTTTTTTATTTTTACATTTAAGTATAGTTTTATACAACTACAAACTATAAATGATGATTGCTCCAAGTAATCCTTGCAATATACATATATTGCATATATGCTTGATCAAATAATACAGATTAAGTTAATAGCAAAGCATGTATGCCACTTGTGTTAAAATTATTTTTAAATGTTTTTACTATATGCTGCCATTGAGAAACTCATAGCTTGGACAGCCTCAACCTACACCCATGAAACCACTATCACAGGCCACTTCAACTTAGACTGGAACATGTACACTGGTAATAACCCATCCACCTTCATAAATCTACATGTTTTCTCCCAAACAATCCAGTTTCCCACTCAAACAGATAAACATAGCAAAAGGGAATCTATCTTAGACTGTTCACTTATTAACAGTACCACCCATGACTATCTCTCCGGATGCCTTCCAAATAATTTAAGTGACCATAGACCTACCTATTTAATCTATCATCAACTCAGTCCGCCCAGAACCATAGTTTACAAAGTCATACAAAATACCAAAAACTTCTCCAATGAATCATTCTTAGACATGCTCAATAAATGCAACTGGACATCATTCCATCATCTCCAACTTGACCTGGCTGTAACATACTTCAATGATACATTTCTAGCTATTCTAAATAGCTTAGCACCAACTCATACATGTCATCTTAAAAATAAGAGATTGCCCTGGATATCAAAAGAAACCACTAATCCACACCAAAGAATCCTGAATAGACCTGTATCACACACCAGTTGAGTCCAACTAGATCCACAAAAGCAGTATTTATTAAGCTCAAAAATGATAAGACACTTTTCGTTAATCCACAATAGTTTAACTTCATCAGATACACACTTCCTTAGAAGCAAGAGTTTAAATAACCCACTTGTCACACCACGTGGTCGAAATAAGATCAAAAATGCCCTAGCAAGACACAGTATGGAGCATCCAGGTCATGACTTTCTATTCAGAGTTATTGACCGATTTTTGAATGATGGGAGAGGGAGACCAGACTCACTTAGTTTATAAAGAAATGAACTGCTATGGCAGTTGAGATTAGATTCTTGCCATTACACTGGAATCATTGAAATTAGTTCTATCATGTGCATTTTAAAACTGAAAAGTTTGAATAGATAAACAGTGGGTACTACTGTCAGTAACTGTGTGGGGCTGTTATAGTGGTACTGTCTTTGATATTATTTAAAAGGCATTGAATCACACTAACAGTTTGTTTTTTAGACTTGGTTAAAATGTGTGTATCTGTAAACACTTGTTATATCAAATTTTAGTGTAACAAGTAACATGGTTGCTTGGTTGTTTGAAAAAAACAGTACTTGTTTTAAGCATTTTATTGATATTTTAAATATGCATTGTTTATTTCTGTATTTTTGAACTGCAGTGTGTTGCATTCAGTGACTCTTTCACTTGTATGCATTTATATGCATACATTGACACATTTTTATCAAACTGGATATTTTGTTTTGTGTTATAAAATTAGCTTTTGTGCTTCAGAGGGAAGGGTTCCTTTTAGGAGTGTTAGCTGCCACATCCAACAATCTTTGGTTGTAGACCATGTGGTGTGACAAGTGGGTTATTTAAACTCTTGCTTCTAAGGAGGTGTGTATCTGATGAAGTTAAACTATTGTGGATTAACGAAAAGTGTCATCATTTTTGAGCTTAATAAATACTGCTTTTGTGGATCTAGTTGGACTCAACTGGTGTGTGATACAGGTCTACTCAGGATTCTTCGGTGTATTAGCAGTTTTTCATTTTCAGCAGTTTGTTGTTTATCAAAAGAAACCATTTGACTTCAGAAACTAAGGGACAAAACCTGGTTTCAATGCCAGAAAACAAAAGCCAATAAAACTCTGCTAGCATACCAGCAGCCCCACAATCAAACAAAAAAAAAAAAAAACTCAATCTAGACAAAAAAACTGTTATACATCTATGCAAAACAAATATGAAAACAATCCTGCAAAGTTCTGGCAATCAATTAACTCACTCCTCCACTCAGGTAAAGCTACAACCCCAGAACCAACAACCAATAACCAAAGCGTGAGTATTGCCTTGCAAATCAACACCTACTTTGTAAACACCATCCTCTCCTTAGTTACAGGGAACAATTGCACCCCACCATCTTCTACCTAATGTGTAAACTAACAACTCTTTTGATCTCAAAGCTGTCCCAACTAGCACCATAAGAACAATGCTGAAAACACTGAAACCTTCTTACTTAGCAGCTGACCAAATCCTCAATGCATACCTCAGACTTTCAGCTGATGCCAAAGTTCTGCCTATCTCCATTGTGATAAATAGGTCTGTAGCAGAACAATATGTCCCATCATTATGGAAAATTTCCTATATTACCCCTCTACATAAAGGAAGAGCATCAACAGAATTAAACAATTACAGACCCATAGCCATCCTTTCCTCCTGTGTCAAAATTCTAGAAAAATGTATCCATACTCAATTACTACAATACCTATTATCTCACAACCTTATCTCTCCCTTCCAACATGGCTTCAGACCAAAGCACAGCACCACCACAGCCCTAATTAATTTCTCTAACACCATCAACCAACTGAGAAATTCAAACCAGCAAGTAGCATCAATCTTCCTAGACATGCCAAAGGCATTCGACACTGTCACCCATCAGAAACTCCTTAGTACTCTTGCCTCAATAAACCTAGCAAATACTTCCCTCTCCTGGTTTCTAAGCTATCTTTCTGATAGACAAAAATCAGTACAATGGAAATCCAAACTCTCACCACTTCTGCCTGTCTCAGTCGGAGTCCCCCAACGGTCCATGCTAGGACCCCTTCTTCACCATCTTCTCCAATGATCTAGCTTCTTCCACAACACATGCTAAAGTAGTTCAGTATGTAGCTGACTCAACTTGAATCTGCTCAGCAGATACCTTACCAGATGTCCAAATAGTAGCCCAACAAGCTTTTAATGATATAGAAACATATCTAAATAAATCATAACTAATCCTCAACTCCTAAAAGACACAGTTAATGCTATTTGCCAGCAACAAACATTCACCAACCACACCTCCTTTGACCATTCTCGCAGCAAACAACATAGTCATCCAACCAGTTGAGCATAAAAAACTCCTTGGTGTAGCAAATGACAACAAACTCAGATTTGACCAACACATCACCATCGCAATTAAGAAAGTTCACATCAAACCTGGCTCACTGTACAGAAGCAAGCCATTTCTCACTGACAATACCAGACTAGTCATATCCAGAACCTTCCTCCTCTCTACACTCCTATATGCTTTCCCCCTCTTTACCAACTTAAAAAAATCAGACTTAACCAAATTGGAAACTTGCTACAACAAAATAGTCTGCTTTGCAGCCAACCTCCCCCACCAAACCTACCATGCTATTGCTCTACATAAGTTAAATTGGCTCAAGCTACCTAACCTTCTCCGTCTCTACCAACTTAAATTCACATACAATATTATCTTCCATGCTGTCATTTGCCCATCCCTCAAGGAACTTATTGTTCCCTCCTCATGCCCATGAAATCTAAGATCAGCAGACAGAAACTTTCTCACAGTAAACAAAGCTAACAACACTCACAGTAAAGCCCCATTCTCACATAAAATAGCCAAATTGTGGAAAAAAATATGTAAAGGAAACCTCTTTTGTTGATAAATATTATTTAATTATTTAGTATGTATTGCGTCTTTTGGCTTTTCCCAGTTAGGGGTAGCCACAGCGGAACTCCGGTCCGCTAATGATTGGCAGCAGATTTTTATGTGTCAAGGTGCCAGCTCTGACACACAGCCTTCAACGAATACAGTACTAATTTTATTTTTCTCACAGTGATCTTCACTGAAATGCTTATGTTTTTCTTTTTGAACCTGTATCTACTAGAAAACTATATTTAATACGACTAACTCGATGATGTGTATTCTCCATCTTACTGTATGTGTACTATTGTACTATCTAATTATTGTATTTTGTTTATATTTCTGTGGAGCTTTTCTCCCTGAGCCTCTGCTGAAAATGGGCTTCTGGCCCAGTTGGAATTTCCCAGTAAACAAATGTAAATAAATAAAAAATAAATAAATAAATATTTGTTGCTTGTGGTATTTGAACCCACAATGTCTGATGACAGTATTACACTTGACTCTTACAGTTGGCTTGTGCTACAGACTGAAGCATGCATGCTTGTTTTTGCAGTTAGGATATGCATGCTTAATTTGCTACTACTTTATAGGAGAGCAATATTTTAGCTAAAATAATAGTTATGCTGTGACTGCATACATACCCCTTGCTTCCCTCATTCTTTCTAAATGCTCAGCATGGGCTTCCCTGTTTGCTGTTATGTTCTAGTTGGCTGTAGAATATAAAAAAGAGAACTAAAGAAGAGCATTATGCGTATGAGTCTTGCCTATATACAGCTTTCTATGTAATTTAAATTCTATTTATTTGTATGCTTACACAACTGTGGGATGCCAGCAGTCATAAAATCATCCAGCCATTGAATGAATGTATCCTCCTTGTGCCTTTTGAGGTCATTAAAGTGGTGCTTGCACTGCTATCCAGTGTGTGGAATATCAGCCACAATAGAGACAGCCTTGGCCAGAGTATTCCAAGCATCAGATTTGTTCTAAGACCCAGTATAATCCCCTACAGTAGCCATCAGCTATTGCCCTTTATAAGGAGTCCAGTAAAAATTCTGGACTCCTCCATACCCAATCATTGTGCCCTATATTGGACACCTTCTCTTCTACCTCCAGACCTGTCCACTCAGGACAAACAGTAACAGTTAAGAGTGATTACCCACCAATTCATGTTGTTGCATTTAATGTTAGTATGCAAACCCAAGCACCCATGTCAACTGAGTTTGTGTGACGTTAAGCAAAGAGCAACAGCGCCAAACAGAGAGGAATGCAGTTTATGAATTGAGAAGGGTAATGTGACAACTGGCATTAGCTTTTGGTTTGGATGCTGCTATACCTGTTAGTTATGTAACTTTGCAGACATGTATTGGGGGTATAAATTAAATCACCTTAAACATTTTTGTGTGTTTTCACATACTGTTATAATTAATTTGTACTATGTGGGATTCAAACCCATGCAACATAGACAAAACATATTCTTCCACATAGGTGATTTTTCATCCTTGTCACAGAATAAATGCTTGTCAGACATACTCATTAATTATATATAAATACGTATGACAGCCCGAGGGTTTAACCATATATGTGTGTGACCTGACAAGGTCTGGTTTATGCATTCATCTGTGTATGAGTGTCATTGAAGTCTGAAGTCCATCCAAGTCCAAAAAAGGCAATTACATTTAAAGAAACATAATTGTCAGTATACCCTCAGTCACGCATTAATTCATATGAGCTGTAGTACAATACATATGTATAGTTATATATATAATTATGTTTACATTGTTTTATATTTTATAAAAGTGAGTAGACAAACATTACTCCCACAAATGTGGGACTTGAACCATGATCTACAGATAGTATATATTGTGTGATTCATTGTGTTTACCAGGTGAACCAGACACACTTGATTCAAAGGTTATTTATGCCGTCTTTACCATAGAAGTACGTTAATTGAAATTGATTTTATCAGTTTCATCATCTTTGTGTTCAGCTGCAAGCTATGTAAATATTAATATTTTAAAAAAACAAAAGCAACATTCCTAAATAAATTTTAGCACACATTACAGATTTTTACCCAAGTCAGGTTTTGAACTGTCACACCAGTGAACCTACAAAATGCTGTATAGGGCTCTTATCATTCTTTGCCACAGTAACAGCTTTGCAGCAGGAATGCAAATCATTGTGCATACAAGAAAGTCCCATTTCAACTACAGTATTAACAAGATATATAACACTCAGTTGTTTGTACACATGTTAATTACATACTTAGTGCAATAACTGATCACACAACCATTTATACATATTGTTTGCAGTAATGCAGCTCTGTCTTCTATTTGTATTGTGTTCATTCTTCTGTTATCTGAGCAGTAACCTCAGTTCTACAAAGTCAGGGGAATTTGGATATTAGTGAACAGAAACAGAAATGTGTGCTGTTGACTTCCATTTAAAACCTTGCTGCAATTACTTCTACACTTTGTAAGTGTATCCTGGCTGACACACCCACTCCAGGTATGGTGTCTGAATTGTTGTGTATTCCTTCTCCCTCCCAATAACCATTCACAGTGCATTCCATTAACAGCAAACACTGAGGTAGTGCCTACACTATGTTTACATCTGCAACCTGAATCTAAATCTTTGGGATTTGGCAAATCTATTGAGTTCACACCTCATTTGTATCTTCACTGTGCTCAAAGGCATGAGTCTACACTATAACAAGGTAACCATGTAGCTAGGGAACTGCAAGGTGAGAGGACTTGTATATTTGTATAACACAAAGGATTGAGATTCATTTAGCTTTATCTGCACAGAAGGCTTCTGGTGTTGCTAAGGTATGCTTGTATTTTTCAGGTACATGCTAGATTTGTTCACATGTTACAAAGAAAACTGTTATATGTATGTAATAGGAGATTAAACTGTTATCTGTATGCGCTTCTTATATTTCACTCTTGGCTTAGGCATTTTTGCCATCCATTGACTTTCGCAGATAGACACCCTTATTAACTGCCATTGCAAGTGTCATGGTTAAAACTGGTTACCTTACAGTCTTTTCTATCTTATTCCATTAGCAATGTAAAGTATTATATTGTCAATGACACAGGGGTGTAATTCTACTAAGATGGCCCATAGACACCAGCAGGGGAGTGCTGAGCACAGTTAGAGGTGCCTAGCAATCATATACAATTTACTTTTGTGTTGTATGTCTGTACATATTTTGTGAAAAATGTGTAGAAAGCATTCATAACATGTGAATTGTGTGTTATTCCATTGATTTTAAAAGCTGTCATTTTTCTGTTATTTTGGGGGTGGAGGAGCTAAGTACTATTTGTGTGTTTCCACATCAAAAGTTAGGTTTCAAGAGTTTTGATCTTGCAATTGTGTAGTCATCTTGGTATTTCTGTGGGTGTATGGGGAAACTTGTATGTAATGAGTGGCATGCTGTAACATCGCAATCAGGAATTCATGTAGGATCCTGGATGCTGGTGCCTGTGGTATCCTCAGCATGTGCCCTATTGGTCTCTGAAAGGTTGCTGTAGCTAATATTCTAAGTGCTACACATATCTTAGTCTTCACAGGTACTGTTTCCCCTTGGTTTGCCTTTGGTCTCAGTTCTGGAGGACAAGGGTTGCAAAGTTCCTGTAGTGGGTCTCTATCCACCATGTAGCACACTTTAATATCCACATCTTGCAGACTGTGGTAAGTTGACAGGGGTCTAAATACCCTTATCCTTCTAAGCTGTAGTCTATTTGTAGCAGCATCAGTATAGACTTGTGCATATTGCACATGCATATATATAACAGCAACTGCAGCCCCTAATATTGTTTCTGTGTAGAGTTCCTTCCATGGCTGCATTCCAATAGGCTTTGGAATTCACAGGGGAAAACTACACTGAGTCTACACAATTGCTTTATAGCATGTTGTATAGCTACTCTATCTTAAACTGTTTGATTAGCATATCATTCAGATACTTATGCTGTAATTAGCATGCCACAATGTTTACCATGTTTGCACAGCTCTACATGGTGAGTAGAGCCACTTACTGAATGCAAAACCATGCACTACAGTGTGTGCATCATACCACAATGTGTTCATGGTTTTAGCAGGCGATGTAGGCTTTATTGAATCTGCACCTAATGACTTGTGTAGTGAAAGAGCGATGCTGCATTGATCAGATAAGGTTACACGTATCCTTGTGGGAGCCTTCTACTCCACCATGGAAGAGAGCTATCAATAAAGACAGAAACATTATTCATATACTTGCCAATAGGGGAAGTTACTCTGTTTTGGAAGTTCTTCAACTGATTTCCTTGCAATTACATGCATAGCTGATGATTACAGATCCTAAGTGCATCTTACACTACTGCTGTTGCTAATGTTTGTGTCTACCTTCCTTCAACATGAACGTAAAGCATAAAGCATATTAACTGAATTCAACATTATGACATGCTCTGCTTTACTAGGTAAGTGCCAGTTAACTGAGTTTATACAAAGCAGTAATGTAGATGTTGATGCATTACATTTTTTAATCTTTATCAATGTTTTTTACTATACAGGTGCTGCACAACATACACTGTGTGCAACAGTTTTGGTAATGTATCAAGACTATTTAGATGTCTATGTACATATGTCATTGTGCTCAATTATTTATTTTTGGGGAATCCATCCTGTGTACTAATTGCAAGCTTTTTCTGTTTTTTTTTTCAGACATTACTGATGTATAAAGGATGCGAAGACTTTTCTCTTTTGTCATGCTACACATATCTTGTACTACACACCGATCAAAGTTGATCTAACCAACTTTTTAAAATACCTCCTTTTGATTGCTTCTGCATTTGGTGAATGCTTGATTTGTCATTTAGTCAAAGCAATTCACAAATTTAGTCAAACCCAAGTTCAACAATATGTGTGTGTGTGTGTGTGTGTGTGTGTGTGTGTGTGTGTGTGTGTGTGTGTGTGTGTATGTGCATGCGCGTGTGTGTGTGCACGTGCGTATGTATTACCTTATTCAAAACCTTTACATAATAACCCATATAGTACCCCAAAAGCAATGACTTACAGAATGTATTTCTCTCAGTACCTCATGGTCAGATGCACAAAGGCATACATGCACTTAGTGAAATCCTGAAACACAAACCTGAACAAAAATTGCTGCACTGTCTAGTATTTTTGTTACAGTTCTTGACTTCCTTACCAAAGTATCATGTTATTATAATTGAGGATGATGTTATTAAAGGTGATATAACAAATGCAGTACCTTATATTCTGGTCATACAAATTTAAATTTTGGCATTCAGTGCTCTGAGACTCCAGACCTCTTAATAAAGTGTTGAGTAGGTGTAATTTATATTAAATATTGTCCACTATGGCTTTGGAACTGCATGTTTTATGTTAATGTTTGTAGAAAGAAAACTATTGCCAAAGAAAGCAAATTTGAGCAAATGTATTTAAATACCGTCACCCCTTGTCCACATAGAAAATTCTAGCATGCTTATTGCATGCCATGTTACATTTGCAGGAAAATATTTTATAATGAACGTTTAAAAAAATATTTTTTTCCTCACAAATTAAACAAGTTACCTGCTGTGCTACTTATAGAAGTAAATTCTGTGACTTAGGCATCTTTGCCTTTATGTTAGAAATATTTGCATTTCCTATGTTAATGCAAATTAAGGAAATATTTTTAGACCAATTGTACTAATATTTTATTTTCAACTGGCAAAGAACTAATGTAGTATACTTATCAATAAGACTTACATTGTTTAAATCAGTAGAGTACAAACCCTGCAATGTGGATTTCTGCCACATGGAGTTGGTATGCTATCAATGACTGTGCTAACAGAATAGCATAATTAAGTAAAACAGTGAGCTGCAAACAACCTAGTCTGGTTAATCAAATCATTTGTTTATAGAGTATGCATTACAAGTATCATTCTAGTGTTACTTTGGCAAAAGAGTAGCTAAACCATCCTACATTGTACTTTAGATTTGCTCTATTCACCTTTATCTTAAATTGTATAATGTGAAGTTTTCATGAAGTAGTGATGGTCACTTATCTGCATTCTTATATTATTTATTTGAAATGTACATAGTCAAAGTATGGTGTAAGGATGGAGTAAATAATCCATCCTGGGTTAGTGTAGAAGCAGAGCCATGATTTATTTAGGTAATCTTTTAGTAGTTATTTAAAGTTGGCGAGATTAGAGGTAGATGTAATTTGCAGAGAGATAGAATTCCTTTTCTAAAGTATACAGACTGAAATGACATAGTTTCAATCAGGAGACATTAATTAATTCCGGAGAATGAAAACCTTCTTATGCTCTTTTTTCTGTTAAAATGTATATACTTTTAACTGGATAAATAAGGTGGACCATGGACCCTTTTTAGCCATGGCATGTGCCAAAAGGAGATAACAATGCAACAAAGTACATAACATAAACATACGTCACTGAAAATCATTTCAAACATTGGGTATATTTAACTACAAAATAACAGAGGACTGCTCAGTGTTTCTTCCATACATGTGAAGGCAGCGTACTACTCTATGACCATACAGTGACACAGCACTGATTGACAATTAAATTAATGTTTGCCATTGCTGTATTTTCAGTTGGGGATGCTAACAATTATCTTTCAAATAGTAATATTCATTTTCATATATTAGAAGCTAACCAGGTTTGTTTCTAAAGGTAATACAAATTAGATAAATGAAGTTTGACAGCAAAGCAATTTGTCCAGGGACGACATCTTCAGAGGGGGTTAGATAAATATAGTAATGGGAGTTAAGAGGGTATGGAGGATGAAAGGGTTAAATGAGAATGAGGAATGTTTGGGAGGAAATGAGGTAAGGGTAGGAAGGGGCTTAACGGGTTTATGCAAGTATAACTGGGTAAGGAATCACATTTTGGTGTGGACTTGCTACCTGCCCTCCCTCCCTTTTGGGGGGAATAGTAGGGATTGTGGTTATTTTATCATTTTGGGTAGGGCGGAGAAGAGGCGCAAGATTGCCCTCTTATGTTCCCCTTCTGGTGTTGGATGTTCATTTGAATGAGATGGGAAAAGAAAGTGAGCAGTTGGAAGCTGCTTCATAAGTAAAATAGGTGAGTGGGGGTAAGGACACTGCTTCTTTGGCTGCATAAATTGGTGCCCACTAAAAACCCTCTCCCTAGACAATGCTGTCACCTATTTCAATACAACATTCTTAAACCTATTAACTACCTTTTCTCCCTCTAAAACCAAAAGAATTAAAAGTAACACTGCCCCATGGTTAACCAAATAAACCATAACCTTCATGCGCCAACGTGACAAAGCCTGGAAACACTACCAGAAAAATAAAACACCCTCCTCCCAGAGTGATTTTAAACTATTTTATAGCAAAATAAAAAAGCATCATGTCCAACCATAAATCCTATTTCTCCATACTCCATAATTCCTTCTTCACTGACACCATAACCAACCTAACAACATTCTTCACCAACAATGCTCCACCCGCTCCTATCTCTTCCTCCACTAACACTACCAGCTCTCATCTCCCTCTCATCTCCGTCAAACCCATCCCCACATCTCTCATAAAAAAAAAACCTTTCAAATCTGAAACCTTGCTCTAACGCCCCTGATGACCTTCCTTCATACTTTCTAAAAATAGCTGGCAAAGCCACTGCTCTCCCTATCTCTATTTTAATAAACCGCTCATTCCAAGAAAGCTATGTACCCCAACTCTGGAAAAAGGCCTTTATCATTCCCATTCATAAAGCAGGCAACAACAACAATATTCCCAAGTTCTGTTGTACTGCCATCTTATCCGCCATCTCTAAAATACTAGAAAAATGCATTCACCTACAACTTTTACCCTACCTCATAGATAACCATCTGCTTACCCCCACACAACATGGATTCAGACCTGGCCACAGGACCGTCAACAAAGCTAGCTACTCCAGCTATCTAGTGTCAACCCTCCTCCTGGACTTATCCAATGCCTTTGATACTATCTATCATAACCTTCTTCTATCCAAACTCTCTAATCTTAACCTATCTGTCTTCTCTGTCAACTGGTTCACCAGTTACCCCTCCAACAGACAACAAGCTGTCAAATGAAAAAAAACACCTCCTCCTTCTTTAAGACTCCTACAGGTTTACCCTAGGGTTCTATATTAGGTCCCTTACTGTTCAACATTTTCATTAATAGCTTCCACCAGTACATCCCTAATGCTAAACTAATCCAATACGTGGATGACTGTACAATCATCTGTTCTGCCACCTACATTTCCTTGCTCCTAAAATTAACCTAAGAGGCCTTCTCTTCCACTGAGCACTGGATGTTAGATAACCATCTAGCACTCAATGCATCCAAAACTAAACTTATGTCATTTACTCCCTCTAAAAGCATTACTATAGCCAAGAACTCTTTGTCTATCACCAGCCAAAACAATACCTCTCTCGAGATAAAACCATGTGCCAAACTTTTAGGTGTCCTCATCAATGAACAGTTTAAGTTTGATATCCACATACAAAAGAATATCAAGCAAACCCACCAGAAACTTGGTATGCTTTGCCACCACAATCGCTAACTCACTCCCACTACTAAGTCCATTCTCTACTACATACCTCATTCCCTCTCTCCTATATGGTGCCCCACTTCTTACTAATCTACAAGCTTCCCTAAAGACAAAACTCTCTTCCTGCTAAAATAAAATTTCAAAGTTTGCTACAGGCTACAAATCCTCCACCCACCACTGTAATGGTCTTCACAAACTAAATTGGCTAGAGCTCCCCAGTTATCTTATCTATACTCAACACACTCAAGCTCACAAACTTATCTTCCATCCATCTCTCTGCCCCTCTCTTGCCTCTTCTCTTAAAATGCATTTACCAGATAGACGTCTGAGATCAAAGAACCAGAATCTGATTGAACTGCACAGACCTGCTCGTCCACCAGGCAAATAACTACTATCCTTCTCTCTAGCATGGCTTTGGAACTCCCTGCCCCCTCTCATTCGCACCACACATAACCACTCTACCTTTAAATCTGTGCTCCATTCCCATCTCATATCCCTCTGGGAATGCTTCTGTTCTTACCCCACATAACTCCCTTCAGCATTATACCCTGTTTCCCACTCTTCCTCCCTCTCTCGTCTCTTACCATCCTCTCGTCCCTCCTCTTTACATTCCTCATACGCTCCTTATTTGTACAATTCTTTCTCTTCTTCTTCCTCAACACTAAATCCTCCTGTCCCCGCTCTCTACCCTTGATATAACTCTCATATGATACCTGTGTAAATCTCCTTCACCTCTACTGCTATATTCCCACTATACAAACAAACGTACTTCTTAATATGTACTAACAATCTTTTTCAAATTTTCAGTTTTCTTTTAAATAATTTTTTTTTCTGTAAAATATATTTCAACACTGTATTACTCATTTGTTACTGATTTTTTTCTAAATTGCATAAGGTCCTTCATCTGTATAATGTCTTATATCCATAGAATGTCTGCATTTTACTACTGTATTACTCATTTGTTTATGCATTTCTCATATTTGTATGATCTGTCATGGATTTTTTCTCCTCGGGACTCCATTGAAAATGGGCTCTTCTCATCCCAATGGACTATCAAGATAAACAAACTGTAAAATAAATAAAATAAAAAATGTGTAATTTAAGAAATGGTTAATGAAGTGAGTGATTGGACGCTGCTTTATAAGTAGGCGAGTGGAGCTATGGATGCTGTTTACTGGGTCAGGATGAGTGAGGTCACTCTGTCCTGGTTAGCATTACATGGATGTTTATGCTGTGATTAATATCAACTACATTATGTTTCAGTTGTAATTAATAAATATTGGTAAACAAAGTTATATTTATGGAAGCGTAATAAAGGTCATCAAACATCATTCAGTACGATGTGTTTATTGAAGTGGACTGGGACAATCTGTTTTAATAGGAAAGAATAGAATCCAGGGGGTTGAAGAGATTTTAATGAGTGTAGTTAGAATGAAAGATGACCTTATTAGAATTAACGCTTCCTGATCACATGGTCTATCTAAATAATTGCAGTTTTTCATTGTTATCTCTATTAGATGGGGTAGTAGTATGGGATCAAAAGCTAGAAATTATGAGTTGCCAGAAACAAGGTTGCTCCTTCTGAAACAGGAAATCATTTTTTTAGTAGTAAGTTGGTGGCAATACAACCTCTACTCATCTAAGAAGATGCATTGGCAAATTTTGCTCACAGTGGTTTTGAGTATATTTGTATTATTTGGTGGTTAAGGGCAAGAAGAAGGATATTGTATTCTTGTTTTGTGGATTACAAGATCAATGCAAAGGCTTTTCTGGCTTCACTGACTGGCATTTGTGATAGTATATAGTTTAGGCAACGTTTTCTGACTTCATAGGATATGTGTCTCATTGCTTTGTATTTTAGGTGAAGGGTTATGAGTATCTTATCTACAGCTGCTTCTTTCTGGTATTTGAAAGACACGATGGGCTCAAACAATCACCCAGATATTTCAGATCCTTGACTTGTGCAATAGGCATGTATTATGTGTCAGTGATTTGAACAGGATCATAGGATCATAGGAAGTTACTAGGCTATTGGCCTTGAGGACCTTATAAGCCTAGCCAAGAGTTTAGTCCATGTTTAGACAGGTCAGCACCCACAGGTGGAATCCCAGGGGTGTATTTTCTGTTTCCCATCCAGTTATCCAGGTTGCACTTAAAAAGGGATAATGAGGTACCCTGCTTGGCATGGAGAGGGTGTCTATTCCACAGATGGGGGAGTCTCTGGGACACAAATCTGTCCTGCCAACAAGTCCTATTGACACCACAGACCAGGTTGAGGTTGTGAGTACGGGTTGTTCGAGTGGAGCTTGACTTGCGGATATGCGGCAGTCCCATCAAGGCGGGGTCTGAGATTGCTTTGTATGCCAGACAGAGGTTACCTCTGAGGAGACTGTATGAAACTGAGTAGAGGTACAGGGCTTTTAGCCTATCTGTGTAGGGTAGATGTTTGAGGCCCTTGATTGTCCTGGTGAGGAACCTCTGTGGTCTCTCTTGCTGCTGTGTGTGCTTTGTGAGGTACATGCAAAAGGGGACATTGTACTCAATAATAGTCTGCAAGACCTGTGTTTGTTTTACATCCATAAATTATAAGCTTGTTGAATACCTTCTTCATGTTATATACATACTCTGTCATTTTTTTCATATCAGTATGAAAAAGATTTGGTCATATTTGAAATTAGAAATTCTTTGGAGTACTTTGCCCATTGCTTGCTTCCAAAGAGCTAAAGCAGATATTACTTAGAAACTGTTGACATTTATACAAAAAACATCTTTTATTTCTGTCAATTGTTAAACATTTCTCCAAAATTCTTTTAATTTGCCAATGTAATTGATAAAAATGTTTCCTCTCCATTAGCCACTTAAGACAATACATGAGCAAACTACTTAGAAATCAAATAAATATAAATAAATAGAAGTGATAAGAGTGCAGGGGATTGACAAACTAATACTGTAAATAATATTTAACAAACAAAACTAAGAGAAACTGTGAAAAGGAATACTTATACTATAGAGAAAAAAAAAACTAAGAGATCCTAAAAAATACCAAACATTCTTTCAATGAATTCAATTTACATAGCTGTAAGAGCTTGTGTCAGATGAGTATTTCATTTCATTAATTTCCTATACTTAATCAAAAAACATATTTTAGTGAGCAATTTCACCTTAAAACTTGGTGGTTGCTCAAAAAGCTTTGTGTGCGCTGAGCCAAACCAGGTGGCTAAGTTAGTAATATATTGAGAAATCATGCATATTAAGGGATCAAGAACCTTGAGACATCCTGATAGCTGTCTGACATTAGATGATCTCAGTGAATACATGCAAATCTTTTTCCCAAAGACATTTCTTCAGAGTGTTCTAAGAGCAGTCTATTATATGTCTTAAAATTGTAATGATATATTCTGGATTTCTGAAAAAAAGTTCTGGAAGGGGTCTCTTTTCAAGAAGTTATTCTACATATTACTGAATTTTGAAGAAAGATCACATTGTTTACTTTTATGAAAGTCAACTACTGATTTTCTGTAAATACTTTCAACCAGATCATGCTGATGTACCTATCCCAAAAGGTTTGAGCAAATACACTTATTGAATAGAGTCGGCTGTTCTGGAATTCCCAATCTAGTACTAGTAGTCATTTTTTTTCCCCCAAAAGTAAAACTGTTTCAGAAAAAGACCATCCGCATAAATAATATATTTGTACTTTAGGTGCTAAATTGTAATAAATTTAATTTTTTAGCTCAGCTGAATATCTCTGACAATTGTTTTCATTGTTAAAATAAACAGTGATTAGAAAAACAGATGCACTTATCTTATTCCAAGTTGTTGAAAGATCATTCTGTGTTTCTATCATTAACATATCAAAAGAATTGAGTGTATTTGTGAGTAATTCTGAAATACTGCTGGAAAAACCTTTGGGTAGATTAAGTTTGGAAAATAATGTAAGCATGTAAAATTGTTTATTGCATCCAACACATTTTGGCTATTTGCTGTTATACTGGAGGGGCCTGAACTTGATGTGGGTTTGATGATCTAGTATAAGGAAATGTAAAATCTTGGCTTGTTTGAGATATTTTGTAGCACTGCATCAAGCCAGAATGTATTGCTGAATTTATTTAAATATTTTTAATAACAGGAATTGTTTTATTTTTTTAACAATGCAGATTAATCCAAAACTAAAATTCACATAAGAAACAAAATTCAACTTAGCAACAATATAAAAAACACTTTTATGGAGCTGACTGAAGAATATATATAATACCGCACTCTCCAAAGCTAAGAATACAGCATCCATGGGACCTGATGACATCCCGGCCTGTGTACTACATGAACTACAAAATGAACTGGCACCTCACCTAAGTGTCATGTTTAATCATAGCCTCACCTCAGGCTTTGTGCCTACTGAGAGGTGCACAGCTACAGTTATCCCACTCCACAAGGGGGATCCAACTTGGATCCCAGGAACTACCGTCCCATCAGTCTGACGAGCCTGATCTGCAAGGGCATGGAAGGCATTATCATGGAACTTATAAACAAAGACATTGGCAACCTTCAAACACTGCACCCCACCCAGTTTGGGTTCATGAAGGGCCTATCTTGTCTCCAGAATCTGATTGACTTCTTCAAATCAGTCTCCAGAGCTGTGGACGAGGGTAAGGCGGTCCATACAGCCTATCTGGACCTCGCCCAGGCCTTCAACACCATCCCCCACTCTGGAATCAAAGATATACTTACTAAGCTGGGCATAAATCCCTATATCACTCGATGGGTTGCCAAGTGTCTTACTGACAGAACCCATACTGTAATAGTAGCCAACTCCAAATCCAGCTCCAGACAAGTGGCAAGTGGAGTACCTCAGGGTTCAGTCCTGGACCGCTCTTGTTTGGCATCTACTTCTCTGAAGTACAGGACAACATTAAGGGACTCTGGCTAACAAAATTCTCAGATGACTGCAAACTGGGAGCCATTATTGAATCTCCAAATTATGTGGATATTTTACAAAAGGGCCTTACAGAAACAGATGCTTGATGCCAGAGTCATGGGCTCAAGCTTAATGCCAAGAAATGTATAGTTAACCCCTTTGGGAAAAAACATGTACCCATGAATTACCACATAGGTGGCAGTATGCTAAACACTGAAAGTGTGATGAGAGACTTAGGGACACAGGTGGACAGTGGTCTCACCGTTGATAATCACATCACCACAACAGTCAGGAAATCCTTCTATGTGGCACACCTCATCACTAAGGGCTTTTCATCCAGAAAAAAGGAGGTCATTGTCCCACTGTACTCATCCCTCATTAGACCCATTATAGAGTACAACGCCCCATTTTGTGTGTACCTCACAAGACATCTGCAACAGCTGGAAAGGCTGCAGAAATACCTCACTAAAAGAATCACAGGCCTAAAGCAGATGCCCTATGCTGACCGTCTAAAAAAACTCCAGCTATACTCTGCTGCATATCATCTAGTAAGAGGCAATCTCTACTTAACATACAAGGCCATGTCAAACCCTGAGCTGTTGGGCATGCTCTACTTAAAGAAATCCCAGTCCCTCAGAGCGACATGCACCAGGGATCTAAACCTTGTCATCACAATGAACAAAACATGCTGGAGGAATGGGTTCCTGACCCAGAGACTCCCCATACTCTAGAATAGACTGCCCATACATGTCAAGCAGAGTGCCTCCTTGGCCCTCATCAAAAGGAACCTTGGTGATTGGAGATAGGAAATTCACCCTGGGGATCATGTCAGTAGCCCTGCTAGACAGGGGTCCAGGGAAGTAAATATTGTAGGAAGAAATATCCAAGGAATTGTTATGGCTAGGTTTGTATAGGCCCTAAGACCAATAACCTAGTACCAAACTATGAACCTATAAGTGTATTGAAATGATTGCTATGACTGCAGAATACTGGAATGAACTGGAAACAACAGGAAGAAATTGCAGTGAGACTTTATGCCTTTATCTGTTAATTACCCACAGTTGTGCTGAACAGATGCCATTCTCTCCTTTATGGACCAAATCTTTTTGCACTTTTCACAAAGAAGTTTGCACACCCTATAGTTTGGTTAAGAGTGCTTTATTGTGTACAGCAGAGGTAACTATCAACAATATCTGAATCAAATCTTAATGTCTCCAATAACAGTGCTGATAATTATGTCCATAGTTTCTGCACATATATTCTGATCCTGCTGAATAATATTATTAATATTCTGGAATGCTGGATATTTGACCTGACTGCTGAACCCACTCTCAAGTATCAGTACTACCTTCTGAGGACTTTACTGCCATGACTTGATGCATCTCAGTCCAAACAAACCTAACTTAACTAACAGTGTCGGAAATATTTCCTAATAATAGCAAAACCCTATAAAGTTCTACACACCTCTTAGCCTTGATTGGCAAGCCTTGTAGCATGCAAACAAGACGTGATTGTATTCAAATGTACAGCACATTCTGGTCTTATCAGTATTCTTGACTGAAGGTTATTTCTACTGAAACTGTATGCAAGCTCTGAAGCCTGCTTTAATATGGTGCATTTCTAGACTTATGCAAAGAGAATATTGTATTTTTGTACATTTAAATGGTACCTAATCTAATAGGTACATAGAGTCAGAATTTAATGGTACTTTAAAGTGATAATATAGGCATAGGCCTTAATATTATCTTAGCCAAAGAAAAATATTTGTCAAGTATCCAGCCTGGGTTAGCAAAGCAGTACATTCACTTTCATAACAGGGGTATTAGTCAATTAGTGCATTATGAACTTCAATTTGTATGCTGTTTATGCTAATTATTTGAAAGTTGAATTTGAATGCAGAGGGGAAATTAAACAGTGGACAAGTGAATAACATAGTTGCCTCGCAGCTTGAGGTTTTCTTATTTGGTTTTTATCTGGGTGTCTTCTGTGCAGACTCTGCATGTCATCTTGGTGTTTGTATGGCCATGTTGCCTTTCTCTGGGTTCCTTGGTTTCCACCCACATCCTAAAGACATGCTGTAGTAGATTTGCATTGCTTAGATTTCCATATTCATATGTGCATGGTGTACATATTTAATGTAGAAGTAAGACTTGGCAATCTACTCTGTTTCCACGTTACCTAGTAAACTATGTGTATTCATAAGCCTTTAGGGTTGTGATGCAACTCAACCATATTGGATGGATGGGTGGTAAATCAAATATATGTATCATAGTTTACCATAAGTAATTGTTCATTTAAAGTTTTTCTATAATTATTGAATTATAATGCACCCGACCTTTTAACAAAGAGCATTTGAAGATGATCTTAAATATGTTTTTAAAAATTTTTCTGACTTCGTAGCAAAAGATAGTATGTAAATTAAGTATTAGTCTTCTGGTCTTGAATTTAGATCCAATTACTCTTGTCTGACCCAAAAGAAAGAAAAGTCACAGAAGAATTCCCAGATGTTAAAGCTTCAGCACAAACGAATTGTCACTAATGACACATCATTTCCTAATTCAATATAAAGTGTAGTTTGTAAAAGACCTTTGGCAAACCAGTTGAAAGGGCATCCAGTAGAAATGAAAATTGTTATTACTAAATCCAGAGAAGTGTGCTAAAGCTGGTTCTGAAAGTACAGGAGTTTGATGATGAAGACAGCTTTCAGCCTCAGCAAATTTGACCATCTTGTGACAAGAGGCTTAGATGTGGATGTTGTCATTGAATGCAGGGAATGCCCTTGTTAGCTTGTCCTTGAAGGAAGTCATTTTACATTTTTCCCTCTTTTGTTGGAGGGAGAATAGAAGAGCCAGTAACTCCAAATTACTGCTTGGACTAACAAAATGTGTCCACTGCAGTGCATCTCCAACAAACTATATGATGGACAACCAAAAGCCACTAAATTTATCAAATTGTCTGAGTTGTTGTCTGAGGAAGTAGGCAAAAGTAGTAGTAGCAGCAGTAGTGGTAGTAGTAGAAATAGTATTGGTAGTAACAGTAGTAGTAGCTGTGGTCACCATAGTAGTAGTAGGAGTAGTAGTAGCATTTACAGTAGCAGTAGTAGCAGCAGCAGTAGTAGTAATACTAGTAGTAGTGGTAGTAGTTGTAGGAGTAGTAGTAGTAGTAGTAGTAATAGTAGTAACAGTAGTAGTAGCAGTAGTATTAGTAGCAGTTGCATTAATAGTAGTAGTAGTAGCAATTATAATAGTAATAATGGAAGTAGTAGAAGTAGTAGTTGGAGTAGTTGTAGGAGTAGAAGTAGGAGTAGTAGCAGCAGTAGTAGCAATACTAGTAGTAGTGGTAGTATCTGTAGGAGTAGAAGTAGGGTAGTATCAGCAGTAGTAGCAATACTAGTAGTAGTGGTAGTAGCTGTAGGAGTAGACGTAGGGTAGTAGCAGTAGTAGTTGCAATAGTAGTAGCAGTAGCAGGAGTATTAGTAGCAGTTGTATTAATAGTAGTAGTAGTAGTAGCAGTAGTAGCAATTGTAATAACAATAATAGAAGTAATAGTTGTAGTTGGGATTGTTTTACATTCTAGAACAGGCTGTGGTGTAGAGAAGTCCAGCCCTTGAGCACAAACTTTGGATTCAGTTAATAGCAGGGAAAACATATTGTATTAATGATTCAGCCTGAGTATGAGTTGCTTAATACCATTGTCACAACTTAAACCAGATGGCATAAGTTAGTGGTCCCTCTTCTCCTCTGACTCTTCCAGCACAATCTTGTGATACTCCCTCATGGGAACGTCTTGTGCTCATCAGGGCCATAAGTGACACTAGATTCAAGAACCATCTGCATACTGGAAGATGTATCTGTGAAGCAGTGATACAAAAATGTGTGCTAAATGTGCTAAAAATCAGCAGAACTCTGAATGTGCTGTGTGTGTGTGTGTGTGTGTGTGTGTGTGTGTGTGTGTGTGTGTGTGTGTGTGTGTGTGTGTGTGCGTGTGTCCGTGTGTGTGCATGTGTGTGCGCGTGTGCATGTGTGCGCATGTGTGTGTGTGTCCGTGTGTGTGTGTGTGATTCTGTTTTTGTGTGTACCATAGAAAGCAGAGGCACTATCCAGCTCCCGAACTCCCAGCATTTATCTGCCCATTTGTCAGCTCTTGTACAGCCCTCTAGTGCTGTACATGGTATGAACAGTGGCAATTCTACTGTGTGCTTTTGCGGATGTGTGACCTGCTGCCTTGGAATCTAACTTACCATTCATGTTTCATATAAATATATCATTGTCTTTCTTTCATATTTTGTACTCCCACTTCAGGAAGACATTGCCTTATACAGTCGATGGATACACAGTATGTGATACTGTGTATCCCTCTTCCTAAGAGTGAGGATTTTCAGCACACTGTTCAGACTCAGGGAACACAGATAGCCACACCATGTGTGCTGTAGTATAGTTGCTCACTCACTATTGAATCTATTGATCACAACACTAGTGTACTAACTTATACATCTGACTCATGAGCTTTTCAAGTGCAATGTGTCCATATTGGTGGCCATATGATTCTAACACTGAGCCACACCACTGCCAGACCCATGGAATGATAACTTCTGCACTACTGTCAGCATGCATGTCGGTTGTCTGTACATCTGGCTGCCATCCTTTTATATCACTAATCAGACCTGTGTTGTATAGCTAAACATATTACATTGCAGAGTTTCACATTTTTTAAATAGTTTTCATCTTATGTATTTTAACAAAAAAAAGAGTATTCATAATTGAAAACTTTTGCCAATATGTCATGCATTCATAACATTTCTATATAAATGAGTCACTTACTATTAAATTTAAGTTTGTGTTAAAGTTTATTAAGGTGCTTTTTGACAAAACACCATTACAAAATGGAAAAATGAAGAACAAACAATATACATTAAAAACATTACTTAAATTCACTCATTTCCATTATATGTTAAGTTGAATAAGCATGTCTTTAAGGGCTTTTTGAAACTGGCCATGGAAGAATATTCACAAAACCACCTAGTTGGCAAGTTCCACAGATACGTGGCCTGACAGTAAAAAGACTGGAAATCCAAATTAACATGTTTGTGCCTTGGAATTGGTAGCAGCCTGTCTTGTGCTGAGCACAAAATGCCTAAGGGACAGTATGGCACAATAAGGTCATTCGTATAGCAGAGGCCCAGGTCATGAATTCACAAGGAAACTACTACCAGAAGCTTGACTGAGGATTATTCCATACTGGACAAAAATCCAGTGCATGGTATGCAGAATAGGCATAACATGATGATAACGAGACAGAGCAGTAAGTAACGTGGCTGCAGAGTTCTGCACTAACTGCAACTGATCAAGTTTGGGGTTTAACAGTTTCAGGTACGGGGCAATGCAGTAGTCCACTCTAGTACAGACTAAGGAATGAATAATTGTGACATGTTTGTGGAATTGCTTGCTTATTCCTGCAGAAGCTTCTTAGATGGAAACAAAAATCATTAGTAAACCAAGTATGAATGGCTTCAAAATTATCAGACAGGGAAACAGCAAAGGCTATGTCTTCTTGGAAAAGAATAACTAGATCTAAATATCATCTGTGTAACCATAGAGCGCTAGACCCCATTCCCTTAGTAAGCCTCCAAGAGCAATCATGTAAGCACTAAGACCAAAACAGAACCCTGTGGTATTCTGAAATTAAGATTGTATTTTAATGAAGAATTAAGTCCTGAGCAGAATCTTTGTGTATGGTTAGACAGATAAGATGTAAACCAGTCCAAAACCATAGCAGAAATCCTACTATGATTCACTTTTTCAAATGCTGCAGAGAGATCCTGGGGGACCAACACTATATAGTGCTGCTGATTTCCTGTCATCATGATAGCATTAACAACCCTTATGACAGGTGTTCTGCTACCATGTTGAGGGCAAACATTATATTATATTTACATTATATTATATTATTAAATATAAAATAATAATTATTAAATGACATAGTTGCCTAATATAAGAAGACCTAGTTTGAATTTTCTGTCTCAGTAGGCAGTTACAACATGCAGATATCCTTTACTTTTACAGAGTTCCATGAGTTTTTTTGTGCGAAGTTTGTCAAATGTACGTAGGGCGATAGCTAAGTTATATTCCAGCAGCTGTTACATGTAGAGATACGACAGCATACCAAAATATGATTGCAATGCCAAAAAGCATTTTAAAAGACATTTCGGTAGATCACAAAGCTTGAAAAAAACACATTTTTTGTGAGTCCAGCTGAATTCCCATCTTCTACATTTTTCTGCTGTGCACATCTAGACTTTGTCATAGGTGCTACATTATGATAGACATATGAAATCACAGAACACTAATCATAAATGTTGGGACCATTTTTATGTCTAGTTTACTAAGGCTTTCCAATACTGCTGGTAGTATATGCAACATCTGAGATATAACTGATGCTTTCTATTTATAAAATGGTAGTAGGCCTGCCACAAGAAAACTGATACTTTTCAGCTGAAAAAAAAATGGCATTATCCTTTTAAAGCAATATAGTATCTCCCTTTTAATTTTCATTGATATTTAAAGCCATTCACTTAAATGTAGTAGAGTTAACTCTCTCATTATGAACAAGTGTGCTTGATTCAGTACTGAGATACTGCACTGGTCTAAGCATTACAAAGTTAATAACTCTAAAATTAACATAATTAGTCAAAAAATTAGCAAAAAATGTAATCTCAATATAAATTTAGAGAAGCAGCTACTAATTAAATAAAGCATTCATTGTTGGTACAGAATGTTTGTGTGTGCACACACACGCACACACACACACACACACACACACACACACACACACACACACACACACATCATATATATATATATATATATATATATATATATATATATATATATATATATATATATATATATATGCCCCCTTCAAGAGACTGACTCAACAGAAAGTCAAACTTTATATGGTCAAGACCATATGATCGACTTTCAGAAATGTGAAAGCTCTCAAATAAAGATCACTGTGCAGTGAAGATTGTGGAATTTACTCTTTTCCCCACTGTAATGTGATCTTAGAGTTGGTATATATAATTTTCAGAGGATGTGGGTGGTGCAGCCCCCCCCCCCCCACACACACACACATGTGGTGGTGCAGGGGCTTGGCCCCTGCAAAAACATAGATTTTTGTTTTTTGTCATATGACTTTTCAGGAAGTTGATCATACGGTATGAAGTTCGACTTGCTCTATACATATGCATATGTATATATAGATATATATATATATATATATATATATATATATATATATATATATATATATATATATATATATATATATGCATATATGGTTGTACTTCATCCTGCTGGCTGCTTTCCATGTCAGATCACAGTAGAATTGCAATAGCAAATTTTCCCTTATCCTGATTTTGTACGATCTCAGTGTTGGTATATATATATATATATATATATATATATATATATACACATATATAGCATTAGTAGGGGCTATAGAGTTTTTTTCCTAAAATGATCATTCTTTATTCATTTGCTCTTTAAAGTGCTCAATATTTGAAGCTAGAATCATATGTATGTGTGTGTGTGTGTGTGTCTGTATATATATATATATATATATATATATATATATATATATATATATATACACGTGTGTGTGTATGTATCTTCAGCTACCTGACGTCATGTATATTGTGAAAATGTCAGTTTCAACTTAAAGTGCAGCTTTATTTGACTGCGTATTTCTAAGCACTTTGCAAAACTAAAAGTTAAGTAAAACAAGTAAAGCAATTCCATATAAAAGACAATATTGCAAGTTTGAAGTATTATACATTAAACTGTACTTTAAGTAAAAAAAAAATTGACACCACTGTGGTTAGAAAAGCACAGTCATTAAAGATTTTGTGTATATTAAAATACCTAGCCCAAACATTACTTGTTGGAAATATAATCCAGAAGTGAGAATTTCTATTAGAAGATATGCAAATGTTTACCAAAATGATAAACAGGACATGACTGAAGATAAGTAACATCCAAAAAGTTCAGCACACAAGCTCGTCAAGAAATTCTCCGAATAAGGACACGGATGTTCAAATACCTTTTATCTTAATGCAGTTTTTAACTACCAAATACTGCATGCATTTGCTTGTAAAATGAATTTATTTAATATACCTTCTTCTTTAAATAAAATAATGATCTGAAACAGCTGAGGTTTACCATGAAATGCTTTAAATGACTTAAGTGGAAGAAACTGGTAAATGAGTAGAAGAAGACCAGTTTGTCCTAAGGACAGGTTTATACTATAAGTAGCAATAAACTGAAACAGATGGCCATTAAATAAGCCAAGGGGGTCGAAGCATGCTGTGCTTTTAGCCTCTCCCGAGTACTAACACAGACAGGCCCTGCTCCCACCTTTGAAATAGTATAACTGTTTACTGTTAAAGAGAAGCTTTAAAGAGATCATTTGTTTTCTGTTTTCAGTACCATAACCAACACAATAATAGTATTTTATATATTTTAGTTAATTCCACCTTTGCATCTGTATAGACTTCTGGGACCTGAATACTCCTGTTGAACCCCCACCCCCACCCCATGAGGTGTTCTTTTTTGTGTGTGTGTTCCTGTATGTAATGTATGTATTAACTACAGAAGGTAACTGTAATAACGAAGACCACCAGATGCACTAGTTATGAAAGCTTAAACTTCATTTACCTCCCCTCACAATCTGGAGGAATGTTTCACAGATAACTGCAGCTTTTATTTTAAACAGAGCCATCCATGTTCTGAAACTAATTTGCCATCCTGTTTCTGAGACTGTGCTCAAGGACTTCCTCTCACATAATAATGTGGTTCTGATTAAGCACATCCTATAAGTCCTAGGAGGATTGCATGCAAAGGAAATAAGAGGGAGAAGCAAATGAATTTCCATCCTGCAGTCAGATATCTGATATTGATGACCAGGATGTATACAGGGGCTGCTATTAAAAAGACCAGGACATAGAATCAAAGCAAATAGCTGACAAATTGGATGCCTTTTTACTCAATGCTGAGAAGTGGTGTACTATTCTACTAATCAGGCAAAAGGTATAGATATAACAAGCCATATGTTTATATGTTCAGCAAATCAGATTATGACTCCCAATACAATACACTTCTCTGTTAAGGACAACATTTGTTACAAAACATTAGTTTTAAATGTCTTTCTAGCTGCTAACAGATATTTGTTGCATCAAAACAAAAGATTTATCTCATATAAAACCTAATATAAAAATGAAACTATAATTTTGAAATGGTAAATGATTTTTGTCAGGAAATAATTGGATTATTATTGAAGGCACACATTTTCAGGAATTTGATGGATGCCTCTAAACAGAAACTTTTGTTTGTTATTCTTTTGGCACTTTCATCTTTTTCTTTTCAACTCTAACTCTGCAAAGCATTTAAGAATATATTATTGAATTAACATTTTCCTCTTCATTGGTCAATTATCTCTCAAAATAGAAGCTGTAAGATAACATTTGATTGTATTATTGTGAAGGTAAATTTAGAATGCATGCAGGAAATGAAACGTCTCAGTCAACTATGTAGTGCTTGGTTTTCAAAACAATTTACATTTCTCATATATTATCTTTTAAAGTATGTCATTTTTTAATTTACTGGCAACTAACAAAGATGCAAGTACACTAATCAACAAATACTTGTCCACATTTAACACATGTGAAAATATTTAACTCTTGCACAGTAGATAATGACATTTTGTTTTTGCAAAGAGCAAGTTGTTACAGGATCAAATTGTTTTATTGCAGAAAAGTATTTCAGTCTTGGCAAAACATTATTAAATGAACTACACAAAGAAGATAAATGAAAAACTTTAGAATGAGAAACTATTGACTAACAAGTCATTTCATGCCAGTATATAAAATCCTTCCCACAAACCCCAGGAATGAAACCCACAACTTTCAGTTCCAGAAACAGATGTGTGGACTTGCTGCAAAGAGTATCCTTTCGGTGTATGCATAGATATCACAATTCATCCATCTCTTGTATATGCAGGTGTGTTGCAGTTTTTATCACATCTTCCTCTAAATCTGTAGGCTGTATGTTCAGGTCCCTTTAATTATCTCCTGTATATGAAGCAATGTTGGAGTTTATATGACATCTGCTTGTTTAAGGCAGCCTGAAGGGTGTGGGTTCATGTCCAAGGTAGGAACAAAGATTACACCAAAAACAACAACACTTGAGAGTAACATAGAAGATGTGTTGTACTGAGTCTTGTATTCCATCATTCAGCATAATTTGAGGTCCCTTCTATGATTCCTGGTGTTGATAGTTCCTCTTGGCTACCTCACCTGCTGGAAGTAATTATCCCAAAACATTCACAAAAAAGAAAGGGCATGCTTATATGTGTATGGCAACAGCTTCTTTGAATAAAATCCAGTGCAGGTAATTTCCTGCCTATATATGCATGCATATACAAACTGATACCTTTCAGTCATTATTAACTTGATTGTCAATCGTAGCACTGATCATGTCTAATTTGCTGTTAAATAATAAGGGTATTTTTTTTAATAAAGCCACTTATTTTTATTTTTTTTTCACTAATTTTTTTCATTCAAATTTGCTTGTTACAGTAATGACCCTATAGTGAATATCAGTCAAATAATTTGCATAGCATTCAACAGTATACATAAACAGCTGCAGGTATGTATTTCCAGTATTTGGATTACTAAACCGTACAGTGTGTGTGTGTGTGTGTGTGTGTGTGTGTGTGTGTGTGTGTGTGTGTGTGTGTGTGTGTGTGTGTGTGTGTGCAAACTGGACCTTTTCCTTCTATTTTTTGATCTTGTAGTTGGCATATATTAATTGCAGGGGGTGTGGGGCGTGCATTGGGGTTTGCCCCCTGCATAAGATAGATTTTATAATTATTTATTTATTTATTTATTTATTGAGTCTTTATCTGTTGAGATCAATGTTTTTAGCGTTTTGATTTTTTTCATAAATGGCTAATATAATTACATAAACACATGAGCAATCAGATTTGGAGTGACAAGCTGATATACTCCAAGAGAAAATAAAATTGCTCAACCTTAAATGAAACCCTGACAACTCGGGTTTATTGACAAACCTAATGTCTGAGGAGACAGCTGAGGGAAAAAGCACAGTTGCACTTTTTCAAGCTCACATATACCATTGTAAATGGGTGAGGTTTTCATTCAAGAGCCAGCATTTCTTGATAGAAACTAATGAAACTAGTCTTTAAGCACATGGATATGTGATACAGGTTGAGAACTGGGGCTGGATAGTGGGTATGAAATACCAAAACAAAGCCTCCATAAATATTAGGATGACAGCCTCATCTGATCGTCACATACTTTTCTTAACTGCTTACACTGAAGATTTCTTCATTTGGGGCTCCCAGTCTTAAGGATATGTTAGGTCAGCTGTGAGGGGAAGTGAAGTGGGTAATCAAAAAATGGGTTTGAAGACAAAACAGATAAGAGGCAGCTGTGGTGGGCACAATAATACTGTCCAAGCCCCAGATGGAAATGGATTTTTAATATTTATCTTAGCAGGGAGATGAATGCATCCCTCTACCAGACTAAAGATACTAAAGCACCAGCATGACAAACTCTTACAATGGTACACTGAGGGGAGGAGGGCATTTCATAGGAAGAGCCATAGACGGATAGCAGAGGGGGAATACTATGATGGGCAGCACAGCATTTATAAGAATGAGTAAACTGAATGCAACCACATAATCTTTATGTGCAGTATATGACATCATAGCAAGAGCTATGTATGTAGCTGGAACATGTACATAATATTTACTCAGTAAATGTTAAAAGGTCTTGCATGCTCTTCAGACTGCTGTTTGAAAGTCTAATATTAAATTTCATAGTTATAGTTAATTCTAGTAGGTACTTTGTGAGTGCCGTATGCTGTTACTGTTATATTTGTGTTTTCTTTGATTTTACGGGTGAGTGTTTCTCAAAAAGAAAAAAAAGAAAAGAAAATCCTGTGATTGTTTGCCAAAACATCTTTTCCGAGAAATGTTTGCAGTTCATTGACACATACATGTAGGGTATCAGTTCCACATGGGATGCTGGTTAATGTTCTGCCATGGCACAGATGGAATATAAAAGCTGTGGACTCTCTTCAGAAACTACTTAGGGAGACTTTGAGTTGTACTTGTATGATGCTGATTTGTATTGTTAGATCAAGTGAAAAAAAGCACATTTTAGAGAGCACAGCATCAAACATTATTCTAGCTTTTTAAAAACAGCACACAAATCAGGTTGAGTGATTCTATGAGAAACAAAGCAGATGACGCAAGAACCTTAATGTCTAAAACATTGAAGTACAGCATATGTCTGGCATATGTTGAGGCCTGGAGTGTCATGTGCCGCTTTGCTTTGATGTCTCAGACAACTAACATTTTTGTCTTTCTGCTGGTTTAATAGATCTTATTACTAACCAGAGCCATATCCAGCACTAGGCAACTTAGGCAGTCACCTAGGGCCCTTTGGCTGTGGGGGGGTACTGGCCAGGGGGGGCTGCCACAACACTTACTTTTTAATTAAAAAAAATATGGATTTCCAAGATGGTGGGCGTCTGAGTGGTACCCTCTCCTTGCAGCTCCAGTGCCTATCTTCTGTTTCTACCGCTTAAAGTAAGATATTGCAGGTTGTACACATAATCTGCGTTAAATCCACCTTTATCTAACTTCCGTGAATTAAATTGGAGTTAATACATTCACACCAACTATAAATAGAGCTGTTATAAAACATCTGTAGTGTGCTATCGTGCCTACACGTGGAATATTAGAGGCCTGAACTTCAGTACCATACTGAGAGACAGCTCCGGAAAGTACAATAACGCAAATAGAAATGAACAGATCCTCTAAGGAATCGGAACTTATGGATGTGCAAACTACTAAGTCTAAACTGTCAGCTATCTCTACTTCTCCTGAAAAGGATGCCAAAAGACTAAGATCATCCAAATCGGTATCGGACAATACCAAAGAACCGGTCAAGCCAAAATCTGATAACATCTTAGTAATGGAGGAGCTTAAATCTGCTTTACATGATGCCATTCAAGAGTTATCGGCCAAATTCAATAATTTTGACACTACCATACACAAAATCATGAATAGACTGGATTTGGTTGATGAGAGATCTAAGGCAAACGAGTTTGAAATTCATTCATTAAAAGAATCTCTCCAAATAAAAGACCAAACTATTAGTTCAATGCAATCTAAGATAGTTGACTTGGAAGCGCGAAGCAGAAGAAACAATTTAATTATTAGAGGCTTAAGTGAAAAATATGAACCTAACCAACTAATAGATGTTGCAGCCCAAATATTTTCTTTTCTCTGCAAAGAAACAAGTGCAGCTTATAAATTTAGCATTGAAAGAGCCCACAAAGACAACAATCTACATCAGTCCCAAGACCGGTTTATGTTAAATTGCTAAACTTTCAGGATGTCCAAACAATTCTAACTGCCTTTAAAAAGATCAAGAAACTAAATTGGAATAATCAGTCGCTAATAATATCTCAGGATCTCCCTCTAGAAATTAGAGAAATGCGTCGGAAACTGGCTCCTTACTGCGCTGATCTTATTCAACGAAAGATTAAATTTCAAATGAAGTTCCCTGCAACGCTTACCTTCGTTTACCAAGAAAACAAACTTTCCATGTCGTCTCCGAGTGAAGCCAAGGATATTTTCATTAAATACTTCAGTTTAGATTCTTCCAAGTAATCTCCAGGAACCTTGTTCATATGTCTAGATATTCTCAGAGGACTTCTATAGTTGGGACACTCAGGCAGATATAACTGCTGCACACTCAAGAGGATGAAAATCTAGCGTATCCGCTTCTTGATGCTACGGCCGCCTTGAACTCTATGACTGTGAGCTAACAAGTTCTTTCTATAGCCAATGGTCGAGCTTAAACTTGTTTAAAACATTTGGACATTAAGAGAAAGTGACCAATGGACCATAGTCATGTAGGAACGTTAATGTTTTCATTTTAAAATATCTGTATTAAATTCGTTTAGAATTTTTGAAACTTCTACTAGAATTGTGATATGTATATTACTCGCCGAGTATATGATAGGGATGTTGCACTTGTATATAGCTTGGAATCTCTCAAAGGTGGGCATGCATGTGCATTGTCTTCTGTTTAAACTTTTAACATTACCTTTTATAAGTTTTTATAAACTTTTAAGGTTACTTCGCAGAAAGAGATTGAGTGTGTATGTTTGCATCTACGGGTGTATTTCTTTGTATGTGTATGGGCGTGTGTATCTGTGTATATATAGGGGGGCTTATGCGTGTGTGTGTCTGTGTGTGCATGATTGAATGGGGAGATGATGTTATCAGCACACTCCAATTTTTTTTAACGCTTGGATTGTCTGACATAATTCTAGTGCACATGACTTGCATGTTTATGGCCAGTTATTGCCTTCCTTTCGAGAGAGCACTTACATTTATTTAGTGTAGTTTTGCTGAGTTGGGCTCTGTTTATCGTGCATCATATTTTATCGTCGTTGGAACAGGAATTAAAGGAGAGTGACTGTACCGGTTGCTAATTTGGTGGGGAAAACTTTATAATGCAAATATGCGATTAGCAAATTTACTGTACTATGTTTGATCCTTGCTTGGGGTGCACTACCTTGGGAAAAGGAAAGTCATGCAAGCATTTCCTCAGGCTTTCTTTTTTCTCAGATCCATACAGGTGTGCTTTATTCCTGCATTGGCCCTTACATACAGTATGAATTGTCATGGAACTACAGATGTTTTACACTGGTATGTCGTTTTTTTTTTCATTCAGGAAATGCTGGTTTGACTTTTTACACGTCAGTATGGAAATCATAGTTTTCATCGATTACCTGGGTAACTCATTGCTCTGTTTTACCCAGTGCAACCCCTGTTGCATAAGCCGATTGGATCATAATGTTCCCATAATTGTTATGCATTTGATCACCGACAAGCGACTGTTCCTCTCGGGTCCTGCAATTATAGTTGGAATTACATGGATAGTGTCTTCTGTATTGAAGCTTATTTATAAGTTAACCTAGGATTGTAATATTTCTCTGGCCTTCGGCTACCTTATAAATATGCTGGATGCTAATAGGAGGTTAATAGGGATGTGATGTCCAAGCTTGGATGTGGTAAGAATTTGTACGATTTTTGTAAATATTGTAAATTTTTTATTATACTTGTTAGAGTTGACATGTTTATGTATTATTCAAACATAGATTTACTTTTTATACTTTGCTCAAGCACTCTCTCAATTGCTATAGGTGGGTAGGTATGCACGGATTTAGGATTGAGGGGTTTGTGTACCATATATCTACATTTTGTTGCCTTAACCTTACGATATATAAGTATTAAGATTAGTCCTTTGATACCTTTTGTTCCCCTAACTCCATACATTCTTACACTCTGATCTAGACTTCATCATCTTTGGTTATCAGAACCAAGGATATTATGACTAATGTAACTAGTAATGTATTAGTTTCATCATGGAATGTTAGGGGGCTAAATAACAGGGATAAAAAGAAACTAGTAATGCATGTGTTGCTTAAAGCCAGGTCTGAGGTGTGTTTTCTTCAGGAGACGCACTTGCTAAACACCGATTGGGCAAATGATAATAAGAAATCAGGGATATTATTGCCTCTGGTTCTGTCAGCAACTCCAAAGGAGTGGCAATAATTATTAAACAGGCTTTCCGACCACAGATTATTCTGAAGGGGAATGATCAGGATGGCAGATGGTGCTTTTTTACCTGCTCTATGCAGACGCTAGACTATCCAATATTATTTCTCAATGTGTATAGCCCATGTACAGAACAATCAGACTTTATTATGTCCATCTATAATCTCCTTCTTAAATTCCCAAAACATAGATTCATAATTGGAGGTGACTGGAATGTGGTTATCAATCCTCAGCTGGATCGCTCATGTAGAGTTAAATCCGGGTACTCAGGGAACTGTAATGCCCTGTTAGAGTTGATTGAAGACTTTGATTTAATTGACCCGATTGCCTTTACTTCCAGTATCCCTGACTGTAAACACAATCATTTCACATACTTTTCTCAATGCCATAAGACATGGTCCTGTATTGATTATTTTTTAATTTCTAGTTACTTTAATAACAAGAAAATTAAGTTTTCAACTGAACCCCGTTTTCTTTCAGACCACTCGAGAATAGATTTGGAAATAAACTTATCTCATACCATAGTATACAAAACTCCTAATTGGTCACTAAATTGTAACCTTCTGAAGGATCATTCTCTGGGGAATGATATCAGAATGACTCTCAATGATCTTTTCGGAGTAAAACAGGATGATACTATCCCTTTTGATATTAGATGGGCAGCAGCAAAAGCCGTACTCAGAGGTATCTGTATTAAGAAAGCGAGTTTTCTTAAGAAAAGGCGTGCTAACAAGTTAGCCGAGTTACTACTAGATATCAATCGTTTGGACAAGAAGCTGGCTGATAATTACTCTCTAGATACAGAGCAAGAATTAATGGCTAAACAAAAAGAACTGTTTGATTACCATCAATCTAACCTGTCCATTTGGGAATTTAGATACATAGCAAAATTCTCGGAATATATACAATCTCCTTCCAAAGCTCTCGTGAAAATAATTTCCAGTTCACCTAAATCTCCTAGAATATCTTGCCTTCAGTATAATAGTCAATCTTATAGATCTGATGAAAGTATTATTCAACTCTTTCATCAAATATATTCGGAGATCTTCACAAACTCCAACTTTACGATTCCAAAAGATGAAATGGAGAAGTTCCTAGATGGGATTACCTTTCCGAAGGTAACCGAATTGCAAAAAGATTTACTTTCGGCCCAGATAACGGAAAAAGAAATTCTTGGAGTCATTGATAAATTAAAATTAGGTAAAGCCCCCGGCCCGGATGGATTTCCATCGGAATTTTATAAATCATTTAAGGATATTTTGGCCCCTATCCTACTAGATCTATTCGAATCCTTTGTTATGTATGGTATTAAGGACCCATACATTAATTATTCTAAAACTATCCTGATTCCCAAAAATACCATAGGTACCACTGATCCCAATGACTATAGGCCGATATCTCTTATGAATGTGGATATCAAAATTCTATCTTCCATACTCGCTAATAGACTAAAAAAGGTAATGAATGATCTGGTATCCCCTGAGCAAGCTGGGTTTATGGGCAATAGACATACTTGGGACAACACCCTGTTATTAGAATATCTCATTAAAATAACTAAGCAGGATCAAAACCCTAGTTATGCCCTGATAGTGGATGCTTGTAAGGCCTTTGATAGGGTGAATTGGGATTTCCTGTTTCTGGTTCTCTTGAAATTTGATCTCCCTACTGAATTCATTAACCTAATCAAAGTTTTGTATAAGGGATCGCATACCCGGCTTTATATAAATAGCTTATACTCAAAACCCATAAAGATAACCAATGGTACTAGACAGGGTTGCCCCCTTTCTCCTCTATTGTTTAACTTATATTTAGAGGTCTTGCTGCTCTTTGTTGTACAGAAATCCCATCATGCTACTCCTAGGATTTGTAATTTGAGTGTTAAATTTCTTTGCAGATGACCTGAACTTGTACTTTATGCACCCGTCTAGAGATGCTATGAAATTAATAAATTCCCTAGATATTTTTGCCGAGGTCTCGGACTTCAAGATAAATACTAACAAATCCCTTATTTTTCAGATCAATCCTGCAGCACATAAACCACATCTTTTCCCAATTTTGCCTATACGTACATGTCATTCCTTAGACTACCTAGGTGTTTCGTACGACCACTCATATTCTTCTATTCTGCAAGGTAACTTATCTAAGGTTTGGTCCTCTATTTCGCAGAATATGTTAAGATGGCAATTATTAAAACTTTCTACTCTGTCCAAAATCTCTGTTGTTAAAATGAATATACTCCCTAAAATTCTTTATCAGTTTTTTTTTTCCTTATCCCCAGTTACAAATGCTTTCATTAAGAAGATCCAGAAAGAGATTGCAAAATTTGTTTGGTACCCAAAATCGGTTAGAATGTCGTATCATAGACTTATGCTTCCTAAATTAATGGGGGGTATGGCAATGCCCAACTTTACTCTATACTATAGAATTATCCTGGCTAATAGAATCTTGGCTATTGCTAATCATGCTCCTGATTCTCCATTATGGACTCCACTGTGGATTAAAGTATGGTTCAATCATACCATTAGTAATAACATTAACCCCAGAACTTTACCCTTTTTGACAAAGAGTTCCATCAAAGAACTCAGGTTACATAAGACATTGAAGGGTTTAATCAACACCTTTCAGGATTTATTTAATTTTATGGGATTAGAGGGTGCCTTACTATTGTTCCAACCCTTTCATCTTAATCCCAATATTAAAATGGGGGGCCAGATGATAAACTTAAACAATTTCCCCCTTATTAGGGACTATACGATATGGGAGCTTCATAAATTTAAGCATCTTTCACTAACAAATCTTAGAGATACTCTTTCTTTGTCCAAAGCCTGCACTATTATATTGAGGCAGTTACGGGACCTCACTTCTTCCATTCTTTCTAACCGATATAGCTCTGACACTGAGATTCATGCAGTAACACATCTTTTACAGAGCCTAGCCACCAAGAAGTACATGCTTTCTATAGCATATAAAGCATTCTCCTCCTATTCACATAGAGGTGAAATTATCTTTGCGGATTACTGGAATAGACATGGTGTAAGTATATCTTCACAACAGAAATTGCAGTCGATCAATCTTACTTTAAAACACTCCCCGTTTAAGAAATTTATCTTTACTCAATTTATGATTACAAATAATCTATATATAACTCCATCTCACTTAAATAAATTCAATTCATTTATCTCCGCTTCATGTCCTTGTAAGCTGATATTATTCATATATTATGGTTTTGTAAATATGCTCAGAATCTTTGGTGCTCTCTTAAGGTCAGACTAAGTAAAATGGGATACCATAAATCAACATTATCCTGGGAAATGGCCCTACTGCACATTACCAATATCAATATATCTCCTTTTAGACTCAAAGTATTGATCACCATCTGCCTTCTTATTAAGTTTTACATTACCAAACATTGGATGGATTCTTCCAATTTAACATGGGGGGGCTTCAGAAACCTGGCAGTTACGTATATTTCCTCCCAAAAAATGTTAATTGTTAGTCTACACAAAAGACTGGAGTATCAGAAACTCTGGGATTTTATTTTTCTACTCCTGGCTGATGTCTGATGGTGACATATTTACTATTTTAATGTGAGACCGGGATTCTCTAAACTGTGAAGGACGTTATATGAGATCTCTTCTTAGCATGTTAAATGTTCCCTGTTGAGAAACATTTAAGGTGGCTTTATGTTCAATAGTTAGACAAACGAAGGTATTGGTACAGTGTATATAGTTTTTTGCTTTTTGTATGTCTGTTAGTAGTAGATTGATTTGATAGCTCTCCTTTTGTAGATATTTCGATCTGTTTTTTTTTTTTTTTTTTTTTTTATATAATGCTTATGTCACATCTGCTATTTTTTTAACTTCTGGTTTTATGTGATTGTATGTTTTGATACATTAAAAAGAATAAAGAATATTTGGAAAAAAAAAAATACATGTCTTCTTTAAGGGTTTTCTTCTTTAAGAATGCCATCTACATCACAGATTTACATCCCTGCACGTGTCCATACACACACACACACACACACACACACACACACACACACACACACACACACACACACACACACATGCTGTTGCTTCTTCTTTTCCTTCCACATTTGCTAGCAGAATTTAAATGCACAATGTTCATACTGCTTCAACCTGTGCAGAGAAATGACAAATATATCTGTAAGTGGGTGCATTGTCTTCTTCTTCTTGCCATTATGAACAAAGTGTGTGTGTGTGTGTGTGTGTGTGTGTGTGTGTGTGTGTGTGTGTGTGTGTGTGTGTGTGTGTGTGTGTTTGAGTTTGTGTTTAAAACGCCCTAGTGAGGAATATCAGGTTAGTTAAATCTGGACAAAGCCTTAAATAATGAGATGGCAAAGACCAAAAATAGGTATAGATTTTAAATATTGCTCTTTTAAACTTAGAATGCTGTTAGAATAACAGGTTTTGTGTTAGCTTGCATTTTCTGAAGGATATGAAGTCTCCAACTCAAATGTATCTCATTATTTAGTGACTTTATTCCTCCGTAGTTTGCCGTTTGCCAGAAAAACACCAAATTTAAGAGGAGCAAACCAAAAATATGAGTCAAAACTCTGGATATTCTGCAGAAGTTTGGACAGTGGAGAGGTATGATGACATCAACTACCACAGTGCATTTTCAGTGAATTATAAGCTTCAGTGCATTTTAAGGAATAGTGAGCTTCAGTGAATTTCAGGGAACTGTGAACTTCAAGGGAAGATAAGTTTACTGCTGCTCATGTAAAATTTGTTTTCAATGTGCAGCTGTTTTGTTTAGCAAATGGTTGTCACTGTGCTACAAAATTTGAAAGTGGTGCTAGTAGCACAACAGGTAGCATGCTTGCTTTTGATGTGGAAGGCTGTATCTTTTACTCCCACACCATGAAGATGGACAGCTGATACTGTGTTGTATTTTAAGTGATCCCTATCATACGATAGAAGTTTCAAAACTTCAAAATTCATATGATCAAGACCATATGATCAAAGTTTTGAAGCACCAAACATAAAAGAAAAAAATAAAAACAAAAACTTTTTTAAATATTTTTGCAGGGGAGCAAGCCCCCCTGCATCCCCCCACACCCCTGATAATTAAATATACCGACTCCTGAGATTGCACTACAGTGTGGAAAAGGGTAAATTTCCCTATCCACTCTGTACCATGATCTCTATTCAAACCATTTGATGTTTCAAAACTTCAATCATACTGTCTCAATCATACGAATTTTGAAGTTTTGAAACTTTGATCATATGATAAGGATCCATTTTACAGGGAATGGAGGTGCTGCTCTTCTGAGTGTCTCCTCCTTTGGATGAGATGCCTAGTAACTATGAACCTGTTGTTGGTTTGCCATCTCTTCCCATTTGCAATATTAGCAGCTTACCATTTTTTTAATGTAACATAGGAAATTTATTCTTCAAGGGAAGCAGACACTGAAATTGTAGATGAAACACTGAAATTTAAAGTTGTTTGCTAGCAGCAACCTCTTCATTAGTAACAGATCTCTTTAATGTGGAGTTATTCAGATTAAGTTTACTTCTGCAGAGATTATGCAAATTGACTGATATTGGTGGATTGTAATGACACAATTCTGAAAGGCCTTTTATGGTTGAAATGTTCTGAAATAGTTTTGTCATTATCAGTTACATTACATTTTGTTTCACTGCTTATGAAAAAAAAGGTTCAAAACTGAAAATTTAAAACACCCTCTTAACAAGTGGTGCTGTATTATACAAGGACTATAATTTAATAAAATCAGGAAGGTGAATAAATCATGCATGGTCCTAAAAATCTGTTTATGGGGCCTATGGTTTAAAACAGCCCAAATGTAAATTTAATTCCCCCAAGTGCTAGATGCATTTTCTTTGAATGTAGGTTTAAATGCCATTTCAATGAAAGTGACTTTCAAGGGCAGAGAAGATTACAGTTAACGCTAAGTCTGTTTTCACTGTGAGAGTGTATTGTTTTGTTAACAAATGTCAGAATTTGTGTTATAAAATTTGAAATAAAAGTTTTAAATTAAATCCGAATATCTGTAATCAGAGTAGAAGTAAAGAAGAAAACAGTATTATGTTATAGTAACGGAATAAATAAATAGCCACGTAATGGGACACTGGAATGACTGCAGGGGCGGAGGCTGCTGTGAGTGTGGGGAGGAGGGTCACAATCCATTACCCTGCCTAGGGCCCCATGGGATCATAATCCAGCTCTGTTACTTATCTGTCATTGATATTTGGTTTCAGCTACTTCATTCTTCCCTAACAAATTGTAGCTGTCCCACCTCCCTTTAAGTGGATTCCTGCACTGCTTGCCCATGTACTTACTAGTCATTAGCAGATAGAAATTACTAAATGGCTGCATTTGTAGTACTGACATGTCTTACATCTGAGTGCCTTCTCGTAAGCAGTCAACTTTAATTTATTGCCATTTTCATTCTTGTGATGTGCTGAACCAATGTTGCTTGCCATAGAAGCATAGAGGCTTTGGGTCTCCTCATTTCAAGTATCAGGATTTGAACAATTCATATTGTCCCTATTAAAACCACAGTGGTTTAATGTTTGGCTTGCAGAAGTGTGACTATCAGTTAGTGCAGAGAATTAAAGCTCTGACCTGTTAACATTTTGGTTCCTGTACAAATGTGTACAGGGTTTGATTCTTTCCTCCTCCATTTGCATACTGTGTGACTCTAAGCACAACACCTAACCAGTGAAAATGGACACTTGCATCCATTGGGCCTTGCCTGGCTAACAAGTGTATAAAATAATAAACTATTGATACTCTGGACTTGGCATTTTATTTTATTTATTTATTTGCAGTTTGGTTTCCAGGATAGTCCATTGGGCTACAAGGAGCCCATTTCCAATGGAGTCCTGGGGAGAAAAGCTCCAGAAAAATACAAATACATAGTTCAGAAAAAAACACAAATTCATAGTATACATTTCAAATAAATGTTATATACATACTTCAGAAAGTACAAATCTGTATCACACATTTTTTAGTTTTTTTACACTAAAAGTTGTGGTTTTGTGTGTTTGTCAGCACTTGTTTTACCACTGGTACATTGATGTTGTTTGTAGGATTGTTGCTTAATTAGGCATTAGTTGTGATATCATCTGGCAAGCCCATTTCACAATGGGTCTGCAACATTAATTTGTAATTTTTTTATGAATGCATTTGGAATTGAAATATGAGTGAAACATTTGTAATTATCATACTGATGCTTTTTTCAACTTGAAGCAATATATTTATTGTCTGTATAAGGCCATATTATAGCATAAATATTCCACATCATTCTGGTATAGGTATTACAGGACCTTTTATGTATTTGTGTATTTTGTTTGAGTTGCATGCATATAAGCTTTACTTTATAGCTATGTATCATGATGTCTGTTATCCAGCTAAAGCATCTTTAATAAACACAGTGCTGTCTTTATCCAGTGCTTAACTTCATACATATATTTATAGGTTCATAGGTTCATACTAGGCTATCTGCCCTAGGGCATTTATAAGCCTAGCCAGAGTGTGTTTGGCTTTCACCACCCATTTTAAATTAATTTTGCTATGCCTTTTTTTGAGGTTAGTATACTGTGCCTCTGTCTAACAGTGACACAGAAGTGATAGCCGGGGTAAACCTACGATCTCCCATCCACTCATCAAGATTCCTCTTGAAGAGAGTCAATGTGGGACTCTGCCTAACCTGGACTGGGATTTTATTCCAGAGTGAAGGGAGCCTCTGGGTTATGAATCTGTCCCTCCAGCATGTCCTATTTATTTCAGTGCTGAGGTTCAAGCCTCTCGAGCGCGTAGCTCGATGGGATTTGGATTTTCTGAGGTGCAGCATGTCCATTAATTCCGGGTTGGACATCGCTTTATACGTCAGGCACAGATCGCCTCTGAGCAGGCGGTATGCCACTGAGTAGAGCTGGAGTTTCTTTAACCGGGCAACATATGGCATCTGTTTGAGCCCTTTGATCCTCTTGGTGAGGTACTTTTGGGGTCTTTCCAGTTGCTGCAGGTGTCTGGTAAGGTACATCCCAAAAGGGGCATTGTACTCAATTATGGGCCTGATGAGGGATGAGTAAAGAGGCACGATGACCTCCCCTGATCTAGATGTGAATCCTTTCATGATTAGGTGTGCTATATAAAATGTTTTTCTAACCACTTTGGCCACGTGGTTGTCAAATGAGAGATTGCTATCAACTTGGGTCCCCAGGTCCCTAATGATTTCTTCTGTACTTAATGGATTACCACCTATGTGGTAATTTGTGGGCACTTTGTTTTTGCCAAAGGGGATGACTATACACTTTTTGGCGTTTAGCTTGAGGCCATGGCTCTGGCACCAGTTGTCTGTTTCTATGAGGCCCTTTTGGAGGATGCTTGTGTCGGCTGGAGAGTTGATTATGGCACCCAGTTTGCAGTCATCTGCAAACTTGGTCAGCCACAGTCCTTCCGTGTTGGCCTGTACCGAGAAATATATACCGAACAAGAGAGGTCCCAGGACTGAGCCTTGTGGGATGCCACTTGTAACTGGTTTGGAGTCTGACATGGCTCCAGCAATTCTAACCATGTGGGTTCTGTCCTTGAGCCAGTTTGCAACCCATCTAGTGACATAGGGGTTTATATTTAAGCTGGTGAGCTTATCTATAATGCCAGTGGGGTATTGTATCGAAGGCTTTTGCGAGGTCCAGGTAGGCTGTGTGGACCACCTTCCCCTCGTCAATGGCCTTGGTGACTGTTTCAAAGAAATCAACCAGGTTTAAGAGGCAGGATCTGCCCTTAACATAACCAAACTGGGTAGGATCCAGTGTCTGTAGGTCCCCAATATCTTTATTTATGAGGTCCATGATGATCCTTTCCATAGCTTTGCAGACCAAGCTAGTCAGGCTTATGGGGCGATAGTTTCCAGGATCCATTGAGGCACCACCTTTGTGGAGAGGGACAACTGTTGCTGTATGCCACTCTTTGGGTACATATCCTGTAGTAAGGCTAAGATTGAACAGTAGTTTTATGTTTGGGTTTAGCTCTTCTTGGAGTTCATGTAGGGCGAGCCGGGGCACCATCTGGTCCCATTGATGCTGTGTTTTTTGCTTTGGAGAGGGCGGCTCTTACCTGAGCATCTGAGATGTCAGGGGGCAGCACTCTGTTGGGATAGATATTTCCCCTTTTGGTGGGAAAGGGGGGGGAGAAGTTTGCACTGAACCTGTCAGCTAGGATGTTGGCAATGTCTGTGGGCTTGGTGTATTTTTTGTCATTTTGGACTAATTCTGAGCATATCTGGGAATTTCCACCCAGGTTCCTAACATAACTAAAGAAACCCTTGTGATTATCCTTAGTGTCCTGTGCAATTTTTCTCTCGAAGCTGGCCTTAGACGATTTTATGAGTGCCCGTAGTTTTTTGCTAATACTGATCAGAGATGCCTTCCCTTTTTGGAATTTTGCTCTATCATGTAGTAGCTTCCTCATTCTATTGTATAGTTTGTTTATGGCTGGGGTCCACCAGACAGGACATCTGCCTTTGGAGGATTGGGTCTTGGTTTTATTTGGGATTGCATGATCCATGCATTCCTGAAGGTGTTCATAGAATGCGTTTATAAAGGATTCTGCGGTCTGGACCGTATTTTCCACAGGCCCAGGGGCTTTGAAGGATTTCGCCTCGGTTTTGAGGCCTGTGAAATTTGCTTTAGAGAAGTTTTTCACTGTGGTTTTCTGGGCAGGGGGTGGGGTCGGGATGTGAATATCCAGTGAGATTAGTTTATGGTCTGATCTTACCAGTGAGGGATACACTTCTGGTCTGGAGCATAGTGTCCCCATGTTGGTGATGATCAGGTCCAGTATGTTTTCCCCTCTTGTGGGAGTGGTAACAAGTTGTTCCATAGCATTTGCTTGCAGTGCTAGTTATTGTTATTATGGTTCTTCTTTTTGTCAAATTCATAAGGATTTTGGACGTTGCATTGGTTTTCCAGTAGTTATGTATGACCCTTCATTTTTCCATCAGGATACTAAACAGTATCTCGTTTCACTCTTGGACACTGATTGCCCCTAAGAAACAATGGCTATAGAGGTTAATACTGCACTTTGGCTATGGTTCACCCTGAGCAATGGGGCCAATTTCCACTAGGATTTTTTAATGTCAACACCGAGTGAGGTTGCCTATAGATAGGGCTTTTCTCTGCCGATGTTCGGGGTTGCCTGGTCTTCATTTCAGGAAGATAGGATGAAATTTTGTTTAACTGACCCCCCCACCCGCAATCACACAAACACATGCACTCTCCATAGCATAGCAAACTTGATATTACTTCTGACTAATTGTACTATTTTGTTGTCATGTTTGTAATGCAGAACTGTCTGAATAACAACTTTGACCCCTGTTTGACTGTGGTCATTCCTTCTAGCATCTTTTTTATTCAGTTCTCAGGTTATATCATGATCTCTGTGGGGATAGTTATCTGTTACAGATCTGTGTATAAAGTTACCTAGATTCTGTTTGGTGGTCCGACTTCCACAAAGTGGACAGTTTGTCTCAGAGCTTCTGGTGAAACTGCCAAAAAAGGAACTATATTAAACAATCCTTGAGGAAGGAAGATATTAACAAAACCTGACCTGAAGTGGAGCAATACTGGAGAAATGGATGTCATTGTCAGGGTGGATGAAACTGAAACAGAATAAGATCCTTCATGTTCAGATGAGGTGGCAGAATACACTGTATTACTTGAAACAGGTGGCAGGTGGATGCCGAGAAGTAATGAAAAGGTCATGGGATGTATCGGGGAGGAGTAGCCAAAGAAAAGAAAAAGCAAAAGTGAATCTAGAGGCCTGCCTGGAGAGTCTGCGGGTGTAGGCTAGGGAACTCAAGAGTTAAAGGAAGCAACAGGATGACTTGAAATGCAGATCAGGAGAGGAGAACTTGGGCATACCAGGTATCCCAGAAAGAATGCAAGAGTCTTAAATTGAAAGACTACTTAAAACAAAGTTACCAATAACTGAGCTTCTAAAACATAATAGATGCTGGGATAGATAAAAATACACCAATTTGGAAGAAAACAGGCTAAAGAAGGAATACCCACACATGTCCTATTTAAACACACCCTCATGTTGTACTGCAAAATGGTGTAAAATTACAGTGGTTTGCAAACTTGTTACAGCTGAGAGAGCACAAATAAAATTACTGCCAGACTCCTGAGATGAAATTTCACCTGCCCATTACCCACATTTCTTCCCCAAGAAATACTCTCTACCATTTCCTCACCAATTATCACTAAAGAAGGGGTTGCCACTGTGCTCTCTACAGCAAAAAACATCTTCAGTGGAGCCCAATGATATACCAGGTTGCCTCTTAAACAGCTTGAATCAGGACCTATCAGGCTCATTGGGATCTATATTTAACAACAGCCTCTGGACTGACTTTGTCCCAGTAGAGCAGAGGACTGCAAAAGTCATCCCTCTGCATAAAGGGGGGCAATCAACTGACCCAGATAATTACAAATCCATAATTTTGACTAGTCTTATATGTAAGGTTATGGAAAGAATAATCATAGACCTGATAAACAGTGACATAGGAAATCTCCAAATACTGGACACAACCAAATTTAGCCAAGGCATTTGACACTATCCCACACTCAAGTATTATAAATAAACTCATATAATTGGGAATAAATCCCATTGTCACCAGTTGGATAACTAATTGGCTGACTGACATGACATATGCAGTTAAACAGCATGAATCTATATCCAGCAGGAGTTCAGTTACTATTGGTGTGCTACAGGGCTCAGTGTTGGGACCAGTCCTGTCTAGAATATACTTCTCTGAACTAAAGGCTAATGTGGATGGCCTCTGGATGACAAAGTCTGATGATGACTGCAACCTGGGGGCAATCATCAAATCCACCAGTGAAGCAGATGCTCTTCAAGAGGTTCTAAATCAGACAAAGGATTGGTGCCAGAGCCATGGCCTAAAGCTAAGTGTGAAAAAATGCATTATCATATCCTTTGAGAAGCCAGAGATCCCTGCAAATTGCAACATTAATAGCACATCCTTATGAGTAGAACCAGAGGTGAGAGATCTAGGTACATAGGTACATAGATAGATAGTAGCCTGAACTTTGACCGCCATTTGTCCACAGTGGTAAGAAAGTCGCTCTATGTAGCACAACTTATAAATAAAAGTATGGCATCCAGATCCAAGGAAGTTATAGTTACACTGTACTCAATCCTCATTAGACCTGTAATCTAGTACAATGCACCATTTGGCATGTACTTGACTAGGCACTTACAACAGCTGGACTGACCCCAGAGGTTCCTCACGAAGAAAATACAGGTTGTTAACATCATGTCTTATATGGATAGACTAAAATCTTACCCTATCTCCTGCCAACTATTTTGGGATGACCTCTGCCTAAACTACAAGGCACCCACAAATTCAGCCTTGGTGGAGCTGCTACACATCCACAAGGCAAACAGCACAAGGGTCACCTGATCTTGGAATCTAAACCTAGTCAGTGAATGTAAGAAAATTTGCTGGAGACAGATATGTGTCACAGAGATTACCACTTCTTTGGAGCGGGCTTCCTATTCAAGTGAAGCAGAGCCATACCCTGGCCCTCTTCAAATGCAGTTTGGATCAATGGATGAGGAAATGCAAATTCACATTTGGATTAGGACATATGTCCCTTACAGACAAGGGCAAGTTGTAAAATACTAAAGGCATATGCAGAAACCTATGCCATCTTCTTGCCCCTACGGGCCACATACTGCATAAAATCAGATTGTAGTGGCTAGACTTGTAAGGGCCTTTAAGCCATTAGCCTAGTAATCTCCTATAAACATATGAGCCTATGATTTACACAAGAGACAAAAAGCATATGAAGGAGGAAAGGACGACCTAAAAGGAAGGGCTGAATTCCTTATTAATATTCCCTGATAAATATAGGTTCATATGTTCATAGGTAGGTACTAGGCTATTGGCCCTAAGGCCTATATAAGCCTAGCCAAAAGGTACCCTGGCTTTCACCACCCAAGAAAATTATTTTCCTGTGCCACTGTCGAGCAGAGCCACAGAAGTGATCCCCGGGGAGAATTTCCTATCTCCCATCCAATCATCAAGATTTTTCTTCGAGTGCTAATGAGGAGCTTTGTTTGATATAGATAGGTAGTTTGTTACACAGTATGGGAAGTCTCTGGGACAAGATACTATCCCTCCAGCATGTTCTCTTTCTTGTGGTGACAAGGTTTAGGTCCTTAGAGCGTGTAGCTTGGAGGGATTGGAATTTCTTTAAGTGGAGCATGTCCAAAAGCTCTGGGTTTGACATAGCTTTATGTGTTAGGCAGAGATCGCCTCTGAGCAGGCGATATGCGACTGAGTAAAGCTGCAGTTTTTTGAGATGGTCTGCATAGGGCATCTGTTTGAGGCTGGTAATCCTCTTTGTGAGGTATTTCTGTGGCCTTCCCAGTTCTTGTAGATGTCTTGTGAGGTACATACCAAAAGGGGTGTTGTACTCTATAATGGGTCTAATTAGTGGTGAGTAGAGGGGAACAATGACCTCTTTTTTCCTGGATGAGAAACCTTTTGTGATGAGGTGTGCCATGTAGAGGGATTTCCTGACTACTGTGGCAATGTAATTATCAAAAGAGAGACTACTGTCCACCTGTGTCCCAAGGTCTCTTATCACACTTTTGGTGTTAAGTAGACTACTGCCTGTGTGGTAGTTCATGGGTACAGAGTTTTTACCAAAAGGGATGACAATGCACTTTTTGGCATTGAGCTTCAGGCCATGGCTTCAACACCAGGCATCTGTCTCAGCGAGGCCCTTTTGTAGGATGTCCACATCTTTTGGAGTTTTGATTATGGCTCCTAGTTTGCAGTCATCTGCGAACTTTGTTAGCCAAAGACCTTCTGTGTTAGCCTGTACTTCAGAGAAGTAGATACCAAACAGGAGAGGACCCAGCACAGAATCCTGTGGTACTCCACTTGTCACTGGTCTTAAGTCAGATTTGGAGTTTGCTACTTTCACAGTGTTGGTTCTGTCAGTGAGCCAGTTGGCAACCCATCTTGTGACATAGGGATTTATACCTAGTTTAGTGAGTTTATCTATAATTCCAGAGTAGGGGATGGTGTTTAAAGCCTTGGCGAGATCTAGATAGGCTGTGAGAACCACCCTACCCTCATCTACAGCTTTGGTGACCACTTCAAAGAAGTCTATCAGGTGTAGGAGACATGATCTGCCTTTTACAAACCAGAACTGGGTAGGGTACAGAGTTTGGAGATTACCAATGTCATTGTTTATAAGTTCCATGATGATACATTCCATAGCCTTGCAGACCAAACTCATCAGGCTAATGGGGCGGTAGTTCCTGGGGTCCATGGTGGCTCCCCCTTCGTGGAGTGGGATAACCATTGCTGTGCACCATTCAGTGGGTACAACGCCTGAGATGAGGGTATGACTAAACATGGTACTTAGGTGGGGTGACAGTTCGTTCTGTAGTTCTTGTGGAACGCAGCCTGGGATGCTGTCAGGTCCCATGGATGCTGTATTCTTGGCTAAGGAGAGTGTGTTTTTTACCTGTGCAGCCATGATTACAGGAAGTTTGCATTCTTCTGGTATAGAGATGGACCCTTTAGGGGTGAGAGAGGGGTAAAGTTAGCACTGAACCTATCTGCCAGGATGCTGGCAATATCATTTGGTTCTGTACATTTAGTGCCATTGTGCTGTAACTCAGAGCAGTTCTGAGTGTTGCCATTGAGATTCTTGACATAGCTATAGAATGCTTTGTGGTTGTCTTTAGAATCAGTGGTGATTTTGTTTTCATAACTAGCTTTGGTGGATTTTATGAGGGATCTCAGCTTCTTACTGAGGCTGACCAGGGAGTTCCTCCAATCATGGTATTTTATTTTTTTTTTTTGCAACAGTTTCTTTCTCCTGTTGTAGAGTTTGTTTATGGCAGGAGGCCACCAGATTGGCTTCCTTTTTTTGGAGGATAGCATCTTGCTTCTGTTAAGAATCAATGCACTCATGTAAGTACTTATACAGTGCATTTGTATAGGATTCAGCAGTCATACCTCTAGTGTCCGTCAGCATGGGTGTCGTGAAGTTTGCCACTTCTGTCTTAAGAAGTGTAAAGTTGGCTTTGGAGAATTTTTTATGGTGGGTTCCCTAATGGGGGGGGGGTTGGGGGTGGGATTTGGATGTCTAGGGTGATTAGCTTGTGGTCAGATCTGACCAACGAAGAATTGACTTCTGGTGTGGAACACCGGTTACCCATGTTGGTAATGACCAGGTCTAGGATACTGCTGCCCCGGTGGGGGTGTGGATAAGTTGATCCAAGGCATTGAAATTTATGAATTCCAGAAAACATTGAACACAAGAGTTGGTACATGAGTATTTTTCCCAGTTAATGGTGGGGTAGTTGAAATCACCCATTATTTGGGTGTTAGGTTGTACCCTAGTATTTTGCAGTGTAGCAAGAAATGAGGAGTGGGAATCCTGATGCATGGTGGGGGATCTGTAGCAAGCTACTATTTGGATTGCGGTCTTGTCCAGAGTTAGTTGCACTTGGATAATCTCGGATGCATTATGCTGAGCAACTAGCCTGGAGGTGAGGATATCCTTAATGAATATGGACACGCCTCCTCCTTTAGTGTTTCGGTCCAGGTTAGGTGGCTGAAAGGTGTGGTATGCATTATAGCCTGGTAATGCAGGGTTGCTCTCTGGAGCCTTGAACCAGGTCTCTGTCACTGCACAGATATTGATGTTCTCCATTTTAAGGAGTGCCTCGAGTGAGTGCATTTTGAGGTTTAGACTTCTAGCATCGAGTAGCATTACCATCAGATTTTGCTTGCTTGTACATGTTACAGTGGTGTTATTCATGAACAGACATTGTGTGACATTATATTTGAGACTGGTTCTGTCATAGAACGTTTTTGGCAAAGTATGAAAAGAAAAAGAACTGTAATCCCTGGGATTCATATGTTTAGTTTCAAGCTGAAGTTGGAAAAAGGACTTTGAAGAGACATGTATGCAAACTATTTAAAGAAGTTATTGACATTAGTAAAGTTTATGATGGTTGAGGGTTATGGACTGGTAGATATGACTGTCATACTGTATAGAAAATGAAAAAAGAGATTTTTTTTTTTAATATTTCTAGTATAAGTGTCGAAGGAAATAAGGGTGTTGCAAAATACCGAGGCCAACCCAAAACATGTTTTTTCCCCTGTGGTAAGGATAATCATTTGATAAGTAATTGATAAAAGGAAATCTTACATTTGTGGGGAAATGGTTCTTTATGAAAAAATATGAATTGAAATTTTTTAAATATAACAAAACTGGGCATTTATGGGTGGATTGTAATACTGAGAGAAAGGATGAAAAAGAAGAAAATAAAACTGAGGAAAACATGCAAAGAGAAGAAATGGCAGCAATAGAAAATGAAGAGCAAGGAAGCAAGAACAGGCTCAACATAGATAAGGTTAAAGAGAGCAATGAAACAAAATATATTATATATAAGAAGGCTCTGAAATAAGTGATGATGAAGATATACATTGGAAAATATTTAAAGGGAAAAGGATTTCTATTAATAAACTATTAAGAGAAAGGGAAAGGTTTAAAGGGATAACTGCAAAAGAGAAAAAAAGGGAATGGATAATGTAAGTGAGATAAATGGATTTATCTAAAGATATATACAACTCCCAGTAAGCTACAACATAACTATAGTGATAACTTCAGAGTTCTTTCAGTAAATGTAAACAGCTTTTAAAATATAAGTAGAAGAACAGGCATCTTTTATTGTTGTAGTAATGGTATAATGATGATGTAATAATATTAGAAGATGAAAGATTTCTGACACAAGAAGAAAGACTAGAAATAGTATAGCTTTGAGGAGGAGAAACAAAATGGAAGTTAAGAAAAGAACCATATTGTGGCATACTGGTGATTTGTATGAAGTCAGTGAAATTATTGCATGTAACACTGCTATTGTTGGGAAGATATAGATCTTAGATGACATTATCAGGTATATAGAATTATTGCACTGTACGCTTATGTTATGAGTAAAGGAAGAGAAAATGTATTTCATAATATTCTGGATTACACGGAAGTAAATATATGAGCAAAGAAAGAGAACATTTATTTCATAAAGTTTTGGATTACATAGTAATAAATATGACTATAATACTGACAGGAGATTATAATTGTGATTCAAGAGGGAAAAAAGAAGAGAGGCAAGGATGTCAAGAAAATGTTTGATGTTGTAAAATGTAGTATTTTAAAGATGTGGAAAGATAGTATTAGTTAAGTATCCATAGGTTTGTTGCTAATAATTTATGAAAAAGAAATACTACAAACATGTTTTCCTTTTATATGTCGTTCAAGAATGAATTCAGTTAAGAGGGGGGTCTTATACTTCGATTAAAATATTCAAATCCAATTGTATATGCTGTTTCACCAAATTTGTATAGTATCTTGCTTTGGATAAATGATAAAAATGAGAAGTAAATAGTAAATCTGTTAAAATATAAACGTGAGTGGTATTGGGATATGTTAAAAAATTAAAAAGCAGAAAAGGGCATATAAATGATGAAATGAGATATTATTAAGAAGCAGATACTTTTTATATATAATAAAAATTGATGAAATTGAAAATGAGAGGAAAGTATGGTGTACAAATATCATGATACAATATTATTATCTTAATCCTTGGGTTGATTTAATCTATGAAAAAGTTAAAGGTATACAAGTACAAAATGCATGGTGTAATAAGTAAGTGAAATGTCAACATTTTTCACAGAGATCATTGATTAATAAATTACCAGTAAAAGGGAATGTGCCACATAAAAGAAAAGTGAAAGAGTTTCTATATGTTGTGGTAAAGATGAAAGTATAGAACATATTTTTACAATGTATAAGGGTTAAAACATTACAGGAAAAATATGTGAAAAAAAAGTTTTTGAAGATTTAAAACAGATGAATGATATAAATGTGGCTATGATTATATATGGATATTATAGGCATACACTAAGGAACATGTTAGTAAAGTAGATAAAGGATTATTTTATGTTGTATGGGCCATTTGGAAAGAAAGGATACATGAAATCATGTTTAAATTGAGATTAGCAGTAATTTTAAGAAAAATCAGATGGTGGCTGTGGAAAAAGCAGTGGCAGGTCTCATAAGTACAATAGTGACAGAAGTTCAAATAATATAGGAAAGTGAGATAATTATTATTGTATAGTAATCCAGGAAAGAAATGGAAAATTGTTCACTGTATAAATTGTAAATATGTAATTTTGTAAATAATACTGTAAATGATGTAAATAATATTATACATATTTTTTTTAAATAAAGGACCCCCTACTCTTTTCAAAAGGTGTTGTGGGATGTTTTACATCTACCCAATCTACCAGCAAATCAAGCAGATGGGACCTCAGTTTAACACCTTAGCTGAACAGATGAAACAGGTGCTGAATTTGAGGGAACATGGGCAAAATTCTTGGCAAGGCTTATGAGGGCCTCCGGGCAAATAGCCTAGTATCATCCTGTGAACCTATGAAGGGCATCAACTCTCCCCCACCTTATGCTACACTGCAATGTCAGTAACTCAATCACTTAGTGTGACAAAATAACCCAGAGCCTTCTGAACCAAAGGCAAGTGTGCTACATTTTGCAGAATTGGCACTTTCTGTTTCAGTCTGCCTCCTATACCCATTCTGCTACCAGTGGCATTTACTTTGCCTAGTGTGCTTCCACAGACTAGCTGGAACCATCTCTGTATCTATTTAAAGCTATTTATATGGGAATGCATCATATTCTTGTAATATTGTTTTCAAGTACTGGCAATGGCCAACATCGTACTTCAAAATATTTTTGTGCACAATGCCATTCGCAGCTCATTCATTAGCCTCCATTTTTATTTATATAAATTAACATGGTGGTCAACACTTCTCAAGCCCACCCAGGGTCTTTTGTACTTCCTTGTCTTTTCTGTGCATTGAGACTCACTCATTTGCTTTTTTGAGTCTTTTGCTATCACAGTGCTATGTTTCTCCTCTACCTAAATCTTCTTTAATAGTCTATGAAAGGTTAATTTATGTGTGTCATTATTTTCAAGACAATATGATCCTGTCTCAGCAGAGTGGTTCTGTAACTGTAAGTCAAGGAATTAAAATTTGGCCATTTACTATGTAATAACTGTTTGTAAACAATCAATATGGTAGTATTCATTTATAATTAAATATTGCTATCATAGCATGTGCTTTGCCTTATTTTACTTCACTTTCTTATATTTATTGTAATGTTGTTTACTTAACCATGTTAGAGTATGTGGAATTCTGATCAGATAGTATGTGTTTAAATCACAGAATGAAATGGTATAATTTTACATAAAGAACACATACATTCAATTGTTGTCTGATAATAGATAACAGTACTTCATACACATCAGGTTATCCCAGAATATTTGTGAAAGTGAACTGAAACAATAAGACAATGCTCTTGCAGAATCACAGATAAACTGCAGTGCAACAGTGTTTTATTCATTGTGTACTTAGAAACTGTTTCCAGAATGTAGCTATGTTTCTAATAACATAGTTTTAATGTTAACTGAGCAGCCGTAATGTTTCCAAGTGAAATATGGTACACTGTTTAGTGTCTAGCTTTACTACCAACACAGTAAATATGCTTAGTTAGGAATCTAAAAAAAAAAAAAAAAAAAATCTGTCGCATGACAGGAAAATATCATATTCCCAAAGAGTTTGTGTATGACTGCAATAAATGATTACTTTCTTTGTCTTCTTTTTTTTTTCTTCTTGGGTCACTCCTACTTTCTCATTTTACTCACTGATATCTTTATTTAAAACTACTGCTATATTTCAGATCTTGTGCAAACAAATATTCAGCAGTGACAAATGCTTGTTATTTCTTCATAGGAGAGGTGATCATAGGCTATGGAAGACACAACGATTATGCTCAGTGCTGTCACCGTGCAGGACTCCCGATTTAAATGAACTCATTGTTTGCCTTTGAATTCTTACTGCTCATATTTTCATTTGACAGTCTTGCTTAACTTTACTGATAAGTTCCAGATTTAATATAACTGTTGTGCCATGTGTGTCAGTATTTTATTTTTTTTCCTAACAGATTATCCACTCACTGTTGGAGGCACACAACAATCCTAACGAGCTTTTACCCTGCATTGATTAACTGTCCAACCTTGGCCTAGAATGACATTCCAAACTCTAAAAATGGTTTCCTGTTTTACCAGTTCACTGGGAAATGGAGGACAACTGGGCGAGTAAAATAACGGTTTGACACCAGAGCAGGTCGGTATCACAGCAATTTAGTATTTTTAATTAATGCTCAGTAACTATTGTTACACTTCATATTCACACCGAGTAGAAATATAACGAGTTTAACTCTACTGGCGTAGTATTTCCTAAAAAAAAAAAAAAAAAAAAAAAAAAACAAGTCTGTGTATGTGCTTACTAGGATGGCATACATTACAAAACAATAATGCTGAAGTACACTATGTTTCTTTGATTAAGTATGTTGAATTACTTATCAACAATTAGCATACACACTTATTACAAAAGGTTATACAGTTTAAAAATAATAAAGACAACTTTTAAGATAATAGAAGTAGACAGTATGCCCCTGTCAGTATCATAATTATCTCACACAAAGTTTGATATCTTTGGTTATAAACCCTCAGGAATCAAGCCTTTTTTTTTCCTTATTGAGACAAAAGTGCTATTTTATGGATTTCTAAAACTATAATACATTACAGAGCTGTTTTGGTTTAGAGATTTAAATCTTAGATATACTGCTGCTGTTCATATCAGACACACTGCTGTTGTTTATATTCTAGAAAAAGAAACAATGTTAGATAGTCAGTATAGTCAAGTATTTTTCACGATGCATAAGACAAATATTTTTTCCACAGACTAAAGCAAACAGTAATAGTTAGCTAGCGTGTCCACCTAGTCTGCCGGGGATTAAGTTCTTGAGCACTTTTTTGTAGCATCTATATTTTAGCCACATCATTTCCATATAGTTCTTTGGTTGTTTGTATTGCCTTTAAGAGATCTTGTTAAACCTATACAAGGAAATCTATCATACAAATGGATAAATGTGCAATTGACAAAACTTGCCTTGCAAATCCTGCCTGTAAACAAAAATATACCATGACTAATGATATAATGTTGGAGTCAGATGTGAAGTATTTTACCAGCATTATTATTCTTTTCTAAGCTCTTAGGTATGTGAAATGATATTTGTATCAGGGCCAATACAATTTAGAGAAACCAAGATGAATTATTGATGGCTGCCATCCTGTTGTTGAGCAGAGATGTCACAAGTACTTTTCAAAGGATTGCTGCCGTTAAATCAGAACTCTACCGGAAACTAAAGATAGTTGCAAGGAGTATTACTTCCACAGTAAGAGTAAAGAAATACAGTGACCTTGACTTGAAACATTGTCTGGAAATACAGGAAGTAACTGGTGCAAATGGATCCATGCAAGTGTATGAAGTCATTACAGCAGTTAAACAGACATGGTGGTAAAGTGTTGGTAGTAGATCACATCTCACTAGAAATATTGAAGGCACTGAATATGGTTGATTTACTGTAGTTATTGCACATTTTCTATTTTGTATGGAAGGTGAGGATATTGACCTTGGTATGATAAACATGAGTGGTGGTTCCCATTTTCTCATCTAGAGACTGGAGGCTATATTTCAGTTATAGTATCAGCCTACATGGGAAATATGCAAGGGTGTTGCAAAGAAGGTTTCAATAAATGAGCTATTAATTCAGGAAAAGATACATGGCTTTCTTCTTGCCTATTAAATAGTGGATCATTCCTCTTGTATTTGCAGATATGTTGGAGTGGATTTGGGAGTTTGTTGCTATGATCTACAGGTGTTTTATTTACCTGGTAATGGAATATGACAAAATACTTGGAATGCCTTCTAGAAAGTGATATCAATTCCTATTCCTGTTGCTATTGTATATAGTTTGGTCAAGTATTTGCTTAGCGAGATCTGTGTCCACATGTTCTGCTTTAAGCCAAATATGTTCATTGTGATTTTGTGAGTCAAGGGCTACTTAAGGGTATGTCCTGCTGTATTTTCTGTCAGTGATTTGCACTCTCAGGATCATAAGGTGCAACTGAGTTTTGCAATGCTTTCCATTTTGTGTTTGAACCACTAATATGTGAAGCCCAGACAACCACAATAGATGATTTTCAGCACTGATTTTATCTTGCTTTGACATTGTGTAACTGCTGTGTGGGTTAGATATGTTTAGTGGGTGCAGAGGGCAAAATACTTTGCAATTCACTCTTGTGAGAGACATATTTCCCATGTATAACAAAGTGACAGTAACCACCCATGTTAACTTAACCAGTTTGCTTATTCAGGATTTGCTGAAAACAATATCCATGTGGAACACAATGGAGTCTGCATCTGCTTTTTGTTTTTGGCTCCAGAAAAAGTTGTCTTTTTGGCCTCGAGAAAATATTTTGACTTTGTTGTTAACTGGATTAGTTCAGTGCTGAGTGTAAAGGTATACACATGATGTAGCATGGATTAGGAATTGGGAACAAGCTTCATAGTTGCAGCAGTATAAGTGTCTTGGGTCTTATTCAGGCATGAATGCAAGGGGAGGTCATCAGACTGACTTGAGGATGTCTGCACTAGCAGCAGTACTGCAAGTCTTAGAAGAAGGTTTTGCACCACATGGTGATGGTGAAGCTATATCTGAATCATATTAAAAAGCTGTCAATTAAATGGTCAGTCTGTGTCCCCATTCTCATATGCTGTCACATGCCCTTGTGAATGACTGAAATGATCATGTTATGGATACAAGAGGTACAAATGATGATATTTTGAATAGTTACTTGGCATAATCCCCATTGTGGTATGAGAAGCTTTGTAATCCAGAAATATCATGCAGTAGAGCCTGCAAAGTGGTTTGGACCCCTAGTGAGCATGTCTCCTTTACTATACTCTGGGAGATGAACAAGGCACGAGCCACTGAGAACAGGGGCTTGACAAGATCCAGAGCTCACTAGATGAATTTTAGATATACTGAGCCCAGTTATTTCATCCCCAAGTGCTAAAGCTATTTTTCCACTGTAACATCTGATATTTACATTGAGATCATCTCCACAAAAATGACAAATGTCGTTTCACTAGCATGTGGTGCCATTTTGTGGCTAGTCTTACTTTGCTCATTGTCTGACATAAACCATGTTCTTAGTGTCAAGGTGCCATTTCTGAAAGCAAAATGTACCATAAGGTTTTGTGTTGAGTCCATTGTAATTAGCATCTACTCAAACCTTCAAGCCAACTCTTAAGGCCAAGGATTATCAAGGTTTATAGATGGTCATGAATTGTGTGTTGCTCTTCCCTCCTCCAGTGACTCATAACTGCTCCAAATGTGGGTTAGGCTATATCAACAATACATGCAAGAACAAAAAAATATAGTATAGTATAAACAGTTTTTCATCACTGCTCACCTAAATCTACTTAAAATGAGTTGTTTGTTAGTGCTGAAAGATAGCCGCTTGTTTTTTTTTTACTGTTCTTTTAATCCTGGCTACCATGTTCTAACTGTAATGGATTCACTTTTAGTTAAAAGGATATGGTTCTAGCTTATATTTAATACTTTACATTGTTTTATCCTAATTCTATCGCTGAGTATAGTCGCTGTGTTTTAGATAGTTGAGTTATTTTGCAATTAGATGATTTCTCTGTGCTTTTGACCTATGCATTGTTGTTTTTTTATAATCCTGTTGCTGATGTTTATTATTTGAACAAGAGCTGTTGACCTATTGTCAGGACAGGAGTTGTCTATTCCTGATGATGATGATTTATATTTGATCAAGTTAATTAGTACTGTGAAATCTGTACTGCTAATGAAATGTCTCTCTTGCCTTACCTAGTGTTAATTTTAACATTCTTCTCACTTTATTTTTATTTCTCTCCAGCTTTTCAAACCTTTTATACTCACTTTTTCCACTCCCAGCTGTGCCCTATTGGACTCCAAAGACCAGCTATATCCACCTACCTAAACCTGCCTGGGTATTTCCTCACCTGGGTAATCTAAACGCCCTTGGACTAAAAGCCACAGTAACTAATATTGTATGTCACAAAGTAATTTTGATTTTCTTTTACCTACTTTATGTATATACTAGGCCACTACACCTCCTAGGTGTACTAGATAAACTGCCAGATCTGCCAGCAGCCATACCACCCTCCTCCTGTTTTACTACTGTTGCACTCCACTGTCTGTCTCTACGATACTGCAGCCCCCTACATTTATTGTAATACCCCTCCAGCCTCTCCCTTTTCCATTACTTTTCTTTTCTATTTACATCCAACTGCTACAATCTCCTTACAGGGTAATTCCAGACTTTGGCCACTAGATGGCAGTCTTTACCCACCTCTAATTTCACTTTAGTTTCTCTTCCTACCTCTTACTTTAAACCTTTTACGCTTGTTGCCCTCCTCTCCTTTACTATCTTCTTCTATAATCCTTTTAAACCTTGTACACATCTCCTCCCATAGTCCTTATAAACCCTTTACCTAGCCCTCCTTCTCCACCTCCACTACTCCTAGGCTAACCCTTACCCTCACAGGTTTCCCTCTCTTTTAACTCCCCCTTCCTCAGACTCACAATTTCTGCCTTTTTACTTACTGCCTTCTGTTCTTACCTACTACCTTACTGATTGTTTTTTTTCTCACTGCTTTCACCTTACATGGGTCTGCCCCGCTCCGTTCGCCCTGCGGGCTCACTCCACTCCCCTACACTACCCCCAATTCCCACCCACCCCCAGTGGTCCTAGACTTATACCTCACTAAACACTCCCCTTATTTTTCACAACCTATCACAAACCTCCTCATCTCTAGACCACTCCCCTATCTCTTTCTTTCCCACTTATTTCAAATTACCTCTCCCTTTAACTACTCCATTAGCTATCCTAACCACCCTCTGCACTAACTACTTCCCGTATCTACCTCCTATTCAACCTCTATTAATTTCTCTTTGCTTTTCTTTTTTAAACCCTGCTTAATCTCTTGAAACATTCTCGTCTATTTTTCTACCTCACCTACTCACACAAGCTACTCTCATCTGATATCTACTCATTACCATGTCCCCAACACACAAAACTAGTTTCACATACATCCTACTCTTAACTACCACATTAGCCTCTCTGACCATACCTTATTCACTCACCTTCTTTTAAAATCTTACTCTACTTGAACAAAACCGTCATTTTCAACAAACTTTACCTTCTTCTTTTATCTATACCCTCAACCACAGTAACATAACCTGTACCCCTAACTATATACTACCAAAATATCACAGTGCAACTCATGTGACTTACTTCAGTCTCAAAAAGAATTTTAATAATTCCTACAAGATCCTTAAATTCCTACACTATCCCCAGCATTACCTCCTCCTACACGGGGATATTCATCCAAACCCTGGCCCCAACACTAACAATAGGAATAACCTTGATAATGTAACTTTACCTAAACCTTCTACATTAGCTAAAGCACCTAACTCCTTCCTGATTGCTCACCTTAATATTAGAAGTATTAACAATAAAATTCCCCACCTGCATGCACTCCTGGACTTGCACTCATTTGATATTCTATGTCTTACAGAAACCTGGCTAAAACCTTCTACTCAAGACCAGGAAATTACTCCTCCAGGCTGTAACATCCTTAGATGTGACCGCAAAACCAAAAAAGGTGGTGGTATAGCCATTATCTATAAATCTAATCTCCAAGTATCCCTATTTAATGAGCTTCCATCACTAGACACCAAATCTGAAATACTGTCTACTAAACTCCAAATCAACAACACCAAATCTATCTACCTAATTTGTATGTATCTTCCCCCTGGTAACAATACTAATACTCTTGAAAACTTACTTAATTTCCTCTCTGCCCAACTACCCCAGGAAACCATTATACTGGGTGACTTCAACATAGACTGGTTAACTTGTAGTGGTGAGTGGAGGTGTGGAAGTCATTAAGAAATGTATTAAATTGGAAAGAGCCCAGGATAAAACACTGAGGGACACCTGGTTGAAAGGATGAGTAAGTCTGTTGCCATTTAACTACTTGTTGCGTTCCAGATAGGTAACTAAGAAACTACGAGTATTGGGAAAGTCTTATTGAGGAAAGTCGAATGGGCAGTTGCTGGTGCAAGACAGTATCAAATGCCTTTGACAAGTCTAAGAACATGGTGAACACAAGGAAACCATTGTTTTGATGTTGGTTTATTGGGTCTATATCACATTGTCGAAGTTTTACAACTTCGAACACTATATGGTGGAACCCATATGTTCGAAGTTGTAAAACTATGAAAACTTAAAAAAAAATAAAAATAATAAAAAACGTACCTGATGGTTGTAAGCAGGGGGACAAACTCCTCATGTGGGGGCTGCAGGGGGGCTTTTTAAAGTTTTCAAAGTTTTACAACTTCAAACATATGGATTCGACCATATAGCATTCGAAGTTGTAAAACTTTGACAATGCGATATAGACCCAGTTTATTATCTTGGTAAAATGTAGTAGAGCAGTAGTGGTGGTGTGCTGGGGCCTAAAGCCATGTTGTGTTTCAAAGAGCAAGTTATTTCAGGTTAGGTATTGTATCAGCTACACATGGATGCATTTCTAATATTTTGGAGAGGGGGAAAGAATTGTTATTGGTCTGTAGTTATTAAACTCTGTAGATGGATGTGCTGCCTTTGTGCAGTGGTATGATGCATGATTTTTTCCACAGTGATGGGATACATCTTTCTGCTATGGGCTATTAATTAGTATGGACACAGGGAAGGCTATGACTTCTGTTGCTATTTTTAGGTAGTTTGATGGTAGTTGGTCTACAGCTAAGTAGTTTTTAGTTTAAGGATCAACTTCCTTATGAGCGAGGTAAGTACTGACTAAAATTGAAGAGCCGTGGGTGGTTTTGATTGGAAAGGGGTAATATAAGGGGCAGATGTGTTAGTGTCTAAGAGAGACAATATTGATTGTATAAAGCAGGATTTAAATTGTGTGGATAGAGTCTATCGTATTGTCTATTTCTGGTGGTTTTGTCAATGTGTAGTAGTTTATTTAGTGATACCCAAATCATTTTGGGTTATTTTTATGTTTGTCTTGTAGGTTGTATAATATCCTTGCTTATCATGTTTGGCATGGATTTTTGCAAAGTTTATAAGATGTCTAAATTGCTGGAAGGCATTTTGAGTTAAATTTTTATACCAGTTTTTCAATGATTTATCCCCATTTGCCATGATTTCTTTTCTTTTGTCAGCCATGGTGTGGGGTTAGACTTTATTCTTTTATGACATACTGGTGCCAGATTATTTAAGGTCTGTAAGAATATGTTGTTAAAGTGTTCTACAGCAGTATCTAGAGGCATTGTTCTAAGTACATTCAAGTTATATTGTTTAATGTTACATTGAAAATATCTTTGCTGAAATTGCATGTATTTCGTATTTGTTTAGAGATAATATGTTTATCTAGGTTATGGTGAGTTCTAATATCATATACTGGCATGTGGTCCCTGATGCCATCTGAGAGGCAGCCTAGTTTTGCCAGTTTGTCTGGTTTGTTTGTAAGAATCCAGTCTAATGTTGAGTGTCTCCTGAAGTTTTATTGATTCTAGTAGGTATGGTTATTAATTGTCTGAAGTTGAACAACTTTATGGATTCAGTGGGGGTAGTTGAATTTATAAGTAGCCAGACTATATTTAAGTCTCCAAGTATTATAGTTTGATGGTTAATTTGTTGGGCTACCAATAAAGCATGTTTTCAGCAGTATCAAAGTTATTCCCTGGTGCTATATAAATTGCTGTAAAACATATAGTTTTCCTATTGTGATATATGTGTATATAATTAAAAAATTCTATAAACATAGCTATTTTGTAGAAAGAGAATAGAGCATATAAAAGGAGTAAAAATCTGAGTTTTACAACTGATGCAGCATACAGTGCTTAGAATATTGGGAAACAATTAAACAAGATATTATACCTCAAATATAGTAGCTTCTTTGACATTGTTTGCCTCAACAAAGTACTGAATGCTATAGATCACACTCACATGGCAATGAAGACCACAAATAGAGTCCATAGACTTCCATATGCTAGCAGAAAGAGATACCACTCTACCACTACCAAGAAATGTACATTTTGCAGAAGCTTATAAACAGTTTGTCTGCACAGCACTCTGCCATTGCCCATTATTCCTATATCTGGTATATTTTTCATCTATATCACCATCTCCTGTGTACTGATATTTCACAGGTATGGACAGTGCAGTGGTGCAGCGGTAGCATTGTTGCCTCACAGTAAGAGGTTCTCTGGTTCGATTCTCAGCTGGGATTCCTTCTGTGTGAGTCTGCATGTCCTCCCTGCATTTGTGTGGGTTTCCATTAGGTGCTCTGGTTTCCTCCCACATTACAAAGACATGCATCTGGAATGTTTCTCCCTGGGCCTCTGCTAAAAATTGGTTCGTTCCAAGTCAGACTTTCCTGGTTAACAAATGTTAAATAAAAATAAATAAAATAAAACAATAAATGTCAAGCTGGAAGGAGTTTGCACTGTGCCAGTCATACATATGCAAAGCCAAAGAAAGCATGGCCAAATGTCTGACCCCCATATATTCCCACTGTATTTCAAGTGATGCCAGAAACTCAGTGGAGTCCTGTTTGATGAGGGTCTATATCAGAAGATCGAAGTTTCAAAACTTTGAATCTGAAGTGGTTGACACCATATGATCAAAGTCTTGAAACTTCAAATCTTTTAACGGAGATCTCTGTACAGCGCGGAAAGGGAAGATTTCCCTTTTCTGCACTGTAGTGCGATCTGGGAGTTGGTATATTTAAGTAGCGGGGGGGGCACAGCCCCCCATGTGGGGGGTGCAGGGGGGCTTGCTTAGAGCATTTAAATGGTTTGTTTTTGTAGGTTTTTGTGTTTAATTACATTTTTGATGTTTCAAAACTTCGATTATATGGTGTCGACCATATCAGATTCGAAGTTTTGAAACTTCGATCATGTAATATAGACCCTTTGATGACGTCCCTATGGAATCCACACATCACGGCAAACTGGCAGTATAACAATGCCCACATGAAAACCAGGAATGTTGTTAGGCATGTGTTTAGCCTGCTAAAGCCCTGCTTCTACTATCTGGATATAGTTTGTGGGACTGTGCAGAATGCTCCTGCCACAGCTCACAGGATGTTCGCAGAATGATGCATGCTACTTAATATAATTACTAGAAAGCATGAAGACTATGCATGCATCCTTCGCAGGAACCTCCAGTGGTTTAACCTATCTAAAGTTCTCAGTGAGACCATTCACATCCTGTGAATGAGTGAATTATGCAAGCACTGGTGTGATACACACAGTGTTACCATCCCGAGCGTCTCCTTGTGTGGAAAGCAGAAGATAGAAATGGAACACTCTGAATGGTGTTATATGTTTCTGCCATTAATACTTTTTTATTTTAATTTTAAATAATTTTTCAGGCATTCAGAACAATGTTCCTAATAAAGACTGTTTCATCCAGCAGTTACCATGATGCACCAGCGGATGGGTAACTAATTGTTATTATATCTTTGCTGTGCCTCCTACTCATCTGTGTATAATGTCAACCTTTACAGTACCATGCAGGTAAGCTCAAACTAATTAAATAAAATTAAATTAACACACTTTTGCAGGGGGGCTTGCCCACCTGCACCCCCCACACCCCCTACTTAAATATACCAACTCTGAGACTGCACTACAGTGGGTAAAAGGATATATTTCCTCATCCCCACAATCGCCCTGTTGGCCAAGCAAATACATTTGGCGTTTTCATTTTCGCCGATTACGTATTTCCCTCTTTTTGTACATCGACCATTATGTGCCGATGTAGATGTATTCACTGTTTTGCACTTTCATGTTTATAATATAGACCCCATGAAAGCTGTTTTGTTCTTTTGTCCTCAATACAGGCAGTGTGAAAGAGAGAAAGTGAGAATGTGTTTCCTTCTGTAAAAGGCATCTGGCACCATAGCATAGTTAGTTCACATATTATCTGCTTATGTATGCTTTAATAGTCTGCCTTTTATGAAACATATGCACTTAAGTTTCACTTTCCATTATACCTCCAGGTTGCAGGTCTTGATGATGCCAGTGAGCTTCAGGCATGTCAACCACTGTCAACCTCTACCTGTATGACTGCAGTTGTGGTGGTTGACAGGGCTGTCAGTGTCTTGGCAGGGGGTTTCTTATCTCTCCCAGTCAATTAACCTAGCTAAGTTAGCAGCTACAGATGACATGTCAGCATGACAAATTGTGCAAGAAGTGCACAGTGGAATGGCACTCTGATCACCATTATCATACCCACTCACATAATAGACATAGTCAACAAGCTGACCCTTGTCACTATACCACACCATAAGAGGGCACAATCCCTGCCTCTGGCCATCCTGACCCACCTGAACCATATGATGTAACACAGTGATATTCCTCTGGAAATGTTAGCAGCAAGTATGTTGCCTGTACCCCAGCATACACCCAGCCAGGTGTGCACCTATCCTATGATGCCACGACCTACCCCTTGTGGGTGTTATGCTCTTCCCTACCACCAAATATTCACCTTTTGTTTACTTTTGTCTTACCCAAGTCTGTCCCTCCTACAGTGGTTATATTCATCCCATTTGTCTGTGCTGTTTGGTACTTGTTTGTGCACACACACTGCCTTTCCTTCTCCACCTTTTGTCCCCTTGTTTCCTTATCATACTTTCTGTCTTCCCTTTTCTCTCCAGGTATATACAAATGCACTAAGCCTCACCATCACCTTTATGCTTTTATGCTTGATTTTTGTCTTTATCTCTGTTTGCAGTATTGCCCCATTTCCAACATTGTACTCTCCACTTTCCTTCCCTTCCTTTGCACCAACAAGTATCCAGGTGACTGGACAGCTGACAGGAGGCATTTACTCTGTGCTATAAGTAATTGCTACATTATGCTTTCCAGCAGCCTTTTCCTTGTTCAGCACCTTATCTCAGAAGTTTCTCCTCTAGCTGGCACATGGCTGCAACATTGCTCTACAGCTTACTGCTTGCTTTATTCCACTGTGTTTTGTTTGCAGGTTTATAACATTGCCCTAGCAGAACAAGCTACTCAGATGCAGTTTTCTCTCTTTGCATATCTATGTGCAGCTCACATTACAACTCATTGCTGCTATGCAGTATAAGCATTCCTCTGGTGTTCAGAGCATCTCTAGGAGTCCTAGCCACAGTTGCAAGGTTTGCTGCAGCCCATAAGCGTAGACCTCAGAACTGCCACTCAGTTTGACAAATACATTGCCTGGAATTCAGTCATCATCTTACCATGTGCTACCTAAAAAAGGTAAATGCATACTCTGAATGCTAGTGCACAGGATTAAAATTGAGCTGTTAACATAGCTCTCAACTTTACAGATAGTTGCAGAATGTCCAGATTTCTGAATAATATTTTTGGTCGGTTCCTCATAAACATTGTGGGTTTTTTGACAAACCACTGAGATGATCTAAGGATTAAAATCACTAAATAATGACATGCATTTGCGTTTGAGACTTCATAGCCTTTAGAAAATGCATGCTAACACAAAGCCTGTTATTCCACCAGCTTTCTAAGTATGTAACATCACACTGGCCTCACCTTGTTATATATGATCTAGCCTATCTTCAGCCAGTGCCATCTCACTTGCCTTCCACTCTCCTGGACTTAGTATAGACACTACAGTCATTTAACTTTGAATGATTATGTCAACTACTTAACATTCTAACTCTGTATTCTGTATCATATTATATGCTTATATTGACACTAACTCTGTCTGATGTACTTTATCATTGAATGTGTATTGTACACAGAAATTTCCTGTATGATTTACTTGCTGTACATCTTCTTTATATTATTACTTGCATTTGTTATTTAGAAAGAGCTACTGGTGCTCTCTGTCCCAGATAGGTTCCTCAGGTAATCAGTTGAAGAAATGCTTGTTGGTCAAAGGCATTATCTAGAATCCTCTAGCAAATCTGTTTTTAATTACCATGCCTTGGTCATCTGGAATCAGCTAACTTCCCTTATCCAGACATATAACTATGAGACCTCCTTCAGAATGTCCATGTAGTGCCATCTGTTTAGAAAGGTCTATTTAAATGCAGTGTGTAGTGTACTTTTAATTTTAATAATCTATTCTAATATTTATCACTACTGTCAGGCCCCAGTGGCCTAATGGATAAAGCATTGGCCTCCTAAGCCAGAGATTGTTTGTTAGAGTCCTATCTGCGGTGATATAATCTTTGCATTCATTCTCCCTAAACTTCTTTCTCAGACACCAATGACTCCTACTCCACTCTCTTCCTGTACAATGTCTCCCCTTTTTTCCAGCATCATGTCAGTAGTCCCTCTCCTTTACTAACCTATAATCTATTACTGCCTTTCTACCTCCTTTACTCATCTCTCTTCTGCCTCACTCTGTCCCTATACTCTCTGCCATTTTTGGAACAATACTAGCCAAAATGTTTGATAAATTATTGCTGTTACATGGATATAGAACAATTTATGTATTTCTCTAGTAACAGATTAATGCTCTACTCTTGGCATAGCCTCATTATCTCTAAAGCTATACTAATATTGTATGTAGTTGGTGAACTTTTATTGATTTTCATATAATCTAATTCTTTTTTATAATTAAATTGTATCTTACAGTGGAGCTTTTCTCCCCAGGTCTCCGCTGAAAATGAGCTACTAAGCTCAGTCGGACAAACCCGGTCAACAAATGTAAAATAAAATAATAAATAAATAAATTATCATTTTTACCACTTAATCTCTTTAATTTGCCATTTATTACATTGTTACTTGTCTTTTTGATATTGTACAGATCTTTGGATTACACTTTTTAATACTGATTTAAACAAGTGTATACAACATAAACAAAAAAATAAATAAAGTTTTCAGATTTAGCAGTGAACATTTTGCACACTAAATGAATTGTTGCTTATATTATGTGACGTCTTTCTTTTTTCTTTTTTTTTCCCTTTGTTTTATTTATTGCATATTGACTGGAAAAGTCTGACTGGGCAATGCAAAACCCATTTTCAGCAGTGGCCCGGGAAGAAAAGCTCCACATGCTTGCATTTACAAAAATACTTAGATTATAAACAAGTAAAATGCAGCAATAATCATGGGGATGTGCATAAATTAGAACAATACTCTTTAAGGAGGTAACAGATAGACAAGTATTACAAAATGTGAAAGCTGGTGTTTCACGTTAAAATATGCCAAATAACACTAGTAGATTTTTTACATAAATAGTAACATTGATTTAGATAAGTCACTAGTGGATACTTTGTGATCAGAAGTAGTTGGTTAGGAGTTGTTAAGTGATAAGAATGAGAAAATAAAATCAGGAGTAGGATGGGCTAGTTAAAATGGTACAGACGATAAAGAGGCACTACCAGAGCTGCATAACATTAAAGAGTGAGACTGGATTGGAAAGTGGAGTAAGTTAGAGCGGTAGAGATGGGAGACTAGTTTAAAGAAATAAGAAAAGGGAAATGTAGGGTGAAAGAGTAACAGTGATGTTTAATAAGAGGAGAACTGATTTAGAGCATTTATATGGGTGTATTTTTCCCCATGCCTTTACTAATAGTGGGGGGTCTACCTAGGCAGACTGCCTTGGTTATCAAAAATAATACATACATTTTGTTTGTTTTATAACTGATTTGTTTAAGCATCTGTAGTTTTAAAACCAAATAATAAAAAAATAATACATAACAACATGCATACATAAATCCATACATAAATAAATGATGATAGTTTGGTATACCACAGCTAGGTATTTTTTCTATTGCATGTGTACGATGTCAAGCAGTAACCTACAACAGCAAGAGATAGGCTAATAAACATTGACTTTCTTACAACAGTGGCATAAATACCTGTAGTTTGAAAGTACTGAGTAGTATTCTGTATACACAGAAAGGCTAAGTTGTGGTGAGCACTTGCTTAGTTCGCTGTCTATGACACATGAACTCCTGACAGTAGCTTTATATCTTTAAATGAGTTTTAATTGGCTAAAATGTGTCAAGTCATGTCTTTATCAATAGCTGTTGTGAGCTAAATCTCTGATCATTATCCAGGGGCACAGGGAGACCTTGTAACAACCATATATATTTTGCTTCATACTGTTAGTTCCAAGAGATGCATGGAGCATTTGTGTAGCTGTCAGGATAATTCTCTTACTTTATCTTTGCATTTCTTATCTATGGTTTCCAACTTTTATACAGGCTGGCAGAAATTAATATAGACCAAGCTAGTTTTCATTCGGCTTCAGTTTTAGCAAATTACACACTTGGATCAAAATGTGGCAAAATTCTTACAATCTTTGGGGTATATTTTTGATATAAGATGAGGTGTATGGGAAAAGTTAAAAATATGTCACTAACAGATCACCCAATTATTTGAAAATTGGGAACTTATGTGGACAGTGACCTAACTTTCAACCAATATGTCTCCATTATTGTAAGAAAGTCTTTCTGTATTGCACAGCTTATAAATAAAGGGATATTGTCTAGATCTAGGGATGTCATTGTCCCCCTTTACTAGATCCTCATTAGGCCAATCATTGAGTGTCATGCCCCATTTTGCATGTATCTGTCCAGACACATACAATGACTGGAATTCTTACAGATATACCATACTGAAAGGATACAAGGCCTAAACAATATGTCCTACATGGACTGACTCCAGTCCCTGTCACTACACTCTGTATTCTATAGCCTGCTTAGAGGTGACCTGTGTATAGCATATAAGGCACCCCTAACTGAATACTGATGGATATGCTGTACATCAGCAAGTCAGATGGCATCAGAAATACTCAGTATAGGGAAATAAACCCCTTCTGCAACATCAATAGAATGGTTTGGAGGTACAGGTATGTCTTGCAGAGGATACCACTGCTCTGGATCAGACTCCTCAAGCATGTAAAACAAAGCCTATCCCTGTCCATATTCAAGTGGATTGGATTTATGGATAGGAAACAAAAAATGTACCCCACGGATGAGTTTGCTCAATTTAGCTGGAGTATGATCCATCTTATTCTCACTAGTGCTAATATACAGTTATCGACCATGGGATGGGCAAGGCCAGTCTAGCACTAAATACGAGAGGTTAATTCAAGCACCAAAAGGGAAATTTGGCTAAGTCTCGCCTGATACTTACATATGAATATATGAACCTATAATTAATGTAGCCAGTGTGCAGTGAACCAAAATGCACCGACATAGCAGAGGCCTTAATGTTTTCCTCTAGTCCTTACCTTCTACTCTTAAAGTATTGAGGAACACATTTGAATTCTGCATCTCTTTCCTTTCTGTGTTTTCTGGGTTCAGTCCTAGAAAGCATAAATGTATATACCTCAGTACGATTAGGTTTACATTATTGTACATGAGGTTGTATAATATGAATAGCTGGGTACAAAATTCAGCAAAGAATGCTATTTGTTTTTATTCAGGCTACACATTTGCTCACTAAGTCAATCCTAGAACATCGAGAGCTGTTTTCCTGTAGGATGTACGGACATGACTACTGCTCTAAAGAAGCCTTCTATGCAGTGATCCCAGGTGCTTAATTTTACACAAGTTAAATATGATGTCTGCATAAAAGACTTAGAAAAAAAAATGGTTGCATGCTGCCAGCAGAATGTTTTTTTTTTTTTTTTAATGAAACAGCAACTTGCATTCGTAAAGTCATGTCATTTTTAATCAATACAGCACAAAAGAAACAAATTGCATGCTGGGCAGCTGGTAGTCTTAAATATCAAATGGCAGGTATTATGAAGTGTATTGTAAATATTTAGATCTGCCACTTTCAAATAGGCCCTGAGTGCCTTTGACCTTTAGTTGTAAGTATATGCTTTGTTAATCAATTTTGCTTCTGGACTAAGAGTTCTAATTTAATTTTCCAATTGTAAAACAGTTTTTCTCTTAACTACTTGGCAAAGAACCATTTTAAGATGAAT